>NC_140646.1:38006670-38589170 GCF_978046115.1 Saccoglossus kowalevskii
GGATATATCTACGTGTTTTCAAACTAACACGGTCACAACGCTACGATATGATCGAAGAACATAATATATGTTTGTGACGAATACTTACCCATTTCGCAAGTTCCAGTTAGTTTGTTTGCCGATGCGAGATGTCTCTATGGTTAGCATTGCTGTCGAGGGTGTCCAACTGTGTGTCTATAAAGCTTTCATAAGCTGGTGTAGAGTTTGTGCAACTGTCATATTCCACGTTTGCAAGTGAACTTGTTTCATTGTGCATACCAGTGGTATCTCGGCCATTATATGATGTGATGTCCATACGTTCGTTGTTACCATCGGAAAACAAGTCGATAAAGTGAACTTTGCTTGTATTGGGCGATTCATAATATACACTATCATCGTAGGGTTAATATGAATGGTCATCACTAGAATAATTATCTTGTGTATCAACGCTGGTGTTCAACAATCGGAAAAACTGTGATGAATCATCGCTCATCTAGACACAACATGTATTTAGAGTGTGCTGATTTCTACTTGGTATATAACGGTTTCAAAATTGCCGCTCAAGATGGCAATTAGTAGTCAACGGCCAATCGCTGTAATGTGATATTTGTAATATGAACCTGCATACATAGGTCAAACAAGTGCTAAGTGTGTGATTCGGGTGTTCAACAAACGCCTTCTACATTGCAATGTTACAATGTAGCCAGAGCTAACGAGTTGAATGTCATGTGCTAATTTGATGTTCATATTCCCTTATAGATGTGATACTTAGTATTTAATTTCACCATATCATATTAAATATAGCGTTTTTTACAATGTTTAGTTATCTTTTTCAAATAAACAATTGCACATGAATAAATGAAAAACAAATTAAATAATTTTATTAAATTGCAGCTGACAGGCAAAACAACCCAATTATAGGCCGGAGAACAATAAAATAATTGCACAAATACAGACATTTGACATTAACAACAAAAATTACTTTTAAAAAAAATAATTATTTTTTAGCCCGGATATATTAATTGATATGATGCCACCCTGCCTCATTTTTAAAAATTTCCAATTTAATCGTCTGTTAAAAAGAACATTATTACACCCATGTTTCAATTATTTGTATACAGTAATATACGTAATGGCAAATTTTGTATGAAACATTGCCATCTACATTTTAAGCTAAGTTTGAATTAGTCTCGCGCTCATTTAAACTGATCTAAAGCGTCGATACTGAGTGGACGATTTATCTAGGAAGCGTTTCCCGAATAAACACATGGCACTATAATCAACACAAACTTAGCTCTCAAGTATAGACGATACAATTTCAAGGGCAGCCACAATCGCCTACATTGACAGCACTGTCAACCAATAAAATTAATGATCACAGCTGAGAATCTCGCCAACTGTCTTATTTTCCCATGAACTCTCTTCGTATACAGAAGTTATCTTACTGCCGCCCAAGAACAAGTATTAAGGTAATCATTTAATGTATGTGTCATATATCTATACATCGTATACATTGAACTGAATTTGTTTTTATTATTTTAACTTTACTGCACTGTGTTTTATTATCTTCAGAGCAGGATATGTTTGACTTCGCCGTTAAAGTAGCCAATGAGATATGGGAAAACATTTTTAAAATAATGTAATGGAGTTTCAAGAAAAGCTCAGTCTGCAATGAACTTTATGTTATATGTGATGGTGGTATTGAAAGCATAAACGAGCAGCCTGGTAAGTTATATTTACTTTAATTTTACAGCGTTGGTATAAGAAAACAGTGTCGCCGTGTTTGACATAGAAGTCAGCCCGACACGATCAAAGATATATCATGTTTTATCGCGTTTCCCGTATGTAGCAACAAGTACACACAATGTAAATAATGATATAATTTCAGCAGCATTCCGCTTGGGATGTTAACTCAGATAAGACCGCGATGAAATACCAACATCGATGGTAAATGTTCATATCAACCGACAACGTATTAAGTAAAATAATTGATCTACAGTCACATTTGGCAAAATAATACTGTACTTTACTTATGTATTGAATGTCTATCCAGGGGCGGATCTAGGATTCTGGAATGGGGGGGGGGGGTAGGTTGGCCTAAGGCCAAGTTCGCGAGCGCCGATGGCGCGAAGTCCTGTTGGTTGTTAAAAATAGGTGGGTTGCGGCCCCCTCGGCCCCCATCTAAATCCGCCAATGCTATCAATTTAATCCCGCTTTGAAAAAAACACCATTGACCTAACGCCCTACCGTAACGGTATGTGATACACACACATTAACTTAGAATGATTATTATATAGTTTTGTGTCTCGCATCGACTATTTTTAAAGCAGCGTTGGCATAATGTGAGCAATATCACTGCTTCTTGTATACACATAGGTTTGAAAAATGCTCTCATCTGCCAACAGAACTGCTTGAGGTACGCATGTTTTGTAAGTTACGCTGCCGGTCACGGTCAATGGCATCAAAATGAACAGTTAACTTGGTGTTTATTTACTATGAAGGGAAATTTCAGTTGCCTAATGGGATCTACGCCAATAACTTGTCATTGTAGTATGATATAATCCAGCAGAATAGGTACTCTTTATGTTCCCACCACATGAATGGTATTTGATTAATTTTCGCCATAGTCATTTTTGCACTGTCAGTGATGTTAACAGAAGTCTCATGTTTGAGTTGATAATCTACGGTGTTCCACAGTGAGGTCAGTGAGAACTTTGCGGAAAACTTAAAATGTAGAAATATGCGCTACACTATTTCGTTCAACTAAATAGTCAGTCAAAACTAGTCCTAAAACATCTAGTATTATGCCCCAACATTAGGTTTTTATTGCCCTGGAAGAGAACTATCCTCATGCCATTAAAAAATAAAACAGTGTTACCCTGCTCTAAAAAGTCTACATTGACAGTATAGGGTCACATATATTCTTTCCATCTTTCTGAGCTTCAGTTCTCTTCCAAGGTAAAATAATTCATCAAATTCCCGTATGGGAGGATCGTGTGCTTAAGTTCGTTAAGCTTCACTTGACAAGCTCAGCTCGGTCAGTCAATGACACATTGAACTCTGTCTGGCATAGTTAGTTGATTAGTGGTCGTGTGAGTCGTGAACCTCTTGAAATATTAGTGCAGCGTATTCTTGCGTATAGCGGATGCTTCTAACATTTTCATTATTTCAGAACAGAATACATTGTACTTGCATATGTTGTATAACGTATATTAACCAATATGACGTAGATAGGGGGAATTAACAGTTTTTCATTGGCTGCTCTCTCACATAATGATTCAGTACCTACGCCTCTGAAAAAATGTTTTCCCATCCTCCACATATTTCCAATGGACGGTATCTCTCCATGCACATCTTTTCAAAATACATAAATTAACATATTAACACAATTTGGGCTGCAAATAATTGTTTTGAATGCGCATGCATCGTGGAATAAGCTATACGTAGAAGTAATTGGAATCGAACATTTTTACTATTTAGTTTTTCGTTTTATGGTTATCGCTTAAAATGAAACAGTTGCACGTATTCACGTAAACGCAATATAACCACACCATATCACTTCTTATCCGTTCGATATTCCAACTGTTCATGAACAAAAACAATTATGAGTACATGTGTACAAGACAAATCATAACATAATTGTCATTCGGGATATATTTTGTTCGACGTCGCAATAGAGCAGACTTTACTATAAATAATACATTGTGTTATTTGTTTATAGAACCTGTCATCTATGTTCATAATGGAGATGATGAATTTTGTACAGAGAAATGGAAAGAAGAAAAAAACATTAACGTAACTGAAGAAGAAATCAGGATGGGCATATTAACTGAGTCGTAAGTTGCAGGTATAGTCTCATCTGTAGTCATAACAGAAGGAGAATATGAGTTTCTGTCATACGAATTAATTTCGGCACTTAACTCTCATTTTTGTAATTGAAAGGCACCCTTGGATGCAGAGCTCCAGGCACACATAATAACCAATTTTTTCTGGTAAATATTTTGATCTGTCATTTTTATGTTTAAGTTATGATGGTCAGTCTCACATGCACAATGTTTACTAACTGATTTTCCTCATAGTCAACACTTTTTTCTTGGGATACTTTATGTGTATACATGGTCGCATGAGGTATGATGGGAAGTGCATGCGGTAGCTGTCTTTAGTCTTAATCAACGACCCCTTGCATAGCTGGCACAGTCATAACTGGTTAAGTTGAATAATAAAGTGTTTATTTTCACAAATGTCACACATCTATATTTACAGACTGTACACGTGGGTGATTTCTTCCGCATTCGTGGTACAGGCAAACAAACATGGTCCAGAAAAACGACGGAGTGCCGCGATAAGGATATAGACATCCAATGGTATACAAAAACGGACGAATACTTTCCGACGATTGAAAGCGGTAAACCTTGGTCACATTATGTAGTAAACAAATGGATTATTTTTTAGTTCTAATAAAAAAAACCTCAACACATAGCGAAATGGCATAAAATTATTTTACAGACACTCTTGGGCTAATGCAAAAACATTACTTTTTAGTTGACATTTATGCATATTATTTATCTATCTAACATGAAAATATTTTTTAAATAATTTCAAAATCCATTATTTCAATCAAACTTGATACATATGTGAACATTTTACTGACGTGATTATTTTTCCATATTTATTTGACGCTTTCTATTCTCTCCTTGTCAAGTTTTTTTTTTTTATTTAAATTTAATATCGTATTTTGTATAGTGCAATAAAGTGCATATATGAATCGCTGCTAAATCGTTTGATCTTTAATTTCATTTTTAATTTTAAACTTTCATTGCTTAATGTAAGTCAGGGATATCAAATTGGAACCTATCTATTGGTGGCTTACATGTAAGCCAGGATATCTCCATGTTTCCAGTGAACATGGTGGAGTGGTTTTAACACGTCGCTTACATGCAAGCTAACCATGTCCATCTATGGTCAGCTTACATGTAAGCCAGCCTATTTCCACATTGCCAGTGAGCATTGTGGACTGGCTTTAACACGCCGCTTACATGCAAGCCAACCATGTCTATATAGACACTGCCTATTGGCAGCTTACATGTGAAAGCTAGGCTATTTCCATTATACCTGTGAACATGGTGGAGTGCTTTTAACACGTCGCTTTCATGCAAGCTAACCATGTCCATCTATGGTCAGCTTACATGTAAGCCAGCCTATTTCCACAATACCAGCAAATAGCATTGTGGGCTATTGAACACATCGCTTACATGCAAGCAAATGGAAATTTACTACCGGCAGTGTACAATGTGGAACGGTTATTATGACAAATATATGCTTTTGAACCATGTATTTCGCGCGGATTGTGCACAGTTTTGTTTTTGTAAAGAAGTCTACGATAGATTTCTATGCAAAACGCTATGATTTGACACATTTTGCACTGTGTCAAAAGAAATTTCACTTTGTTCATTATTAAAGCTTTGCAGTGCTTGGCTGCAAAGCAATGTATACATCATTGGTAAAATACATTGTTTGCATGGAATTCAAGCATGCACTACATCATGACTATGGTGCTGAAATAACAATATTGAAGACAGATTTTTATTATGGTACTTGTAGAAACATATATTGAGTGTCCCTTGAACCATTTTCACTTTCAATGTATATGTGAAAATTGTACATTTATATTGTCTCGGGTCATTTTTTATATCCATATTATTCACTGTACCATATACCGATATATGTGCATGCTCTGACCAACTAAAATGTAATAGTTAACCACAGTCAGCTGTTTTAAGTTGGTATAATGTTATAAAACAACAATTTATGGTAAAAAAAAATGTCTACATTTTACTCTTTGAACAGAGCGTAAAAGTGACGACTGGCAGACGGCACCCGTACTTCGTATCCAGCTGTGTCTTGCACATGCTTGGACTGCTAAAGTACTAACTTCACACTTATCAGACATATTGGACATTTGTTTCATGATTCAATTCAAGATGGCCCAATGGCAGCTATTTTAAGGCCAAAAATGCATTAAAATCACATATTTTCAAGATTTAGGAACTAGATCTTGACAATTTAGGTTTGAACTTGGTATATACATTTAAGACAATCAGACCTTGGTGCACTTCACTTTATTTTTTCTTATTGTTTTTAACATAGTAGGTGACTGGTGGCCATTTTGTGTCAAAGAATGCAGTCCCAGTTCCACTTCTCTAACATGCCTGAACTGATAGAGTTCAAACTTCACGTATACAACAGACATCTAGAACAATCTCGCATGCACTTTTGTCGCCATCAAATCAATGAGAGAGCTATATCTCATACATGCCTGGACCAATCAAGTTTAACTTACATCCAAAGTTTAACATACATCCAAAATTAAGGCATATATTTCACGCCTATCATACAAAGACTATTTTCATTGATATTTACTCGTTTTAAAGTCTAATATAATGACGCTTATTTGTTTGTACAGTGTGCAGGCTCATATAACCTGCAATCTGTGCAGGGGGAGGGGTAAAATAAGTTTAAAGAAGACTACCTCTGAAGATGTGTTGCAAACTCTACTGCAGTGTTCCGATTTTCTGAAAAACAAATTGTATCTATATTCAAGTTTCAGACTTTCAGGCAAATTACAAACTAGTAAACAAAAATATAAGCTAAATGAATGTTTGTGTTGCTTATATTTGATGGTTAATATACATTTATATAGGCACATGCACTTATGGTACCGTAGTATATATGATAGGCCTGATAAATAAATAAATTTAGTTAACAGTATTTTTGTTGACACACTCGATCAATTTTGTTTAAATTTGGTATGAAGGCAAGAATGGTTTTAGAAACATGTACATGCTAATTTTGTGTTTGAATGACATTTACTTGACAATCTTTTTGTATCCACAAATTGCATCCAAATACAGATGAGAAATTGACGAAGACTAATTTAACAAATCTTTCACATAAGTGCATGTGTTCTAATAGAATATTCAATTATTTATTTTTCAATTGTCTATAAAATTTCACTGTATTTCATTGCACTCACTTTTATATCGTGTCTGTCTAAATAAACAAATTAACATATAGCATGTCTATTTCAGTGAATTATGAAAAAGTGAACGTTTTAATCAAAAATGTATCATCAGTATTTTATTTCCAGTACAAAGAAAAGTAACATACAATTGTCATCATTTCTTGAGTTGAATCCTGATATTTATTGGCCTAGATTGGCAAAACCATTGAATCTGCCACTGGAATGAAGTGGAATGTTGGCAAATATGGCAGAATAAGATGTGAAATTATGAGTAATTTGAATAGTGCTGTGCAGAAATTACAGAAAATTATTTGATGTCAGTGATAGTCTTTCAAACCTTGTCATAAGTTGATTATGCAGATTATGCAATGTAAAGAGAATTTACCATTCAAATACTGTCGAGGGTGGGTGCCAGTCCTCGGCTTGTTTTTTATATTACTTTTTTTCCCCCATGGACTTAATCAAACAGACAAGGTAGTACATGTAATTAGATAGCTTAACACAAACGAACAAACTATTTTCTTGACTAGCAGCTGGTTTTGAATATATATAATTTTACACAGATACCTTAAGTAATAGAATTTTGATATACTCTTGTTTCTTGTGCTTTTAAATGTAATACCACTGTTGTAGTATTGCTCTGTATACACAACAGTGAAGTAGAGTGTATGACATAGTAAATAATTTTTTGTACCAAAATTACCATCATGATGTTATGTCTCCCCCACAATGTAGCTAGTCTCCTCTTGGTAATGGTGTGCTCGGAAACTTTGCATTCAGTGTATATGAAGCTTGGTCAAGAATCTCTAGACAGTTTTTAAGTTGTTTATATCTACAACAGTAGTACTGATTATAATTCTACACATATTATCAACTTGTGGGTTGAGAAAATCACAATGGTTGATACCGGGGTATAGTCGTACCTGTATTTACATTATTGATTTTGTTTTTAGTGGACTTGCTCCAACTTCCCTACACTGTAAAAAAAAAAAACAAGCAGATCAAGGAACCCCTTCCCCTTCAGTAAAATCAGCGAGGTCAAAACGATCTTGGTGTTGTACAAAATGTGTGGTATGAATTGTTAGAGCTCATGATTGTAAATATTTTCAAAATTGTAAAATCACTAATATTAAAATAATAATAAATGTAACAATTGTGTGATTTCAATTAATTTCAGTGGTATATATTCTTCCAATCACCATGGCAACCATACCATACAGTTGAATAACAAACATTGGTATAAAGGAATTATAAGAGACCTTAAAGATGTAGTAATGGTTTCCAGGAAGTGAAATTCACACTTTATTTTCATAGAAAAAATGTTTTAAACCATGTCAATCTTTATTTTATAAAAACTTGTGAATCACACTAATTAAAAATAAATGTTATGTTAGATGCAAATTCACATGGCCACATGACTGCTAAGTAAGGTAATCCTTTTTTGAAGATTCAAATGAGTACTGTGGGGAAATTCATTCATCAAAACAATGTGGCTTGTTAATTTTGACCAGTTTTAGGAATCTTCAATTTATGATAGACGTCTGAAATTTTCATAAAATAGATATACTAATAGATGCAATAAAACTCTTAAGATAGAAGCCTACTCATAATTTTTGAGAAAGTTGTTCATAAATCGCATCATGACAATGTTCATTTCTTTGTGTGAAATAATGAAGCTATTGTCAGAATGCACCATGAAATAGCATCTTTTGTGTGTTCCAGTGGCGTTTTTTGAAAAAACTTGCCATTTTTAGAACTATTCCATAGAGCACAAAATTAAAGAAAAATTGCATTCTTGACACTTTAAAACCCAGATTTTTTAAATAATTGAGAACAACAAAAAGTACCCCATCATTCACAATATATTTTTTTTTTATTATTTATGCCTATCGTCCCTCCTGGGACATAGGCAACCAACAAGATTTCTCCAACCAGGCCGGTCCTGTACCAGACGCTCCATTTTCTTCCAGGTATAGCCCAACCTCCGGACATCAGCCTCTAGGTCCCGTCGCCAGGTATTTCTTGGACGGCCCCGTTTCCTTTTGCCCTGTGGGTTCCAGGTGAGTGCCGACCTTGTGATGTTTTAGGTTGGTTTTTGATGGGCGTGTCTTAGCCATCGCCAGCGTCTCTAGTATTCCCTGTTCTATGGGCTGCTGGCTTGTTCTTTCCCATAACTCCTGGTTTGTGATCACATCTGGATACCATATATTGATATTCTTCGTAAGCAAGAGTTTATAAATGTCTGGATTCTTCTGGTGATGATTTCGGTGGTTCTCCATGTTTCCGCCCCATACAGAAATACCGGTTTAATGATTGTGTTGAAGACCGTAATCTTTGTTCTGAGAGATATGATTGACGAATGCCATACGTTCGAAAGCTGGTTGAAGGCTGCCCTCGCTTTGTCACCAGCTTACAAAATGACCACTATCCACTAAAATACAACCATCATTTTCTTGACAATTAAGCTGGTGCCCCAACATTTTTAAAGTCAATATCTTTATAACGTCCAGAAGTACAATTAATTGGAAAATGAATAAATTCTGGGTATTTCAAATGAGTAGGCTTCTACCTTAGTACAATGGACAATTCTAACTTGCATAAAAACCCAAAGTTACCCAGTACGGATAAATTATTTTGTTTTATAATATAGTGAATATACATCAATTCTGTCTTACACTGTGTATGTGTCTAATGGTCGTGTACAATAATACTGGATGTTTTAGTTTAGTAAAACGCCCTCATTGTTTAAAATGTACAATTCTTTCGTGTATTGTAATGTAACTCCGACATGGTATATAAACAGGCACGGGTGGAGTCTTCAAATGAAGGGGTAGACAAGATAATAGTACTGGAAATAAAATACACACACACAAAAATATAAAGTTAAAGCCCCTGACCTTAATACTTTAATTACAAGAAACAAAACACAGAATTATAATACAATGAATAACTACACTAATGAGGATTGTCTAGGGAAGTGTGCATTGGTGATAACTCACAGTTTCAGGATTTGGAAATTGATAAGTCGATGGCTTCTGCAACACAACAACAACTTGCTTGTCTTGTTTGCAGAGGAACGCTGTTATTCTGGAGGACACCGATGATAGCAGGAGATCGCAGAGCAGTTCATGCAAGTCTCACAGAATGATGATTATCACTTGTCTCACAATATCAAACACACAAAGAACTCAGTTGAAATGGTGATACACCACCTGGGTTTCCACAGGATCCAATCAAAATGTGGTCTTGCTAGCAGTTATCTCACGATGACATGCAGACACTCAGGTAGGCAAGTCAGTAGATCGGAAACATCCTATGTTATGTACACAAGCACACCTGGTGGATTCCAATTGTCTTTCAGAGTTGTAAACAAGTATGACCTGTCAATCACCTTTATGCCAGTTTCTTGGGCTAATCTGCACTGGCTCGGAAGGTTGTAAATGATTAGCTAGTTTGAATTTCTAATTTGCATAACATTACTGAGAATGAACGTGCATTCAACTCCACAAGTCTTTTGTTTTTTTAGCCAATCAGAATTCATCTTCCGAGCCAGTGCAGATCAGCAGAGTTTCTTTCTATGATTCCATGCACACTTCTATTTGCAGGGTTTGAGGTAATATAAAAAAAAACATACTAGAATAAAAGATAACGTTTTCGTAAATACAGTTTATAAGAATATTAAATGTTTGAATCAAATCTGAAATTGATGAACTAAAAATGTTAAAACGGTATTCTGTTACATATAATGAATACTAAATCCGGGAATTAAATTTACGCTGATCATATAATAAGTAAAAGGACTACTCACAGGAAGTTTAAAATTGTATATTTCTTATTCTTTGCATTCATTTAATTTGTTTAGGTCCAGGAGCCACAATGTATTCCACCATCTAAGTCATTTTGACGTCACAGAAACACTGCGGCTAGGCTGCTGTCAATCGTAATATTAACCACGAGAAGCAACCTTTTGCAAGATTGTTCTTTTACGGGTAAATGTCATTAAAACATTACGTGGTTTCAATGTTTCAATGCGATGATTATATTTTTGTTTAATAGATTGGGAGTCGAGACCCCGGTGTCAGTGATATCAAACATTGAATGTTTATACTGATAATATTAAATGTCAATTAATTTCAAGTCAACAGTTAATGTAACTACGAATGAATAACTTCATGTTTACAGAACAGTGGGACAAAGTACGATCACGTCTGATTGCATGAGGAGTTCAGTAAGGTCATAGGTCAACTTGTTGCCTGAAATTATTTTTTCAATTAGTTTTTTCCCATCACCTGATAAGTAAACTAAAGGCCATATTTGATTGTATTCGGCAGGTCACTGAGTTTGTCATTATAGTATTGGATGCAACTATCATCACATATCAGGGACGTTACCTGAAGTTATTCCGTGTGACTGGATATTTGAAAGTCTGAAAGAAAGTAAAAACTAATTTGAATAAACTTGTGTAGTTGGGTATAGAAATTTACCAAATTTAAGGCTGACAAAATGGTCCTTAACAAATTCATTGTTCCCATGGAAACGATTTCGGATAATCTCGGGTTTTTGCTCTGTGTCACTTATTTGATGGAGTATTTCGTTCAGAAAAATATCTGAATTTGTAGTGTTTTTATATTTTCAACAAACTACTGCACTCACAATAAATCAATACAACATATGCACGTGCCACTCTGTAAATAAGCGTGACCGAGGTATGGAATTAAGACATCATTTACTTTGACGAGACTATTGTATGGAAGGCTGTCATCTGACTTCCCGATATATGGTGATAACACTGAAAGAAAAAAAAATAATCCTAGCTTTTGCCGGCGGTTTATCGACAATAAGAGGTAAATCGACGACATATTGCGCATGCTCAGAACAAATCATCCATGTATCAGACTTGGAGTAGAGTATTAACCATATATGTCAACGCGGAGTAGCACTGTCTGATTCAGTGTTGAGACCACGTGACTCATAGTGCTTCGTGGGACTGTACTCCCAATCCTAGTCGAGTCACTGAACCTCCAGGTGGAACATACACTTCTTGCGTCGTACCTCTTGTCCCTGGAAATACATAGCAACCATGTCAGGTATTGACACAGACGCTGTAAAGACTGCTTACGAGGATGTGAGAGATGACAGATCTGAAACATCCTGGTACGATATGGTTTGTTTTATTTCACCCATGTGTTATGTCTTATCAATTTCTGAAATTTACATTGCACTCAAATTGTTAACGTTAACGGTTTTAATTTCATTTCATCTATACGCAGGGTGTTTCTTAAATACAAAGATAATAAAATCGTATGTGACAGTGTGGGGACGGGATTTGAAGAATTCAAGTCGAAATTCACAGGTGTAGTATCGTGGATATTTATCAGCAGATTTACCCATTTAGTAATTGCAAATATAGCTAACATAGTGACCTTTGACACACTTAGGAAACCTGAGGTGTTTGCACAGAATTTCGTTCTTTATTTTATTTCATTTGCTAAAAATGACGAGATTATCAACGAGATTGGTTTCCATGTTCCAAGGCCCTTCCATGTATATGTTTCATTCCTCGTTTCAACAAATTAAGTTGCAGTGGGGGTTGCAGATGTTTGAGTAGACAGGGGTGCAGCGCCATACAGATTATCTTGATCACATGTCACCCACTTTGTATGGTTTTCAAGATAACTTTGTATCGCGTCCGTCTTCAGAATTTCTATTTTTAACGATTGATGACAAATTCACCGATCGAAATGTCAGGTTTCTCCGACTACTAGATATAATAATACAGATATAAAGATGTCTAATTATATGTCTCACGTGATGCACTGATGATACATTCTCATTCACAGACGACGAACGCGGGTTTGGATTTATACGCCTGGTGACTGGCGATGAGATGAGTAAACGGTCAAAGTTTGCACTCATAACTTGGATAGGACAAGACGTCAGCACGCTAAAGAAAGCCAAAGTCAGTACGGATAAAGGTCTCGTCAAACAAATAATCCAGGTATGTTTTAATTGTGCTTACACACAGTACATTGCGACGTATTTGATTGTAAAATGGTTTAAACAGTTGCCTTCTTCTGGTAGTCCAGCTTGGGTTCGTGGGTCCATGCTTCTATCGTTAACTGTGTTATCGCGTTATTATGTGCATTTAAAACAGATAAATATGATAAATTTAGACATTCTAGAGCGCATTTGTTGAAGCAAGGAGATACATAATCTAAACAGGTATGTATTTTTCAATATAAGGTACACGAATATCACTGTCTCTTGATGATTGCCTCACTTTGAAAAAAAAATAACGGTACAATAGTATATTGGGTCTACTACGTCAGCTGCATATCAGCTTCCCCAAAACACAACTTATACGCAAATTTAATTAAACTAGTGAATTGAAAACCCAGTGAATATACCTGCAACATCAAATCGTCTCCATTCAATGCATATTTCTCGTTCTACGGTATTCTGTGATACTGTAATTTAGGCACGTCATAATTACTGGCGCTATTGGCTGTCGCCTGGTTTCAATAGTATTATTCTGTGAAAGCAAGTTTGTTTAAATCGCCTGTCACTCTATCATGTACAATTTTTATTTACTCTGGTTTTGTTAAATGGGTTCATTATAGCGACTTTTATTTTGTTTAATGAAGCGACATTCAATAATTTGTAAGCTCGATTTTCGTAAGAAATATTAATTAATGACAGTAATAAAGAACACTAAAGCATGTCGGGAAAAGGACACGTGACCACGCCCAAGTGTGATTATCACCGCAGCTGACCTGATCATGGTACTCAACATAAAAAGGAGTACACATGATATAAAAACAAATCCTCCTTGCAAATATGTATCAAATGTTGATCCCTTTTTAACGCGAGTGTATGTCCATATGATAGAACTGATACAAATTTTATTTTATTTTATTTTTATAATGGAAGACAATATTCATAGTTATTTCAATGTGTAACTGTGACAAACAATAAGAAACGTTAAATAATTATTTTTTTTATAAAAAAAACTAATTAATTTTATATTTCTAATGATTGTTATCAATATTTCAATTGGTGTCAATATCTCAACGCGGGAAGATTTCAAGGAGGGTTACTCTAAATTAGATTTAAATACGTCAGGAATTCTAAAAAAACGTCAATGTTATTTGACTATAAAACCATAACAATAGTTTACCATTTCAGTAATGAATACTGAAATTGTAAACCCAATTCTAGACACTTTGACTCAAATATCGAAATAATTTGTCGACACTGCTTTATACAGCTTTCCAATAGAGGTAACCCGGATGTCACATTGATTGCAGCACCCGGTGTGCTTGCGAACGACACAATTATTTTACCGTTATAGGGAAGTTCTAATTTAACCCAACAACTCTGCATCCTCACTTGCGATGAACAGACGTCGCAGACAATGTCGTCCCACAATGCAATGTTGCAACCCCACCGATTGACAGTAAGCCTTTCATTGCGAAGTGGCGTGAGAAATAATCCTAAATGTATGTGTTAAGTGCATTTTCAATTCACCTTTTGTTTCCAATTGATATTAAAATCCTAAAATATATGCGCTTCATATTTAATCTGGAAAACAAGTCTATAAAATATAACAATATTGCAATACATTTAGTGATTATATAAATGTGAAAAACAATGCACAAACCAATTAAAATACAGTTATAATCGACCAAAATCTACTAGTTTTTCTGTTGTGCTAATGTCTATGGACGTCAGTGGTTTTTAGTTGTGATTCTATTAACTGAATGGTCAATATAATATCGTTCATGTCTGGACAATTATAGAACCAGGTTACCGTTATGATTTATTTTATTTTGGTAATCCATATAAATGATAATGGCTATAAAGTGTACAAATATTGTGTTGATCTGAGGCTGATACAAAGGCTTGATTTTGCTTTTATATGTTTATAATAATTCGTTGTAATAATGCTCATGTCAAACCAAATCGGTTGCAGCAATAATTTAGTATGAACAGTCTAAATTCGGGTTGGAACCTCAAAGTTTTTAAATATGAATACGTCACATCACCTCTCCAGATTGCAATCCCCACGTGACCCGGGGTTTATCTCTGAACAAAATAACCTATGA
This sequence comes from Saccoglossus kowalevskii, assembly GCF_978046115.1. NCBI lineage: Eukaryota > Metazoa > Hemichordata > Enteropneusta > Harrimaniidae > Saccoglossus > Saccoglossus kowalevskii. The sequence goes on from NC_140646.1 coordinate 38,021,776, forward strand.
CCCGTGTGAGACATGAAGCATGTATTTTGAAAATGTGTCATTATCATCGCCTCTGTTTATCCCCCCCCCCACATACGGACATTCCGATCATGTGCCCGTTCCATGCACTCATTGTCACTCCATCCTGGTCTGAATGGCATCGCACCAGCTGCATCCGGGTATATATCCACGAACTTTAAAAATAGTGATATTCTCTTGTCCAGTATCGAACGGAAATTGATAGATTTCCAGTCAACGCCAAGAAACGGAACTACAAACAAAGCTGGCATGTAATTAGAATAACGCCGGTTATGGAACTGTCTTATGGGAATCTTTTCATTTAGTTGGTTTGTACGACATCTGGCGGTAGTTTTCTGACGCTATATTTCATTTCATAATCAATTTAACATGTTAGGCGTGTGTTTGTGAGATCACAGCGACTGAGCATGCGCATACACGATGTACCAGGGTGTAAATCATGAATGCAATTCATCGAACAACCCGTGCATATCCATAGATATTAATGTGTGTATTTGTATACCAGACATATTCCCACACGAAAGGCACGTGGCACCCAAATGGGTAATTTTAACATCTAAATAGGTAATCTAATTTCCATGGAAATTACTGAATGTGGGTATATTTAAGTGAGCAAAATTACAATAATTATAATAGATAGTAATAATAGTGTTTAGGCAAGGTGTTTTAAATTTACCACCTCATCGAATTATTCAAAAAGCATTAATGAGTCGGTAGATACCGGTTTGGTGCCAGTGGTACAACATTAGTACAAACCTTGCATAATAATTAGTTAATTTGCATACACTTGTATTTTGGTGCGGCACATATAATACACGCAAAGCCTAACCACTTCAATCACAACCCAGTATAAAACACGTGACATGCTGTATGTACATACTTGAATACTAGTATATATTGGTATTCACGTGACACTAAACTGAAAATGAGAGTACAATAATATTGGGCGTTGCTTCACGTGATCACATTTCATCCAATGACAACCTGTCACGATCATCTGCTGTTTTCACACACGATGACAAGTCAAATGAATTTGCGAAAATCGATAACAGTCAATTTAGAATTCATGAAATTGTGTAGACGGACGACGTTGATTTATCGGCACCGCCATTTAGTGAATATAAAACACTGTGTACACACAGCGAGCACATAACAAGTATAACTTTGATTTCAACATGACATCAGACACAACGCGTCGTGTTCGACGTGGGTCCCATGCGACGTATACAACGTACGTAAAATAAATTGTGACAAAATTCGAACACACCGCCCTCTAAGTTATAATATATGTCTGTTACTTGTCCTTCGGCGTCTTGATTGTTTGCCGCTGTAGTCACCGAATAGTGCATTTTATCATTATAAACTTAGTTTACCTATAGAATAGAACAGTCACTATATTTACTCCGTAAAGAAACTAGGTTATTTATACTAGCACATAAACGTAAAGCTGCAAACGCACACACAGCCTACTAAACTAAACGCCTACTATAGCTCGTTACGCCTTAGGTATACCTAACAATTTGGAGGTTTTGTCGACCGACGGTCTCCTTTCGAACACTTGCATACTGGAAAGTTTAGCATCATTATACTTTATCCTACTAAAAACAAAATATTATTTTCAGATACTATTTTCATCATTGGCAACATCGAATAAAAGCTTAAAATTACCACTCACTGTAATGAAAATAAACTCGAATTTCAATGGAAAATCAGCAATTATACCGTATATACATCTCCTCTATTACCCTCCAGCCTCACCCTCCAGCGTTGCCATGACAATGATGAGACACTTTTGTATATATTTGTTAATTATATGTTCAGTTTCGACAGCTTTCAGTGAGACTACGGGTTCTGAATATTTCAGCTACTTCACAAATAAAAAGATAGTACTTGATGTCATAATTACTTCGGTGAATTTTACTGGAGACGGTATGATAGAAGAAGAAAGAAAGTGGTAGTGCTCGACCCCCTCCCATGTTGAAGTAACGCTACTACGTGTTAGGTTTTGCATAATGGTAGATACAACTGAATGTAAAACTTTTCTCCTAAAGTGTATATCTTTCCAGCCAAAATTTTTAATTAACATTTCCTTCGTTCTTCCACAATTGATCGACATGGTTTATGTCAATCTCTGACTACGAATTCGACGTGACGTTTATAATTATCTGCTTTTTATCAAATAATACCTAAAGCAAATTTCCGATTTTAAAATTCACAGACTGACAGTACCATATGTTGCATTGTTAGTTTGAAAGCGAGTAGCTTCGTCGATTACTCCAATTTGCGTATTGTAGTATGGCGATATATGCAAATAAAAACTGCAATGTCACATACTCACTTTGTTATCACGTATTCAAATTATCGAAATATAAACAGTGTATTATTCTTTCATTTTTAACATCAAAAATTGCTTAAGGGTGTATTATGTGACGTGTTGCCATGACAGCCTCCTCCTTGTTACATACTCTCTGTCTCTCGTATATGTACTTGGGCACGCATTTCATTTCGCGACACTCTCGGCACTACGAGATTATGTACTTCCTTATTTTCCATAAATCAGTTGAAGTGTCACTCGTTGTCGTTTATTGGTAAAACTAATGATTATCGACTGCACTCAGAGTATTAATGTCGTGCCATAGTACAGACGATATGATGTCTCGGCTCAGATCTTGATAACCGTTGTATGTTTCATGAGGTGTGAAACCGTGAATGATATATACTCTATGACGTCATACTAAAACCGTAAATAGAAAACGGACAGCTTCATGACTGCGATAAATCTCGATATAAACCCATCATAAAATAATTAAAATTTAATTTGTTTTCCAATGTTGTTACGTCCCAATTTGGCGATTACACTCGAGAGGGCGTACTAGCAGTGATTTCACACATGCGTGTTTATCGGGTAATGAGTTTTGTTAAACGACATACTATATTATAATAGCACAATGTTTCGTTATTGTTTTCCGTTTGAGTACTATATCCCCGTATTAACCGGAAACAACATCTGTTTGACAGTTTAATATTTGCCGAGAACGCAAAATTCCAAATAATTGCAAATGCTTTTCTTCTGCAGGTTTTTGCAAAAGAATTAATGATTACCGATATCAACGATCTGGAAGAAGACCATATAAGAACGGAAGTGCAAAAGGCAGGTGGTGCTATTTATGGCACGGGCAAGCGATAGTTATAGAACGTATCATCCAGTTATCATTAATGTCATAATCTCCTATTGTCATCTCTGCACGATAGTATTAATTCCCTTACGTATCATTTACATATACAATCTGTTGACTACAGCGACCAAATCTTGATGTGGGCGAATACGATGCACCCAATACAACACACAATATACCTTCCCTATAAATCTCGCCCCCTCTAGACAAACGATTGTGTGACGTAAATGGGAGAAATGAAACCCATTGATATTGTCGAATTTGGTTTCATCGGCATTCGTCCATCAATAAAAAATAACGTTTTTGAAAGATTTACAATATTCTGAATGACAAACAACAACACGATAGGCCGTAGTTGATTTTGAGAATAACAATGCCTACAACCATATACGTCATTATGACCGCACAAAATCGCATTGTCGCCATTACTGTATTCCATTATATAATTGTGAAAATCTCTTTGAACTATGATGGAAACGAAGAATGTTCTTGTCTAGTAATAGAGGGGCAAGGGGGTAGCTGGTACAGTTTTACGGAAAATAAAAAGGGCTTTTTACAATTTACAAGGAAAAAAGACGTTTTTACAGTTTACAGTGAAAATTGAATTTTGTGTCATCTAGTAGTTTTACAGTTTCGAAAATGTAATTTCCCTGGATTATTCTTTACGACTGTTTTCATTTGAATGTAAATTCTTGTACGTACCGAGAAAAATGACACATTTTTACAGTGTACGATAAAAATATTTGATTGATTACGTTGTACGTCTAGCCTGTGATTACAGAATTACGGAATTTATTTGTTCAATTTACGTTGTACGAACAAAAAAATATTGCAATTACGTTGAACGAAAATAATCCATGCCCCCCCTCCTGAGTAAATACCATTTATATCAACGGCTAACGAACTTTGGTTTGTCCGAAGAGGCAAGCGTAAACAAACATCTTATCCACCACATATTAGTAACCAATCACATCATTGCATGGTGGTTGCATGCGCCAATCACATCATTGCATGGGCCAATCACATCATTGCATAGTTGTTGTATGCACCAATCACATCACATCATTGCATGGTTGTTGCATGCGACAATCACATCATTGCATGGTTGTTGCATGCACCAATCACATCATTGCATAGTTGTTGCATGCACCAATCACATTATCTCCAGTTAATCTTTGTGTTTCGTCATTGGTGTCACGTGGTGGTAGTGGTTATATCATAGTATTTAGTGGTGATGGTATTTCGATGTCAAGTACACATATCGGTGAGTCCATATATTTCTGTGTCGAATGTTTCCCTTGTTCTCATTATATATATATATATATATATAATCCAGTATATAGTACGATATGTTAATAAAATCTTTACCAAGTGCTTAATAGTGGTTAAAATATATTTGAACATACTATATCTATATCGCATTGGACTACCACCCCAAACTGTATTAACAAATATATTCATTCATTGTACCGATCCGAAAACATATTTACGTAGTAGCGAGCTTTGATAAGCATGTTTTTATCACATGACGCAACTTGATGTAATACTATTACAATGAAACTACTAATAATGTTTTATTTTCATTTCACTAGATATCGGAATGAAACATCACCATGCAACTGTGAAATAGCACCGCTTATGTTTGTTACGTCACACCCGGCAAGCAACTGAACATATTTTATTATTAAATGATGTTTCCAATTATGCCAACATTTTCAAAATATCTTGTAATGTCACCATACTATAGTTTTCGACTATAATTATAATATACACCCGCTTTTTTAACACATAGAAATGGCGCCCTTGTGTTTTTTATTATCATTATTTTAATGTGATTGTGTCGTTAATAACAGTGTCACTCGCATACCAAATTGAAACTCTTGTTAAGAAAACTATGCATCCTTTAGAACATTCATTTCAAAGATGCTTTTTATATTTTCATGCATCTGTATAGGGAAAGTAGAAAAAACTAACTCGAAGTTGTTTAAAAAACACAACTCAACATTTTAGAAAGGGTTGTCATGTGTATAGTCCTGTCAACTCCACAGACACACAAGACTAGTTCTTAACTGTGAAACGTTCATATGTATTCTGCAACGCCACGAAGCGATGCGAATCGTTGTTGATTTCCTACTATAGCTTTAGGAATACACTGCATATTTTAAAACGTTTATATTTGTTGACAAAGCAATTCTTGTTTTTGAAAGTTTCTGTATTTTGTATTTAATTCAATTGTCTAATGCGAATGATAAACTATTAAAATGTGATACTGTCAGAAACAGAATTTGTTATTTTTCATGCCATGGAGAATATGTATACAGTTTCTATAATTTGCGCCATCTGCCGACGAAACGCCAATGTGACATAAGTGTGCGTCATTGTGAGGTAGTCAGTTAATACAAAAACTATTTATGATTATTTGCTACCATATGCCAAACATTCGAACATCACTTATACACCCATCAATGTCATTTTGAAGTCATCGCGAGAGGGCGTTACTAATAGGTAAGCTATATTATGTTGACTATTTTAACCAAAGTACAATTGCTTTACCAGATTATACAGCCACTTATAGACTAGATCAGTCTGCATGTCATCGCGACTTTTAATGTCATTGTCTTGAATTGCGCCCTCTATCAACTAGTGCACGTTTTAGCCACATGTAATTTTTTTTCGCTTTAGGTTTCACTAAACTAACAGGAGGGGGTTTGAAACGACTCAACAAGGAATAATGGCAAAAAATTACATGCAGAATTACTCTCCGTTATTGATCCAGGAAGGATCGTTTTCCCCAAGATTTTTTTCCTGTGCAAATTATTTTTTTTCAATTGTCCGACCCCCAGTCTCCAATAGTCAACCCTTAAAACAGGCAATCTAATATCACATATGGAGATGAAGAATCTCAATTCAATCACAATATTTGGCTACGTTTGGCAGTTTTTTGTGTTGTGGGTGGGTGTGTACTTAAAAGAATTTCCTTACCCAGGTCTTAATTACTCAGACTTCATGGAAGCCACTGACAGCAGAGTGATACGGTATTCTGTGTTTCAGCACCCAGAACAATAGTCATGTGAGGGCACCATTGAAGACCCTCAAGGAACTGTGAATTAATGGTCTAATTTTCATGCCTCTTTCTATTGTCCAAGAAAGTATCATACAGAAAGAATAGAGTCTTCAAAAACAGTGTTCACATTACACTTCTTTCTACTATACCAGGAAATATTAGATAGTATACAACATTTTGAGTCATATTCCCGGGTCATATTCAGTTTGCACATGACAATTTCACAAGTAAAAGTATTCAAATGTCACTTGCAAGGGCAAACAAGGAGTCTGTGATCATTGTACTTCATCATAATGTTCAAGACCAAAGCTTAAGCTGATGCCAACAAGGAAAGAACTGTACTGCATTTTTAAATACGTTACATAGTATTATTCAACCAACCAATCAATAAATTATTATTATTATTATTATTTGTCGCCAATGTTGTAACATAAAATAAGGAAAAAATTATGCATGAACAGTCCCTGTTAGTTATCAAAATTAAGATATATAGTTTTGTTTAAAATACTTTAGTTGGAACATAAACATGTCAGAGATATGGATCAAGAAGCTGATTTAACATTAAAATGATTGACATTCAGTCATCTTGTATCAGATCGTCAAACGAGTATTTGTCCATATTGAGAGATATTGCTCTGGAAAAGCATTAATTAAAACTAAATGGCCACCTATCGCCCATTTTGAATCGGATCGTCAAACAAATACATCTGTATATCTATGACATGTTGTATAATGAATATATAATATTTGAACACAAGCAGTCAAAGCGTGTCAGAGATACGACACTAGAACCCATTCATTAAAACAAAATGCCCTTCAGTCGGCCATTCTGAATGCGATCTGAAAAACAAAATGACATGACAAAGTTCCATAATGTCTGATGCATGTACCAAGTTTGAACAAAATCCATCTGTAAACAGCCAAGATCCAGTTTTAAAATGACAGAAATGCTTGATTTTAATAATTTTTCAGCACAAAAATGGCCGCCAGTCAGCCATATTGAATCAGATTGTGAAATAAATTCATGTACAGAGTTCAATCCATATTTCGCGTTTTCCGACTGCATTCAAACAGAGACAAATAATGAAGTTTTCATAGACCTGCTTTGGTATGTCCAGGGTACATATCTAATGAGTTAAAGATCATAATTCTTCTGTGAGTCAAATTATATCAAACACAATGAGATGGTATCCTTTCTGCCCTTTAACAACCTGTTAGGAATCTGTCCCCAAAAAGAATGACCAATATTTTAGTTTATTGTCTCAATAGACATATCAAGTATACATTGTATTTAATATTGTAGATAAAGCCTCATGAGTATTCAGATTCAAATCTTACAAGTTACATAAAGTGATTGATCCTTTACTGTAAATGATGCCATCATGTCTTATTTGAATCAAATCTATTTGAGATTTATGAAAAATGAATGAAATGACAAACAATGATTTGCTTCCCCATTTTTTCAGACTAGAAATTGTACTTTAAATTGGAGTGCCAATGCAATATGAATTTCCTAAATTGAATTTATTCATTATAATATAAACTACTGTACATAGCAAACAGGAGTTTTGGGTTAACCTAACCTACAAATGCCATCACACCGAAATGTTGGTGCAATATTTTTTACACATTTGTCTACAATCATTTTTGTTGTTAATTTAGGACCACATGGACACAATTTCTCCTTGGCTAAAAAGGTGATGAAAAATGTTCACAAAATCTGGGAAGATTTATGCAGCTTTACTTTGTGATAAGTGACAAAAAGGCATTTAAAGATTAACAAGCTAAGTGATTTGAGCCATTATCTAGACTAGTTTCATCTTCTTGGAAGCATTTTCCATAATTTCTTCATCATCTGTGTTGCCCAATGGAGATACAGACTGCAGAAGTGGAGTATCAAATGCACGCCCAAATAAGGAGAGAAGGAGTGCGACGCCATAACCAGTTGCTCTCTCTCCCTGTCAAAGATACAGAGGACATGAAACATTAAACATAGCTTAACTATTACAACCTTGCATATCTAAATTAAATAACAAAAAAAATGATGTACATATATTTTTGTTACATATCACATGCACGAAATAAGTATAAAAGTTCTAAAATAATGTAATAATATATCTAAGCATTTTGCAAGAAAAAAATAATAGTACATCAACATATCAAAGTAAAATTTGACAAGAAAAATATATTTACAATTTAAACAAATAGCTTGGTTAAAAATGAAAACAAACATTCATCCAGAAAATCACTCTGGGCAAAGCAAATACTCACACTGTGTACGGGTGATGCCATGTCAATGTGTAACCAAACACCTGGGAAATCAAATCCTATATGAGCACCAATGAAGAGACCAGCACAAGAACTTTGTGCATTACCTCGATCCTATTAATGTATCGAAGGAGACACAGAAAATAAACAGGTCAGAACTCAATGATTAACACACACCAACATGTCGTACTGTGTGTATTTTAAAAATCACAATAGTATTAAAGGGGAAGAAAACACAACCTTTTCATGGTATCCATGTCAATAAACTGTATTCTGACAATCATTCTGTGATATTGCGTTAAAAATATACCAAGCTGTATTCCTGTAACAAGGGTCTAAGTTTGCCCATTAACTTGGCTTCCAACCATTGTAATGGCAGTGGTTTTATTTACAAGAGTGTCTCAGGTAATTAAGAAAGTTAGTAAAGAATAAGTCTGATAACTCACAGAAACAGAGTTTTTCATGTCAGCCACAGCACTGGCAAACTCATTGAAATGAATCTCAGGGCAGTATACAAGAGGGAAGACAAGATCACCAGAGTTCTTGCCAGCTTTGACACATGCTAATTCCCATTCTTCTCGATTGGTCAGTATTGCTCCATGGATTTTACCCGTTGAAATACCTTGAGCACCAGTTAATGTTGCCATGTCAACAATAATATCCGACTTTAAATCTTTACTTGCATATGACACCTGTAAAAGATTTAAATAATAATTGACTTGACAGCATAGATAGCATTACATCTTTAGCATGTAGAAACATTAAGATGGGGCTGTGAATCCTCCTACAATGGATAGAAATCAATCTAATGGAATGTCTTAAATCGTAATCTAGCTGCATAAACCTAGCCTACATATGATAAATTGTAATAATACAGGCAGTCACTATAGATATGAAGACTGCTGATATTAAATGATGTATTGGTACAAAACTGTCAACCAGCAAATAGATTTTCAGCTTATTGTTGTGCATAAAAATATTTCCTACAATTTGTACCACCAAACACATCACAAAAACTCAAGTTCAGATATTATGTGTGTTCACCACACACATGGTTATGTTCATGATTTAAATTGTTACTAGACTGCAATTTACATGTCAATTTACATGTCATGTCATTATAACAGACGAAAGAAAATCATTGAAACACATGCACTTCACAAAGCATATTTTTAAAATGACAATCTATACCAAGTTTTTAATACTATGTTAATATCTATATGAAGTTATAATGGTATTTATTACACAGAATGGTTCAAGATCACACAATAAGCGACAGCGATCATAAGGTCGAAAGCAGCCTGTATCTTTAACACTAAAACACAAAGAGCACGTTCAGTGCATTGATACATGTATATTTTTCAAAGTCCCAAGAAAGTCGGAAAAAAACAAACTCAAATTACAGCCCTTTACATCACTCATATTTCTCCAGCGGAAGGATGTAAAATACATTCTCAAGTCTTCATGGTAATTAAGACAAGTGTTATTGTACCTACCCCATCAGCCAATACCAGCCTCCCTTCAGCATCAGTGTTGTTAATTTCAACAGATCTTGGAAAGGAAAATGTTATTCAGTTACAATTAACATGAATTTTTTACATGTCTGATGTAAATTGTCATGCAATATGTAGAGGTTATTCACCGTCAACAAGAAAATATCATGTTATATCACAAGTTTTCATATTTGATATTCTCACGAGTCGGCTTTCAGAAAATACCATAGTTGCCTGCCCCTGTATTCTCTGGTGACCCACTAATTTAATTTCTAGATCTTTGAGTGACAGTATACCTGTAATGCATTTATCCTATGGTGGCTAATCAACTGACATAACATAATTACCTTCCTGAGTACATGACATGGATATCATCTGGTCTCGTTGCTATGGGACCAACAGAATTCTCTGCTAGACACAAGACAGCATGCAGATTCTCTTGAAAACCCTGAAAGCAACAATTCATTGTCAGTGGATCATACCAATTATAATCACATTATACTCTTAGTAATTGTGATTAAAATTAAATAAATGATTGAAAAAAGTAAAAAGTATAAAAATTAGCAAATAAAACATTGACACTAAAAACAGCAGAAATCCAAGAAATTTATCCAACTATAATGACTTCATCTCTTTATTCAAGTGTACAGATTTATGACTTAAACTGACATGCTGCAACATTCTATTACCGGTATGTAAATTTAAATTAAATTAGTAAATCAATCAATCCATGGAATGGAATTATCCACTGTCTTGTTTGCATCACACATGCTGAATCACAGCCTGCTGTAATATAAATACATAACAAACCCACCTGCTGAACAGCTGCTTGAAAAGCTCCTAAGATTGCAGCAGCACCCCCACAGTCCCGTTTCATTCCTGGCATAGTTGTCTGAAATAAAGATGGAGACAGTATATCAGCAAGATCCATGCATAACACAATTATTCCATTCAAATGTGTACTCAATAACAATTTCATCTAGAACTTTTCATGACAACACTTGGCCTTTAACATTATACTTTTCAAACCATTTTAGCATTTCTTCTGAATTCAAAGAATAAGAGCACACATTTAAAGTGATTTTAAATTTGTTTTCTAACTTCTTCGCACTCACCCAGAGTGACCTGCAATGCATTTGTTATTTACTTGTTTCACCAACTAAGCTAGTTAACAGCCTTCAGTGTTTTTCTACGGCCAATACAACACAGTATCTCAACCATCATTCGCTATAGTTTCAAGAGCTAAAACAATGAAGATTGTTATGTCTACAAAGTTTATATTCCTGACATTTGTTAATAGAAATAGTGACAATTGTAGGATGCTATTGTTTTCAGACTGATTATGTACAGTACACAATTACAGTAGTTTTGATGACAGAACATTGCGATGGGATGATGTTTGCTGATAATGAACATTTGCAGTTACCTAATACCAGTTTTATTTAAAATTGCATGTTCTGGTTGTTTAATCATATAAAATAAGGTTTTCACAACAACAAAAAACTACTGATATTGGTATGACATGATAATTTCCACATTTTGAATCACATATACCGAGTGACTTACAGTGATATCAATAGTTTGTAAACAGAAATCCACGTGAATTTAACGATGTCAAACCACAGTCCCTCAACAAATTTGTTCTAAGGTGTTAATCCCCCAATCGCTGGTAACAGTGCACTTTATACTTGTGGAGTGAAGCCGATGACGTCATAGCATCACGGCGTCTTCTTAGATTCCGTTCTGCTCGAGTAAATCTTGTGTTGAGGGACTGTGGTGAAACCAACCTAAATATGCAACTGCGGATGTCGAGGTGCTGTCACTAATATTTACATGAGATGAATGTAATTGGTCAAGACATGTCATAAAATTATTAATTTTGGCATTTATTTTCTTTCCCAGCATGAAATATTTGTTTAGAGAAAAACTGCCTTGAAAAATGCAAAAATGGATGTTTTTGGAGCAATTTTAAAGCATTATTCCATAAAAAATGAATAGTGATAGTAATCATCAGAACTAGAAAGCCCCAACAATTCATTATAACCATAAGTATGTCACATATGTACGCAAATGAAATTTAAAGATATGGTGAAAACTTTTCATGATAGGATAGGCCCCAATGATAAATGGCTCAAAAATCATCATTTTCATGAATGTTTGTCAAGTTGTTTCAATGGTAGCCAACCCTAATTCAGAACTTTAATTTTGAAAAACAAAATACTCCCTTGTCGGCCATTTTTTATAAAAAGGTAAAACAGATGAATAGGAATTTGCTTTGTTATTGTCCAGTTGGTGGTCAAGACATCAATTTGGGTGAGCTTTTGCCACAGTGTTTTAGACCTCCTGCAGTGGCTGGTTGGCAAAAGTTACATGTGGTTTGTGTAGATAATCGGATAACACGCACTCACCTTGCCCTTTATACTAAGACCACCAGTGTCATAGACAATGCCCTTACCAACCCATGATATAGTCTGTGTTGCATTATCTGGTGTATAACTAAGTACAGCCAAAGCAGGTGGGTTGATAGCTGCTTTCCCAACACCATAAATACCTACAGTTTTAAAAGTGAAAATATTTTATGAATTTTCTCTTCACAGCACAAAGTAAACATGACATAAAGGGTCATACTCTGGATGCACAGACAGGCATACATACACACATGCATGCAATCACATTTTTTGACTTTGTAGTTTACCTCCAAATCCTTTCTTATTCAGTTCTTCGCCTCGGATTATAGTAGTTTTCACATTTTTACCAATAGACTTGAGTTTCTCCTGTACTTGATGTATTTCCTACAAAGATGGAGGTATATCAAGTCAAACAGAGTATGGTACCTCTTTTTGAGACAATAACAAGGGTTGTCAATTCGTAAGTTAGTTGTTACAGTGTCATGTAGAGTTGCAAACATTTTTACTGATTAATCTAATTAAAGTGGAATTGTTATAACAGTGCAGTGCATCAGGGTTCTCCCACGGTGCACAAAATTCTGTAGGGTGCACCAAGGAACAAGCAAGTGGGCGTGGCACCTACACTTTAATCTGGTTGTGTGAATGCACAACCACAATGTGTGCATGCAATATACAAATGCAATTCGATTGGATCATATGTTAGAAAAAAATAGTTTTCCTATTTGAGTTGGTCAGATCTTCACAGGACAAGCAAAGCAAAATATGAATAAACAAGTCAATAACAAGTAACCATCCAGTTTTTAGTGGCTGTTATAATTAGTGCCAAATTATTTACACCCTTGCAATGGACATGATACAAAATGGAGCCAGTTTATTTGTGTGATTCCTTCCTTTATTCAGCCATGACATTTATAGTGTACTTCTAAAAAAGGATAATCAGTCACCTTGAATCACAATCTGAAACAAATGTATGTGCAAATGTGTTACATGATGTATGTCCAAAGTTTGAACATGGTCAGTCCAGTCATGGTAGCAATATGGCTCTAAAACAGCAATCGTTAAAAACAAAATGGCCATCAGTAAGCCATTTTGTATCAAATCTAGGAAAAAATTATGAGCTGCATCAAGGACCCGTTATGTTTAATGAAAATACCAAGTTTGAATGAAATATGTCTATGCACGCCTGAGATTTGGTTATGGAATGGAAATGATTTTGATGAACTTTTTTGCACTAAAATGGTGGCCATTTGGCCATCTTGAATTGGATCATGGAACAAATGCATGTGCATATGTGATATTATGTGTGTGTCTGTGAGAAGTTTGAGTGAAATTGGCCCAGGCATGTCTGAGATATAGATGCGAACAGATGTAAGGTGAAATTGGTGAAATTATAATAAAATGACAAAAAAATCAGATTGTAGTATGACTTACTGTTATGAAATCATCTGTGTTCATTTCATTACAAGGTGTGTCAACAATCCTTTGTGCTAGTCTAATTGATGCAGCAGATGATTCTAAAGTACTCATTTCTGATTCCGTCAGTGGTTTATCCTTGTCATCACCAACCAAGATAAACTCAACTGTCACTGTGCGAGGGCTAAGCTTAGCACTACCAGATTTACGAGTAAATAAAGGAAATGCTCGGGCAACTGCGCATCCAGATGCATAGACATTACTTCGCTGGCACACCAACTGTTAATAAAAGTTAATAAAAAAACAGTACATGTAATTTACTGTATTTTTCAGTTTTATAATACAACATAGATATGATGATACATATATGATGAAGTTCTCCATTCATGTGAATTCCATGCATGCATGAATTGAATGTACATCATCACAGTACGCAGTAGACATTCGGGAAGGTTCAATTGTGGAAACAGAAAAGAGTGAGATTAAATACTACTATATTCAAAAAGACAATACACATATACATGTAATAAATACTTGTACATTTGTTGTTCACAGTCTGGTTTATCAACGAGCACCTATGGCCCAAGTTTCATTAAAATCTGGTAAACGGTTATAAAAATTAATTAGGCATAAATTTTGACTCTAAATTAATCAGGTCTGTGGATTATCCAAGAAAACCTTTATACCAAATTTCATCAAATTTGATGAGTGGTAAAAATAAAAACAAATTTGTAGAACAACTATAAATTTGATAATTTATGCAAATTATTTAATTAGAATGCACAAAATTCAACCCTAAATAAATCGCATTTGTGTCTTACTACAGAGAAGCTACATACTAAGTTTTATGTAAATCGTTTGAGTGGTTCTTGAGATAGCTGTGAAGAGGCTGAAAGTCTAGTAAACACCAAAACTAATCCGAAGACATATTAGTTTCATTGAACATACATACATACACACACACAGAATAACCACAGAGACTCCCATTGTGTGTTTCCACACAGGAGTTAAAAGTTAATTAACCAAAACAAAACCAAATCAGTAATTACTGGGTACCGTACTTACCACTACATTCTCATCACCAACACCAGTTAGACATGTTTTGACAAGTTTAGTAATGGAATGTGATCTAGCTGGGCAGTTATGACGACTAGATTTCAGCGGTAACACTGCCACTGTTGCATTGTTAAACCAGAGGGAACATGCATCTGTGGGCGATGGATGAAGACATCTGACAGCTGCTTTGAATCCCTGTGAGAAGAAAACCAAATTACAATTAACCTCAAATCAAAAACTATGCCCCTCTTGATGATATTACCAGCAATATTTTACTGAAAATTGCAGCAAAACAAATGAACTGAGAGGGCACAAAGCGTTATCTGTTATGTAAATTTGCATAATGACAGTGTGTAAAGTGTACTTTTTTGTTGTTGAAAAATTAGCAATAGTTGAACACAACATAATTTATATGCCATTCACATGTATCAGTTTATGGTTGCCATGGCACCACTTATATTCAAAAAAAAAAAAAAAATTCAAAAATATCTTACTACAACAAAAATGTAGATCTATGAGATAGCATTAATAGGTTTCAACTGAGTAACCATTGCTTAAAAATGGAATCTGGAAGACAAACAATATCAAACACCTCTGAAGAAGAAAAAGTATCAGTATATGAGATATATGTTCAGAAAATAAAAAATAAGATATACATCATTTTATAATATCATGTTCCTTTTATAAAAGCCAGGACAAAGATTTATTTGAAATATAAATAAAGACAACATTTATTTGACAAAACAACAAAATATATCACAGTCTTTGCTAATCTAAACATTTACAATTTATAATGATAATTAAAAACAACAAGCAGCCTATCGGCTGAGATAGCTCCGCTGTTAGCAATGCACATTGCAATTAAAGAACAGAAGATATCATTAGAGAATGAACAATATGCATAGTATCGAAACAATGGGGCTTTCTTGCGACACAATTAACACCTCAACCGACTGAAGTGTTTTACGTTACAGATGAATGAATGGAGATGTCTGTTTCTGTCACTTGTAGACAACTAACCTGTAGAGTTCCAACAAGTATGGGTGGGATGAGAAGCATTATATATTAAGTATCAAAAAATCTGTATCCATGTAAATATTGAGTTTGACGCACGTCAAAGTATCGGCTTATTTGTTGTTATCACAGTGGGTGACGACTGTGTTTTAAATTCAGACAAAAACCATCGCAGTTATAGACAAAATGCCAGTGCCTGGTGATTGTTTTTTTATGCGAGGTTACAACGGGTCGAGTTGTTTTTAATTCCAGCTGAGGTCAATTTACAAGTAAACTATCTCAAACATTCCATTGTGTGGTTCACATCTTCAGAAAGCTGAGACGATGAATAGAGGAAGACTACTTTTTGATGCGTCCTTCTTACAAGGTCATAGGAGTCAAACTGCGTGAATATTTAATTAAACATGGTTGCTTTGTTTTAACAAACGTCCTCTCAAGTGAATATGTGACTTTGTATCAACTTCATGTTAAACTGAGCGTAGCTTTCATTCCAGCATTCCATGGTTTGTCCCCACGCTTACTTTTAAAAGTGAGCGCACTCCAGCGTTCCATTGTTTGGCTCATACAAGTGTGTGCAACAACTCGTTGTCACTGAGCGTTGTTTACAGACGCCGACAAATGAAAACACCAAAGACTAAACAAACGTCAGAGTTGCATCTTTATCATTAAATATAATTGTAGCCGATCCTGGCATTTATCTTGCATAAATCAAAATTGTACTCTCCAAAACTCATGTATACACTGGCGACTTATGGTTACTTGAAATCAGACACGCGCACTTCTCATTACATTGTAGGTCCCATGCCCATGCCTACACGTAAAAGTGAGCGTAGTCCCTCATTACCAGACGCGTCCATCTTACAAGGTCATAGCATTCAAACTGCGTGAATATTTAATTAAATATGGTTGCGTCAGTTTTAACAAACGTCTTGCTCATGTGAATCCAGATTGGATTCTTTAATTTATGTTAGACCTCTGAAACGTTAAGAAAAAAAATCCTACCGACTGACCAAATTTTTAAATTTTTCGACTTGAGGGCAACATAAGTTTTTTTTTTTTTTTTTGGTCTTATGATTGTATTTTAGACATTGTTATTTGTTATTCTTGCTATATGAGGTTAGGATAGCCATTTTTGATTAGTCAATGACTTTTGTAGTTTTCTTGTGAATTTTCATTGTCCTTGTTATGTATAATTATATAATTCCTTCTGAGGAATTTTACATGTTTCAATAAACAGTATTTACATATTCATCCCACAACACATTAAGACTGTGAAACAGTGTATGATAAAGAGGTTATTACCGGTACATGGCAACCTTGTGATATTGCATTGTTTTTGCTTGTCATCTTGGAATTCTGACTTGTCTGCGAATTATTCAGACAGTCAACAAGATGGCTTGCAACTTTGCAAAAACACTTGGTTTTTGCTTTGTTTTAGATGTGGCGATGCTAGTGTCAATTTGCTAAATGCCTGTATGAATAATTCTCAGAACCACTGTAAATAAACCTGTAAACCCTTTTATTTTTGCTCAGGTATTTTTTTTCTCTAGAAAATGTGTGATTTAACATCGGTATTTGCCACAAAATCATTAGGTAATGTTTTGTTCTGTAATATTGTTGGAACAAGCTGAAAATTTCATAACTATAATTTATTATTGCATAATTTTTGTTCTGTGAACTGTTTAAATAATTATCCTCATTCTGGAGTTTGGAAATAACGATTCTAACCAAAATGTGGATGCATTTCAATTGCAAGGTTCCTGAGCTTACCATACCCTGGGGTTTTTAATTGGCAAAGCAACATTCTCAAATTTCTGCTGTTATGTGATGTAACCTGTTTATAAATATGACATCAGATCAGAATATGCAACAAAATGACTATTACAACATCCCTATAAACTGCACAATCAAAATGATGTCACAATGACATATATGGGTGAAAGAAACAATATTCAAATCGACAAATACGCTTGGTTGTACAGTCATTCATCATCTAGAAATAGTAAATTCTCTCAAAAAAATCTTCAATAAATGTCCAATTTGATTGGTGAAAACTCTCGAATTGGACCAACTGCGGTGAAAATTAATAAAATTATGGTCACTTGATAGTTATGGCATACTTATGATACAACTATTATGTGACTATGATTCAACTAGTAGCAAGAATTTATAAAATTAAGGGACACATTTGTGTGTGTGACATGTGATGAACAATTCATGTGAATTGACGAAGTCACATGATCAAATTGCAGGATAACCAAAAACATGTACATGTAGTAACATTTCAAGAAATTCTATATTTAAAAATTAGTGAGGCAATCTGTGAAAGAACTGATTAGTGTTCATCTCAGATTATTTTTGGTAGTGATACAAAAGGCGTGTAATACATACATTTTGCATTTTTAAAATCTTTCAAAGCATCCAATGGACTGGCTAGAAATTCATTTGATTGGCACGCAGGGAATGGATTCACTTTCAAAGTCTGCAAAGTAGGAAATTTTACTTTTTCCGAGATCTTGATTGCATATATGCTTACTAAATTTGCATACGGTAGGTGCCTTATCTTGTACATTGAAATCCTTGCATTTTGGGGCAAATCTGTTAGGATTAGGTCACCTGCTGTTCATTGTTTTTATGATTAATTGTCGTTACCAGGGTAAACAAACATTGTATCTCACTGTGAGATGTAATGCATAGGTCATATATTGTCACTGATATTGACTTCCGGGCTAGTACTTTTTTCAGAAATCAGGGCTTTTGAAAATATGGTAGATAAATATAGCATTATAATTACAGATTTATCACGGTGTTCCTAATATATAATTGGCTCCTGTTTTCAAAATAGAATACCGTTCACTGTTAATTGAGTAATATTAACGATCCTCACCTCAGCGTCAACTCTCGGCTCCAGCTTAGGCTTGACCAACTCAAAAGGAAGACTGGTCAGTGCATGCAGCTGACCGATGATAACTACCGTTTTGTCATTCGGGTCTGATTGAGATACAACGTGTGAATACTTCAACTCAACATTCGCCATCTTGAGTTAAACTAATATGATTGATACTTCACCAGATTTCTTAACTAATCGTTGCACTGTTCATATGTCAGTACCGTACCGAGTTTCAATATTTCCGCAAATCAACCAGCCGGCCTCAACGACCGGAAAATGTGATGCATTCTGGAACCCGGAACCTCGATTTTTGAACTCTTCCGGTTGCATGAAATGCATGAAATACAATCCTTCGACATACTCTTCTTACTCAGTTGAAAAGTTGGAGCTATTTTACGCTTGGAGTTAATTAGTAAAGAATGCCAAATCCCCAAAGAATGGTTTTCGTGTACATGTATTTTTAAAAATATCATTTGTCAAATTCAGTCTCCATACCTAGTCAGCAGTCACGGGCACGTACTTGAATTAGGAATTTAGGATTGGGTTAGGATTCTAGTGTGTTGTCTAGGGTTACGCTTATATAATCCAAATATACTTTACACCCATGGAAATGACGATTTTCTAGATTCATTTAACATTGGTTTCTTGTGCATATGTAAAAATGGTCTCAATCTATCTCCAAAAAAATATGTGACCAAGTGTGAACAAAATCATATGTAATGTAATGTATGTAGTTATATGAGAAAGGTGTCTTTGGTTGTCACGAATTATTTGGAAATTAAGATGGTAGATTGTTATACTGTGTGATATAATGCTTTACCATTCTGGAAATAACTCTAAATTGTTTGCATATAGGTAGTTATTCATCAAAAAATATAGATGACATGTGACCAAATCAATGTGATTATGTGCTATCTGAAACAAAACAAATTTGTTAAATTTATAATTATGGTTCAAATTTCATTCTTTTTGTTATTTAGTTTAGTTTACTTTTTTTATGAAAGGCTTTATCGTCATATCTTCTTTCTGGTGAAAATAAAGCATATTCCATTTTATTTTATTTTATTCTATTCTATTCTATTCTATTCTATTCTATTCTATCCTATTCTATTCTATTCTATTCTATTCTATTCTATTCTATTCTATTCTATTCTATTCTATTCTATTCTATTCTATTCACAACACAACACAGGCGTCTATGTTTCTAACGTACATGGTTGATGATGACGGAGTTATATAAAATCAAGGCGCATACAAGTGACTGTACCCTGACATAATCCGATGTAAGTACACCCATTGTGTCCGTTTTCTCAATTTTCGAACACTTGCCGATCGAGTGACTACTATGTTATATTTATACGATCGCGTCTAGTGGATGATTTTTGTAGTCTAATATCGTACATTATAAATGGATCTATAGCCTTAACCCCAACGTTAATTTTGAGTGAACATTATTTATTTCTATTTGGAAATCTCTAGTGATTTGACGACTGATTTACCAATACCATGTAGGTATGTTAAATCACCGTATCTCTAACTAAACCATATAATGGAGAAGCTGTGGTCACTCACGCAGGAAAGCGGAAAACCAATTTGAGGAGACATTTCGGGTTACATCCTAATGTTATAATGCAACCACTTTTACCGGTTTATTTTAGGTGTTAGTAAAGTAACACCATTGATTGGTATAAGAGGCGAAATTGGTAGAATTCCTATAAGGATTAAGGCAACTTTCTCACTAATTAAATATTGGCACAGATTGTCTTTCTTACCTGAAAATTATATTCTAAAAAATGCACTTAAAGAAACAGTGTCTTCAAACTCAAGCTGGATAAAACATGTTAAAACAATTCTTGGACATGCTGACTCATCACTGAATTAACAAGATTGTTGAAAGAAAAATAAAAAAATAAATATATACAAACCTGGTATCACCAACTTAGTCATGTCCCAAAAAAACGGAAATTCAGGAAACAAACTAAGAACGTATAATTTGTTTAAAATGGAATATGAATTTGAAGGATATTTAACAGAAATTCGGGACTTCAATTTGAGAAGAATGGTTACCAAGTTTCGACTTAGTTACCATAATTTGGAAATAGAATCAGGCAGGAGAAAATTTCCAAGAATTGAGGCAAACTACAAATTGTGTAAAAAATGCAACACAGGTACTCTAGAAGATGAAGAACTTGATTTCATCCTTGACTGTTGCTTCTTCACTCAAAAAAGAAATACCCTCTTAGAAGACTGTAAATAACAAATGTGTAATACAGCTAACCGAAATGTAATATTCACTTGCATTATAAATAGTAGTACTGCACTTGCAAAATACTTAAAAAACACAATTTATAAAACTTAATTGTGATACGTATTTATATATACCCTTTAGTTTGTTTTGTTTGTAATTTTTAAACTTTTTTTTTATTTGTGTTTGTTTTTTATGATCTGTATCCTTACTATACAGCACCCATCGATGGTGCAGTTGTGTAATAAAGTTATTATTATTATTATAAGGGAGGTGGTTTTTTAATGTCATATATATAAAATATGGCACTCCAAAAATAAATTATCATCAAATAAGTTGATTATTAACCGAATGATTAATACTAAAACCATGTATTCATAAGAGATAAAAAGTGCTCATAACGATATCCTAAAATTAATTTCTATTACAAATAGTTAGCTTCTCAAGTCATATATACAATCAATTCAAAAGAAAGCACGAGATTGAGCGTCATTGAGTCTCTAAAGTAAGGTGTTATTGCTGCCTAACAGGTGATAACATTCTGTATCCATTCACCCAACTTAACCAATGATTTGCATAATCACTCAACTTGTGCAAATTTGACAGACACTAGTAAAGTGGTTATAACAGTGAAAACCCAATGTTTTATAAAAATACAAAAACATTTTTGGGACTGCGAGTGCCCATGAACCCCTTAATTCACTCTTTATGGAGCACCTTCTTCAGGACAAAACCATATACCTTATAGGTCTGCCCAAGAACGGGATTTATTTTTGCATTCTCTCAAGCATTTAAATAGAGACATCTTATAGATTTACGATATGGCTCAATGTCTGCACAAAACTCATCACCATACCATACGTGGCTAGTGCAGTTCACATACCGAATGCAAGAACTGAATTCAAATAAACCATATTTGACAGTGAAATCAGTATCATGTTGGTTTTCAAATTCTAACTTGATTTGCCCATACAATTCTCAACCAATGGCCAAAGCAGCTTTTTAAATGTTTGAATCAAATAACCAACTAGGACACTCTGGCTTTGATAATTTGCACCAGCACAAGTTCTGACATTGTATTGATGTGTTTATTTATGTCACATATTTGCTTAGCCTCTAGGTTACATACTACTGAACGTCATTAGGAAACATTCACAGAGTGGGTTATTTTGTAGATAAAATAATATGAGAATATGTGATGAATTCAGGTGTTCCTCCCAAGGTAATGACTACAGGTATTCCTTAAAGATAATGAATACAGGTGTTCCTCCAAGATAATGACGACATGTGTCCCTCCAAAGTAATGACTACAGGTGTTCATCGAAGGTAATGAGTACATGTGTTCCTCCAAGATAATGAATACAGGTGTTCCTCCAAAATAATGCATACAGGTGTTCCTCTAAGGTAATGAATACAGGTGTTACTTCTGGAATTACCCTGGAAGGAACACCTGTATTCATTACCTTTGGAGGAACACCTGTATTCATAAGGTAATGAATACAGGTGTTCCTTCCAGGGTAATGAATACAGGTGTTCCTCCAAGATAATGAATACAGGTGTTCCTCCCAAGGTAATGAATACAGGTGTTCCTCCCAAGATAATGAATACAGATGTTTCTTCCAGGGTAATGAATACAAGTGTTCCTTCCAGGGTAATGAATACAAGTGTTCCTCCAAGATAATGAATACAGGTGTTCCTCCCAAGGTAATGAATACAGGTGTTCCTCCCAAGATAATGAATACAGATGTTTCTTCCAGGGTAATGAATACAAGTGTTCCTTCCAGGGTAATGAATACATGTGTTCCTCCAAGATAATGAATACAGGTGTTCCTCCAAGATAATGAATACAGGTTTCCTCCAAGATAATGAATACCGGTGTTCCTCCAAGATAATGAATACAGGTGTTCCTCCAAGGTAATGAATACAGGTGTTCCTCCAAGGCAATGAATACAGGTGTTCCTCCAAAGGTAATCAATACAGGTGTTCCTCCAAGATAATGAATACAGGTGTTCCTCCAAGATAATGAATACAGATGTTCCTCCAAGGTAATGAATACAGGTTTTCCTTCCAAGGTAATGAATACAGGTGTTCCTCCAAGGTAATGAATACAAGTGGTCCTTCCAGGGTAATGAATACAGGTGTTCCTCCCAAGGTAATGAATACAGGTGTTCTTCCAGGGTAATGAATACAGGTGTTCCTCCAAAAGTAATGAATACAGGTGTTCCTTCCAGGGTAATGAATACAGGTGTTCCTCCAAGATAATGAATACAAGTGTTCCTTCCAGGGTAATGAATACAGGTGTCCCTCCAAAGATAATGAATACAGGTGTTCCTTCCAGGGTAATGAATACAAGTGTTCCTTCCAAGGTAATGAATACAGGTGTTCCTCCAAGATAATGAATACAGGTGTTCCTTCCAGGGTAATGAATACAGGTGTCCCTCCAAAGGTAATGAATACAGGTGTTCCTTCCAGGGTAATGAATACAGGTGTTCCTTCCAGGGTAATGAATACAGGTGTTCCTCCCAAGGTAATGAATACAGGTTCCTCCCAAGGTAGTGAATACATGTGTTCCTTCCAGGATAATGCATACAAGTGTTCCTTCCAGGGTAATGAATACAGGTGTTCCTTCCAGGGTAATGAATACAGGTGTTCCTCCAAGGTAATGAATACAAGTGGTCCTTCCAGGGTAATGAATACAGATGTTCCTTCCAAGGTAATGAATACAGGTGTTCCTCCAAAGGTAATGAATACAGGTGTTCCTTCCAGGGTAATGAATACAGGTGTTCCTCCAAGATAATGAATACATGTGTTCCTCCAAGATAATGAATACAGGTGTTCCTCCAAGATAATGAATACAGGTGTTTCTCCAAGATAATGAATACAGGTTTCCTCCAAGATAATGAATACAGGTGTTCCTCCAAGATAATGAATACAGGTGTTCCTCCAAGGTAATGAATACAGGTGTTCCTCCAAGGCAATGAATACAGGTGTTCCTCCAAGATAATGAATACAGGTGTTCCTCCAAAGGTAATTAATACAGGTGTTCCTCCAAGGTAATGAATACAGGTGTTCCTCCAAGATAATGAATACAGATGTTCCTCCAAGGTAATGAATACAGGTGTTCCTTCCAAGGTAATGAATACAGGTGTTCCTCCAAGGTAATGAATACAGGTGGTCCTTCCAGGGCAATGAATACAGGTGGTCCTCCCAAGGTAATGAATACAAGTGTTCCTTCTAGGGTAATGAATACAGGTGTTCCTCCCAAAGTAATGAATACAAGTGTTCCTTCCAGGGTAATGAATACAAGTGTTTCTCCCAAGGTAATGAATACAGGTGTTCCTTCCAGGGTAATGAATACAGGTGTTTCTCCAAAGGTAATGAATACAGGTGTTCCTTCCAGGGTAATGAATACAGGTGTTCCTCCAAGATAATGAATGCAGGTGTTCCTTCCAAGGTAATGAATACAGGTGTTGCTCCAAAGGTAATGAATACAGGTGTTCCTTCCAGGGTAATGAATACAAGTGTTCATCCCAAGGTAATGAATACAAGTGTTCCTCCCAAGGTAATGAATACAGGTGTTCCTTCCAGGATAATGAATACAAGTGTTCCTTCCAGGGTAATGAATACAGGTGGTCTTTCCAGGGTAATGAATACAGTTGTTCCTCCAAAGGTAATGATTACAGGTGCTCCTCCAAGGTAATGATTACAGGTGCTCCTCCAAGATAATGAATACAGATGTTCCTTCCAGTATAATGAATATAAGTGTTTCACCCAAGGTAATGAATACAGGTGTTCCTTCCAGGGTAATGAATACAAGTGTTTCTCTCAAGGTAATGAATACAGGTGTACCTTCCAGGGTAATAAATACAGGTGTACCTTCCAGGGTAATGAAACAGGTGTTCCTTCCAGGGTAATGAATACAAGTGTTCCTTCCAGGGTAATGAATACAAGTGTTCCTTCCAGGGTAATGAATACAGGTGTTCCTCCCAAGGTAATGAATACTGGTGTTCCTTCCGGGGTAATGAATACAGGTGTTTCTCCAACGGTAATGAATACAGGTGTTCCTTCCAGGGTAATGAATACCGGTGTTCCTCCAAGATAATGAATACAGGTGTTCCTTCCAGGGTAATGAATACAGGTGTCCCTCCAAAGGTAATGAATACAGGTGTTCCTTCCAGGGTAATGAATACAAGTGTTCCTTCCAGGGTAATGAATACAGGTGTTCCTTCCAAGGTAATGAATACAGGTGTTCCTCCAAAGGTAAAGAATACAGGTGTTCCTTCCAGGGTAATGAATACAAGTGTTCCTCCAAGATAATGAATACAGGTGTTCCTTCCAGGGTAATGAATACAGGTGTTCCTCCCAAGGTAATGAATACAGGTGGTCCTTCCAGGGTAATGAATACAGGTGTTTCTCCAAAGGTAATGATTACAGGTGCTCCTCCAAGATAATGAATACAGATGTTCCTCCGAGGTAATGAATACAGGTGTTCCTTCCAGTATAATGAATATAAGTGTTTCTCCCAAGGTAATGAATACAGGTGTTCCTTCCAGGGTAATGAATACAAGTGTTTCTCTCAAGGTAATGAATACAGGTGTACCTTCCAGGGTAATAAATACAGGTGTACCTTCCAGGGTAATGAATACAAGTGTTCCTTCCAGGGTAATGAATACAAGTGTTCCTTCCAGGGTAATGAATACAAGTGTTCCTTCCAGGGTAATGAATACAAGTGTTCCTTCCAGGGTAATGAATACAGGTGTTCCTCCCAAGGTAATGAATACAAGTGTTCCATCCAGGGTAATGAATACAGGTTTCCTCCAAAGGTAATGAATACAGGTGTTCCTTCCAGGGTAATGAATACAGGTGTTCCTTCCAGGGTAATGAATACAGGTGTTCCTCCCAAGGTAATGAATACAGGTTCCTCCCAAGGTAGTGAATACATGTGTTCCTTCCAGGATAATGCATACAAGTGTTCCTTCCAGGGTAATGAATACAGGTGTTCCTTCCAGGGTAATGAATACAGGTGTTCCTCCAAGGTAATGAATACAAGTGGTCCTTCCAGGGTAATGAATACAGGTGTTCCTTCCAAGGTAATGAATACAGGTGTTCCTCCAAAGGTAATGAATACAGGTGTTCCTTCCAGGGTAATGAATACAGGTGTTCCTCCAAGATAATGAATACATGTGTTCCTCCAAGGCAATGAATACAGGTGTTCCTCCAAAATAATGAATACAGGTGTTCCTCTAAAGGTAATTAATACAGGTGTTCCTCCAAGGTAATGAATACAGGTGTTCCTCCAAGATAATGAATACAGATGTTCCTCCAAGGTAATGAATACAGGTGTTCCTTCCAAGGTAATGAATACAGGTGTTCCTCCAAGGTAATGAATACAGGTGGTCCTTCCAGGGCAATGAATACAGGTGGTCCTCCCAAGGTAATGAATACAAGTGTTCCTTCTAGGGTAATGAATACAGGTGTTCCTCCCAAAGTAATGAATACAAGTGTTCCTTCCAGGGTAATGAATACAAGTGTTTCTCCCAAGGTAATGAATACAGGTGTTCCTTCCAGGGTAATGAATACAGGTGTTTCTCCAAAGGTAATGAATACAGGTGTTCCTTCCAGGGTAATGAATACAGGTGTTCCTCCAAGATAATGAATGCAGGTGTTCCTTCCAAGGTAATGAATACAGGTGTTGCTCCAAAGGTAATGAATACAGGTGTTCCTTCCAGGGTAATGAATACAAGTGTTCCTCCCAAGGTAATGAATACAGGTGTTCCTCCCAAGGTAATGAATACAGGTGTTCCTTCCAGGATAATGAATACAAGTGTTCCTTCCAGGGTAATGAATACAGGTGGTCCTTCCAGGGTAATGAATACAGGTGTTCCTCTAAGATAATGAATACATGTGTTCCTCCAAGATAATGAATACAGGTGTTCCTCCAAGATAATGAATACAGGTGTTCCTCCAAGATAATGAATACAGGTGTTTCTCCAAGATAATGAATACAGGTGTTCCTCCAAGGCAATGAATACAGGTGTTCCTCCAAGATAATGAATACAGGTGTTCCTCCAAAGGTAATTAATACAGGTGTTCCTCCAAAGGTAATGATTACAGGTGCTCCTCCAAGATAATGAATACAGATGTTCCTCCAAGGTAATGAATACAGGTGTTCCTTCCAGTATAATGAATATAAGTGTTTCACCCAAGGTAATGAATACAGGTGTTCCTTCCAGGGTAATGAATACAAGTGTTTCTCTCAAGGTAATGAATACAGGTGTACCTTCCAGGGTAATAAATACAGGTGTACCTTCCAGGGTAATGAAACAGGTGTTCCTTCCAGGGTAATGAATACAAGTGTTCCTTCCAGGGTAATGAATACAAGTGTTCCTTCCAGGGTAATGAATACAAGTGTTCCTTCCAGGGTAATGAATACAGGTGTTCCTCCCAAGGTAATGAATACTGGTGTTCCTTCCGGGGTAATGAATACAGGTGTTTCTCCAAAGGTAATGAATACAGGTGTTCCTTCCAGGGTAATGAATACCGGTGTTCCTCCAAGATAATGAATACAGGTGTTCCTTCCAGGGTAATGAATACAGGTGTCCCTCCAAAGGTAATGAATACAGGTGTTTCTTCCAGGGTAATGAATACAAGTGTTCCTTCCAGGGTAATGAATACAGGTGTTCCTTCCAAGGTAATGAATACAGGTGTTCCTCCAAAGGTAAAGAATACAGGTGTTCCTTCCAGGGTAATGAATACAGGTGTTCCTCCAAAGGTAATGAATACAAGTGTTCCTCCAAGATAATGAATACAAGTGTTCCTCCAAGATAATGAATACAGGTGTTCCTTCCAGGGTAATGAATACAGGTGTTCCTCCCAAGGTAATGAATACAGGTGTTCCTTCCAGGATAATGAATACAAGTGTTCCTTCCAGGGTAATGAATACAGGTGGTCCTTCCAGGGTAATGAATACAGGTGTTTCTCCAAAGGTAATGATTACAGGTGCTCCTCCAAGATAATGAATACAGATGTTCCTCCGAGGTAATGAATACAGGTGTTCCTTCCAGTATAATGAATATAAGTGTTTCTCCCAAGGTAATGAATACAGGTGTTCCTTCCAGGGTAATGAATACAAGTGTTTCTCTCAAGGTAATGAATACAGGTGTACCTTCCAGGGTAATAAATACAGGTGTACCTTCCAGGGTAATGAATACAAGTGTTCCTTCCAGGGTAATGAATACAAGTGTTCCTTCCAGGGTAATGAATACAAGTGTTCCTTCCAGGGTAATGAATACAAGTGTTCCTTCCAGGGTAATGAATACAGGTGTTCCTCCCAAGGTAATGAATACAAGTGTTCCTTCCAGGGTAATGAATATAAGTGTTTCTCCCAAGGTAATGAATACAGGTGTTCCACTCAATGTTATAAATACTGTTTGTTCCTCCCAAGGACATTCTTCCACTTGCTTGCAAAGACTGAACATGGGTATCAACACACATGATAGCTAAGTTTGGATATTCACCTTGAAGTCACATCATCACTGTACAAGATTATAGGTAATAAACTTGTTTTTATTTATTTACTTTATTCAGCCCTTCTATAATCATTCATATAGATTTATATAATAGGAGGATAATGTGTTAAAACTTCCAAGAAAGCTTTAAAGATGTAGATGAGTAGCACATTTTGTACTTCTCTCAGTATAGCATATACTGTGATAGACTCAATCCTCCATATTATTAACAAAACACAGTATTTCATGGGTAGAATACTTAGTTAGGGGGGCAGATGCAAGTGAAAATAAAGGAGCTGTAGAGATCACTGCTTACTAAGTTACTAGTGTCAGTCTTACAACAGAAAGGGGTAGGGGTGGGAGTGCGAGAATGTTATAATCAATGTGGCAGTTTCTGATTAAATGAATAGTCATGGAAAGTAAGGATTGATACCAGATATTAAATTATAGTTATTCAAGCCCAGTTTATGTATTTACGAAACTTACAAAGACAGTATGGATACCGGTACTATAAAACAAAGCCAACACATTTTTCTCTGCACATAAACTAAAATATAAGGAACCAGACCAGCATGCGTGGTAGTCACTAAGCAAGAAGAGAACTTGAAACTGAGCTTTTGTTGATTACTATAGTAACCCCACCAAATACATAGTTGTACCTTTAACAAAGCAACATCTATGCATTTTCTTTACTGTAGATATAAATAATTGTGTAAAGCACCACAGCGTTGTGGTTGACATGGATGTAACATGCAACTATATAGCAAGTTTACAGGAAATTTGAAAGTGTAAAACTGTAGCACTTTGAAACTTTATATAAAATGCGTACAGAATTGAGACATTTCAATTACCTAATAAGGAAGAAAGCAGAATAATATTTGTTCTATTAGCAGCGCATACACAAATGACAGAGGTGTAGTTTAATGATTCAGCATACAATCAATACAATTCTGGGTTTTCACACACTTATAGAGCAAATATCGTATTGAGGTAAAGTGATGTATACATGATGTTTACAGACGTCAAATGATTACACAATATAACAAAAGTTGTTTTTCTTTTTTTTTTGAAAAGCAAATAAGTTAACAAGCATAAAAGCAACCACGATTGGAACGCTGCAAGTTGTATCTTAGGATGGCAGAAAAAATGCCCACAGAGAATACAAAATTTGAGATTAATATTAAAATTTGTAAACTTTTTCACTGTGAACTTGTTCAAATAGATAACAGCCCAGCCTGATTACACTTGTAATATAAATCTAAAATTGTATTTTAGGTTTATTGAAGACCAAATGATCAGTTTCTTGTTCTATCCCAGTGATACCTGCTGAACTGGAAATCAATTAGAATGTTGAACGACATGGGTTATCAGGGGACGATGTTTATAGCAATATTAAATTCAAAAGATCAGTTTCCTTTGCATTGTGCGTGACGAGACAGAGAATGAATCAGTTTTGCGATATAATCATTCTCACCTACACAAACATATAATTGTCTGTCCGCCATGAGCGGGGCAAATAGCATGAGAGAACCTAATCAGCCATCAAATATATGCTCTAGGAAAAACAAAATAAGGAATTCTTAATTTTTAAGCAGCAATCACTGTGTATAACGCATACAAATTTTGAGTCAACAATGTACATTGTTTACATTGTACATGTCGAGTGGCATGAGACATGCTATCAAGCATCATGTGCCATGATGGCTGTAGCATTACAATTGCGTCATCTTTGTACAAGATTTACCTTGTAGCAACAATACCTAAAGGACAGTGCCATATAGCGGAGAATCAGTTAATTGTATGTACTTAAAACTTGGCACTAACAGACATAAGCCACCTGGCAATGTTTTAAATATACCACCCATATTGCTTAAAACAATTTTTTTTAATGAAATATTCTTATTTTCATACAGACTCCTTTGATTCCTCATGTACAACAGAAAACATAAACTTGACATTATGGAAGGGACATTTTATTTGTGATCAACGCTGTCAAAGTGGACATATTAACTCACTGTAGTATAGAGTTTGCTAGTAAAGTGTAGGTACTAGTCTTGAATGAACAATGTCCTCCTACACATACTGTAAAATGACTAATTTTCACTGGGTTTAAATTACGTTGATTTAGCATTTCACTGGGTTTTAAATTTACGGTTTTATCATTTGGATAATGTGTTCTATGCTAAATTTTACATATTCACTGGGTTTTAATTTAGCGCATTTTCCATTCAGCGAAATAAGCAAAATTAAAAGCCAGTGAATAATTAATCCCTTTACAGTAAATCGTGAAGAAAGCATTGCTATAGTGAGTTGTGTACATCATAGTACAATTACTTTGTCCAAGTTGCAAATGTCTCATGAATATACAAATATAGTTTTGACCACAGAATGCATTACAGTGAAGAACGTTTTAGACAAATTTCTATATGAGTCAAGGAAGTTCATAAAATCTTGTCAGCAGTGAACACTGAAATTTTGTCTTTGTAAATGACCTCGAATTATGAAATCGTGAACACTTCTGGCTGATAGAATTTAGGGATTCCAGCACTGTCACGCACTATTTTGCTGATACATATTACTGGTACAAAAAAAGGTAAAAAAGAAGAAATCAAAATAAAATGCTATGCAAAATTTATTTTACTATTATTACTCTACTAATTTGTTAATACATAAATATCATCAGTGGAGAAAACAAGCGGATCAGCCCCTCTCTGGGTGACATATTATAGCATCCCTTAAGCTGAATGGTTTCTCCCATGATCATTTAGAATATGTTATGTACAAGAGATTGTCTTTTTACAAGAATTTGTTTTTTCTCATCCTTCTTGTCCAAAGTCATCTGTGAATTTCTTTAGTTTATGTAAATCAGCATCATTCACTGTGGGTTTTGTGTTTGCAAGTGATTTCAGTACGTCATTCTGTGGAAAAAACAAAACAACAAAATGTCAATCATAAGTCATGACCCCGTACGTTAACATTTTAAGATTATATGGCAATTATAATGCATCATCAAATTATTTGCTGTAAGCATTTAAAGTTTGTTCAGATAAGTTGTGTTTACATTTAAAGGACACCACATTGTAAGCAATGAGAGAGAAAGAAAAGAAACAAAGTGAACCAAACTACTATTTTAGTGGACTTTTATAGCAATTACTAGAATGACCGAGTCATCCCTCTTGAATCAAACCATAATAGGCATGCATGTCAACACAATCAGTGCTGACAGGTCAAATAAAGGATAATGTTAACACAATCAGTGCTGAGATGTCAAATAAAGGATAATGTTAACACAATCAGTGCTGATATGTCAGATAAAGGATAATGTTAACACAATCAGTGATGATATGTCAGATAAAGGATAATGTTAACACAATCAGTGCTGACATGTCAGATAAAGGATAATGTCAACACAATCAGTGATGATATGTCAGATAAAGGATAATGTTAACACACTCTGCTGACATGTTACATAAAGGATAATGTCAACATAATCAGTGCGGACATGTTAGATAAAGGATAATGTTAACACAATCAGTGCTGACCTGTCAGATAAAGGATAATGTTAACACAATCAGTGCTGACATGTTAGATAAAGGATAATGTCAACACAATCAGTGATGATATGTCAGATAAAGGATAATGTCAACACAATCAGTGCTGACATGTCAGATAAAAGATAATGTCAACACAATCAGTGCTGACATGTCAGATAAAGGACAATGTAAACACAATCTGTGCTGACATGTCAGATACAGGATAATATTTAAAGTAAAATACTAATACCAAACTAACTGAAGAATTAGATTTGATTGATCATCATCGAGTTACATTATAAACCAATTATATAATTGCATTAGGAGAGAAATGAGTAAAGTAAACATACCATACTAACAACAGGTTCTAAGAGTTTGTCACCAGGCACCTCCATCCATGTCATTTCCACTGCACCGGGCATACCAGGTGAACATGGCTCTAATAAATCATCTACAATTAGATTGGGGTCCTTACGAGAGGGTCCACGAACCTAAACAAAACAGTCACACAATATCAATAAGTCTAACACTAGTAGAATAATAGTGAATAGAATGCTGATAATTGACAAGACTATTTTCACTTAATCTGGTGGTTGTTTTAACAAAAAATCAGGAAATACAGTGGCCCCTCGCTAAGTCGCGGGTGTTGGGATCCAAGCAAAAACCGCGACTTATCGAGGGCCGCGACTTACCGAGGGACGTCGTGAAAGAGGGAGGTCGTGCATTGAAAAACATATAAAAAGCACATATAAACCCTCGGTTTAGTTAATTGATGTATCATCACATGTGTCAGGCAGTATTCGAATAAAATCATGATTATGTTTGCTGTAAACATTGCGTTGATTATTTTGTTTGTGTCTGATATTATGTGGGCCGCTTGCTATTGCTTGCGACTTCGACGGTAACAGCTTCCAAAATAAACCAGTTTCATCGCAATTATAAACATGTTCGTCAAAATAACCACCTTCATAGATAATTTCTCTCAGTTTTTCGGGAAAAGTTCCGACAGCGTCAATGTTCCCAGATCGAGCTTCGCCTTGGATTGAGACTGCGTGTGTCGATAGCGTGTCTTCTTTGCCATCGCAAGAACCACCCTGAACTGGCCTCAAATTCAAAGTCGTCATATCTGAGTTGTATGCTTTGCATTGGGTGATGGGACCAGATAGTGGAGTTCCGGGAGACCGTTCTTAAAGAAACGTAAACAGCTTTATCGGTGTCATCATTGTCGGACACTTTCGCTTGTTTTTCTGTTCAGTCCCGCCTCTTGGTCAACTTTGAAAACAAATTTACTTTTCATTTTTTTACCCACCCACGAATAGTGGGCTCAACCACGTGCAACCCTTAACTTGGTTTGACACGGTCGATCGCCGTGAATTTATGGCGTACGAACAGGCTGTATAGCTTTCGCTTTGACATGCTGCTCAATTGAGAAATAGAGATCAGAATTCTATGAATTCAACTCATTGTAGCGAGTTTTTGTAGAGGTATACCAAAATGGGACCGGCCAAGAAGTACGTACGGTCACTACTCGACACCCCTGTTGACACCTTGAGTAAGGCCGCCGTCACCCATTGCATCTCAGCAATTGACGGACAGTAGGTGTTAAGTTGTCTCTTTAACGGTTAGTTAAAAACACTATGCCACGAAACATTAGTCTTTGTACTTCAAAATTGCTGTCAAAACACAATAGAAATTTTGGGAGCCATCCAAGTACCCGCGACTTACCGAGGCGCGACTTAGCGAGGGGCCACTGTATATTCAAACTCAAATTTGTATGCAGTTGTGTGTTTGCATGTTATGATGTGAATTGAACATCACAAAGTGATACTTTCACTGATTTCTGAATCAATGAAACTTTACCTACCCTTCTAAAATGTGTGGCTGATTGCACTTTTCTGACTGGTTGCATCAATGCATCCCTGACAACTATACTGATGTCTGCCCCAGAGTAACCATCTGCCTTTTGACCCAAGTGTGTGTAATCATTATCAGTCAGAGAGCAGGGCGTTGTTCCCATGTGAAGTTTAAACATCTCTGTCCTAGCATGCTGCTCTGGTAGCGGTATGTATATTCGTTTTTCAAATCTGTAGATAGTAATGTAGGTGAAACTGTATCAGACATTGCAGAGTCCATAGCACCAAGATCCAAATGATTTCGATGACTTTTCTAGACCTTTTCCCAAACTTTCTTGCATCCCCCCCCCCCAAGATATTTTGACCCTTAAGTTAGACCAACATGGTAGAAGGGCGGGTGCGGGGATAGCAATCTGGGGTAGAAAACACTTTATAAAAAAAGACTATGCATAGAAAACAGGCCTTTCTAAAATGAATTACCAGGGGTAATAACTATGACAAAATTTAAAGACTTTTCAGGGATTTTTTTATTTTTCCTGTAATTTAAAAAACAAGCAGCCTATTGGCTGAGATAGCTCCGCTGTTAGAAATGCACATTTCAATTAAAGAACTGAAGACATCATCAGAAAATGAACAATATGTATAGTATCAAAGCAATCGGATTTACAGTTTTTAACAAGAAGTCGAAAATATCACTTTCTACCAAAAATGACCAAAATATTCACCAAAATTAGAGAATTGAAGATATCATCACGAAATGAACAAATCTGAGAAAGGTCTACATGTAGTATCTATATATGTAATATCAAAGCAATTGAACTTTTGGTTTTTAACAAGAAGTCGAAAATATCACTTTTTACCAAATATGACAAAAATATTCACCAAAATTATAGAATCCAAGATATCATCACGAAATGAACAAATCTGAGACAGGTCTACATGTAGTATCTAAATATGTAATATCAAAGCAATTGAACTATTGGTTTTTAACAAGAAGTCGAAATATCACTTTTTACCAAAAATTAGAGAATTGAAGACATCATCACAAAATGAACAAATCTGAGAGAGGTCCACATGTAGTATCTATATATGTAATATCAAAGCAATCGGACTTGTGGTTTTTAACAAGAAGTCGAAAATATCACTTTTTACCAAAAATTACAAAAATATTCACCAAAATTAGAGAATTGAAGATATCATCACAAAATGAACAAATATGAGAGAGGTCCACATGTAGTACCTATATATGTAGTATC
Source organism: Saccoglossus kowalevskii (assembly GCF_978046115.1). NCBI lineage: Eukaryota > Metazoa > Hemichordata > Enteropneusta > Harrimaniidae > Saccoglossus > Saccoglossus kowalevskii. The sequence goes on from NC_140646.1 coordinate 38,056,971, forward strand.
AAAGCAATTGGACTTGCGGTTTTTAACAAGAAGTCGAAAATATCACTTTTTACCAAAAATGATAAAAATATTCACCAAAATTAGAGAATTAAAGATATCATTACAAAATGAACAATTCTGAGAGAGGTCCACATGTAGTACCTATACATGTAATATCAAAGCAATTGCACTTGCGGTTTTTAACAAGAAGTCGAAAATATCACTTTTTACCAAAAATGACAAAAATATTCACCAAAATTAGAGAATTAAAGATATCATTACAAAATGGACAAATCTGAGAGAGGTCCACATATAGTACCTATATATGTAATATCAAAGCAATTGCACTTGCGGTTTTTAACAAGAAGTCGAAAATATCACTTTTTACCAAAAATGACAAAAATATTCACCAAAATTAGAGAATTGAAGATATCAACATGAAATGAACAAACTTAAGAGAGGTCTACCCAAGGTACATATACACCAAGTATCAAAGCATTCAGGCTTGTAGTTTTCAAGAAGAAGTCGAAAAAGTAAAACATTGACACGGACGACGACGGCGGCGACGGACAATCACTCATATGATAAGCTCCGCTCGACAAAGTCGACAGCGGAGCTAAAAACTCAAAGACTTTCCAGACCTCAAAAAATCCAAAGACTTTCAAAGGATTTTCCCAATGCTACGAACCCTGCATTGGAAATAGGGTATACAGTATTTATTTATTTATTTATTTATTTATTTATTTATTTATTAGAACAGTATCTCCAATTGTATTTGCTTTATTAGTAGATTGTACGTTTAAGTAAATTGCTGTCCTATGACTTCTTAATAACTACCTCCTTTGATATGTTATATGTGCTGCATCAGTGGACCTCTATCAGATTTGTTCATTTTGTGGCGATAATTCTTCTTCTTGAAAACTACCAGCCCGATAGCTTTGATAAGTTATATGTAGATACCTTATTTGGGCCTCTATCAGATTTGTTCATTTTGTAACAATTTCATTAAATCTCCTTTTAGCGAATATTTTTGTTAATTTGTTAAAAAAGGGATTTCGATTTCTTCTTGTACCAGACCAATTGCTTTGACATTTGAGGTGTGAACAGTTTGTTTGATGAAGTTGTCATGTTCTCAAAAGCCTGAACCAAACTACTTTTTTGTGGGTTGAATGGATTTTTTCCTGTGGGTGTGCATTACTTGATTTGGATACCACAATGTCCCTGTAGGACAGTAGAGTTATGGTTGATTGTGATTGTATAAATATGCACAAATTGAGGAAGACACAAAAGTTTAAAGAAACGCCATTGTTACAAATTACTATGGCCACATATGATATAATAATAGTTGATGCCTAAATCAGCAACAGGAATCGGCGATGGCAGCTGAGACACTGATGCACCTCCTGGTTAAACATCACCTTTTATGTGTCTATTCACATGTATCACATCGTTGTGAGTACATGTAATCAACGATGACACTGATCTTGGTTTAATCAAGACTAATAATGATTTGACAATGATTAGTGAGATTTAAGTGAAATACTACTCCAATAATGATGTTACTGTTAGCATTCCAACAGACAGTGTTGGTGTAGTATCCATCGCCTTTAGCAGGTATTTTTTAGAATTTACAAAAAACTGTAACTCCCAACCTCAGTTTGATTGTTATTAAAGTGATTTGATTTGATTTTAGTACCCTATTTAACAGATAAAATTTCCTTAAAACAGCATTCCAGGTTAACAACAATGGCCCACACAGTTCCACAGTATGTAGATAAGTTATCTTGTGCTGTATAAATCAGACATTCTGGCCTTCAAGCTGATTTATATCTAAGTTATGAATATCTCATTGTGCATATTAAAGATCCAGCATTCAGAGATGAAGTAGTGATAACCACAATTCTACATAAAATCCATCTTTCAATTATATACCAAGACTGCAGACCCCTTGGAAAAGTGATTTCACGTCCAAGACGCAACTTACCTTCTTCTAATAGCAGCATCTAAAACCCACGGAATATTAGTGGCACCTAACACAAGTACTCTGTCTTTTTCACTTCCAACACCTGTAATATTAGGAAATTGCAAACACTTATTCACACCAAGGTTTAATATACACAGGCTTTGTCTTTTGAAAATGGCCTACAATCTAAAAATGGATCTTCTGGACACAGTAAAGAGAGTAAGTAGAGAAGCAATGCTATTAAAATCTATCCAAAATGGTATAAACTAAGAGAGTGATAGCTCTTCTGGTCTTGATTTGGGCGAGTAGAGAGATCACCATCCAAACATAGCAAGGTCTGTATGTGGATAATTATACATAAAATATCAACAAATATAAATACAAATGAATACTGATAAGTAAATATCAAAAATGTAAATGCACAACACCAAAAAAATGTTGATGCTGATAATGTATGGAGAAAAAATTGTATTTAACTGATGGTTTGAAAGACTTTTGAAAAAAAAGCAACAACAAAAAGCAATAACAATGAACTGAACATATTATGTAAAGTCAGTCTGGTCAGTTGTGTGCATTATGAAGTAATTATTAGTCAGTAAGGTATTGAAATCTGAATAACATGTGATCTGATAACCTGTACATATCAGTATGCATGGAGTAGAAATAGATTTACCTTGCATTTGTACGAGAAATTCTGTTTTAATACGCCGAGCAGCCTCGCTCTCATTTTCACTTCGGGAGCTGGTCAAGGAATCTACCTCATCAATGAAGACAATGGATGGTTGTTTTTCACGTGCCAACTGAAACAGATTCTTGACTAACCTGAAAAAGATATGATGTTTATGAATCATCTTTTCTACATGTAATAATAGCAAAGTTACATGTTAGCAGAAAGAACATATTAGATCAGAAAATAGTCGCCACCTGCGCATGTGTGGGAATTGAGTCCCAAGTGACGATAACACACGCTAAAAATGCAAAGGCTTATGGGTAGACCCTTATTTGTAAACAATGACACACTAAGGCCATCTGACACATGCGCAGGTGATGACTCCCCGCTTTAAGACTAAATGGATTATGTATAGCCCAACATTTTATGACACATCCGATTAATTGGCAAATGAGCTGCATGTTCGAAATTCATGTAAACAAACACTGAACAGAAACAATGTAGATCTTTTTAAGTCAAAATGTTGTAAACAGCTGCTATCAAGTTTTGCATATAAGTGACTATGAATATCACAGCAGAGATTTTATATCAGAATAATAAATTCCATGTTTGCCGAGGTAAGGTACACAAGTGCAATATCTGCATTCTTACTTAATAATGTAATGGTTCAGGACACAAGTATTGACTAAGCTTACACTATCAAAAGTTTAAGTAGGAACATTCCTGCAGCACAAAGTATGATCTAATAATACCTACTTTTCACTCTCTCCTAGCCATTTGGACATAAGATCTGATGAAGACACAGCAAAGAATGTAGAGTTATCTGCCTCGGTTGCTACAGCTTTGGCTAAGTAGGATTTACCAGTACCAGGAGGCTGTGCATGAAGAAATAAAACATAGTTAAACTACACATGGCTTGCCCTGTACATGTAAGGGTGGGCAGATCATGGAGGGGGGAAAATCATAGCATAGGGTGGGAAGATCACTGCATAGGCTAGGAAAATCATAGCATAGGGTGGAAAGATGGACTACATAGGGTAAGACAGATAACTGCATAGGCTAGGAAAATCATAGCATAGAGTGGAAAGATGGACTACATAGGGTAAGACAGATAACTGAATAGGCTAGGAAAATCATAGCATAGAGTGGAAAGATGGACTACATAGGGTAAGACAGATAACTGCATAGGCTAGGAAAATCATAGCATAGAGTGGAAAGATGGACTACATAGGGTAAGACAGATAACTGAATAGGCTAGGAAAATCATAGCATAGAGTGGAAAGATGGACTACATAGGGTAAGACAGATAACTGAATAGGCTAGGAAAATCATAGCATAGAGTGGAAAGATGGACTACATAGGGTAAGACAGATAACTGAATAGGCTAGGAAAATCATAGCATAGAGTGGAAAGATGGACTACATAGGGTAAGACAGATAACTGCATAGGCTAGGAAAATCATAGCATAGAGTGGGGTAGGTCATCAATGCATACAGATTAAGCATATTAATATATTAGTTAGATAGTAATCCCCTAAGTAGAATGTAGAAAAAAACATTACACATAATGACTTAAAGAAACAATTTAAAGGAGTGTGTATTCTATACAGCAACACAGAAACAAAAGTGTTGAAATTATCCATGCTGTTAATTTAAGTTGAATAATCTGACACTTTTGTTAATTTAATTATGATGAAGAACAACAAAATTTCCCAATCAACCTGATTAGATTAGTTAAATTGCTAGAAATCTATTTCACTGAATAGTTCAACCCTAATTAATACCAGTAATGTCCCTAATATGGTAAAACAAGCGAACAATTCTAGTAGATATTAAAATGTTAAATACTGAAATTATGAACAAAAAGTTAAATGGCATCCTCTCGAATGATAATATTTACAAAAACAAAAAAAGCGACATACGAAAATGCTGAAAAATGGGGGAAAACAATAATTTGAAGAAAAAAACACATGAAAATTATAGAATTCAAAATAAAGAAGTAAAAGAAAATTAAGTTTCTAGCATGGGACTTGCAAAGCAAAGGTCTTAACTACTAGACTATGAAGTTTCCTACACCAAACCACATTTCAAAAAGACTTACCCCAAATAAGAGAATACCTCGCCATGGTTTCCTATTACCAGAGAAAAGGTGGGGAAACTTGATGGGTAAAATAACAGCTTCTTTGAGAGCTTCTTTGGCCGATTCTAAGCCAGCTACATCCTCCCATTTCACATTAGGTCTCTCCATTATAATAGCACTCTGTAACTGTTCCTGAAGTTTCTTGGTTTCTGGATTCTCAGAGTCACTATCAGAGCTGTCATCTTTCCTGCAAACAATAAATACCCCACATTTAGCAAGATATAAACATTGTAAGATGACCAGATAATTACAGAGAAAGGATACTCCTGACTCAGAAATTAAATATGAATATTTAAAGCGTCAATCATATTGAGCAATCATGCAAAAGATACATATAAAATATACTGTTTGTTTAGATTAGAGTATCAGTCACCGGTTACTTGGATTTAGGAGAATTTTCTTACATTAGCCAAATGAACAACTATTCCCTAATTATTTAAAAAGGACATTTCTTTTATTCAAACAATTTCCAGTTTACCAAGCTTGTGGATGCATGGTCACACTACTGAAAGAGCTAAGCAGGTGATTTGTGATGAAACAACTTTCTGTTCACGACCATCAGTGTCTCTATAGCCGTTCTTTAACTATCAGATCGAAAACTGCTACGACATATGCATGTGCAGTGTAAACACTATTAATTAACTGTACATCTGTCACTGTAACGCCTAAAGTTACAGCGTGCCGTCATTTTGCGGTATTTTTTGGGGTATTTTCATCCTACTATATTAGGAAATGCGAATTCCAAATATGGAATGATAACTGCGTAAGCATCCTCTAATAATAAGAACAAAGAAATTCACTGATTCTGTTCTAAACTTTTTGGATTTCGGCATTCCCATGATAAATCCTTGGAAGGAAAAGATGTTTAATAATAAGGTTATTACGAGAATATCCTCGTAATAATCTCACATTGATAGTACATAACTTGTAAACTGTTTCAGTAAAACAGACATTCCACCTAGGCTAAGACTGTGAGCTGTAATGAAGGTGCAATGTCTGAATTGATGACGAGATATACATTGTAGTTCTTTTTCAACTTTTTAAATTTTTTTTCCAAGGCCGGGGGGTTAGGGACGACGTCAAAAGATCGATGTCGGATAAAAAACTTAATTCCTTTAGTTTTTTTCCAAACCCCCCTACCCCCCACTGAAACTTAATTGATAAATATTGGTCATGGCGTCAGACTACATTCACTATTAAATACAAATTGATAATCGGACAGTAGTATTGCATAGCAGTTGGTTGTCGGGTGGGTGTAAAGAGAGTTTACAAATGCACCTCATTTGACGCACAGATTTACACTCGAACCAAACCATTTTTCTGTTTTTTTCCCCCTTTTCAGTTATTTCTGTCCATGATTGGATAGAACTACAAATACTCCAAGATTTTTTTGACTTCATTAAAAAATAAAATCGTTTTTGTAGGATGGAAACTTTTTGAGGTCAAAACCCCCCACCCCCAAACTAAAGGAAATAAGTTTTTTATCCGACATCGATCTTTTGACGTCGTCCCTTAGAAGACATTAGAATGGTATTTTCAATGTCATGTAGTATGGTATGCAGAGAATCATTAATTAATGAGCAAATGACAGAGCAAACTTTTAAATTTAATGTAATTGCAAAGATGCTAATATATAACAAATAACAATTTATAATATCTACATGAGGCAGTATAGAAAATATATGAATGCAAGGTTAAAGTAACTTTGATATAACTGTTCTAACAATATTAAACGAATAGTTTAATCATAGACTGCATAGAAATAGTTATGATTAGATGAAGAACAACTATTTCTTGAGCAAATTATTGATCACGACAATGCTATTTTAAGCTCTGATTCCTATATGCAGATGAAATGCAGTCACACTAAAATCACATGGTTGGATCAAATGAATGGGACACATGTACAATGACACATATGACTTGTATGTTTGACAATAGTAAAAAAATATTTAGATTGCAGTCACAGATCATATTTTTATTATTTACTCTTACCCTTTATTGCCTTCAGAACTTTTCATTGGTTTCTTTTTGTTGTCTTTGCCTTCTTTCTTCTTCAAATATGCTTTCAACTGTTCAGCTCTTTCTAGATACTGTACACATTTAGCTCTGATGCTTTCCTTGGCTTTCTCACCAGCTGCTTCATCTGGAAGAACGAATAATAATCTATGATTTTCAATCCATGTACTATATTTCATCTATTACAAGTGCATCTCTAATAGAAATGCATTGATTCTCACTAGATATTTTAAAGGGTAGGTAAAGTTTGTAATTGAGAAAGGAAAGCATGAAATACATGTAGCAAGTATTTGTAATTGTTGATGTTCATACAGGTAGTGATATAATTTATTATGATTGAAAAAAAATCTCAATTTTTCTACATTCACTACTGACATAGGCATAAAAACAAATAACACACATCAACAATATAATAAAAAATAGAAATGAATCTGCAGAGCATGCTTCCTTTTTTGTGACAGCATTTCAAGCATGCATAGTGTATATAATCATTTGCATTAACCAATCACAAGCATTGTAGTGAACTCTTACATTTTATACAATGCAGAAAATATTCCACTCCATGTTCGTATAATCTCAGGGCTTCATCATAATTTTTATTTTTGTCTTCCTCTGTTGCTTTTGTCACAAGCTCAATGGCTTTCTGTAAGAAATATCAATATGGTGAGTATGATAATCTAGTTCTAGAGTAGAATGCACCAGTCAACTGCAACTTTGGCTCCTCAAAGACTGGAGCTTGTATGTAATAAGCTGTTAAACCACAGCTCTGCGACAGAAAAGACAGCAACCAGATTTCAGTTTAAAAAATCAAACTCCATGATCATAATCTAGTTGAAGTGCTATGCAAAATGCTTACTTGTAATGATCACAATTCAAGAATATTTATTTCTCATAATTCTTGCATAAAATTTGATGGCATTTTGAATAGTCAAAACGAACCTTCAAACTGACGGTCTATCATAACTTTATTCAAATCAAAGTGCAAACTGTTACTGATAATATAGTCAAGTTTACGTTAGACATTAAAGGACGTATTGTCATGATCAGTTTGAATAAGCCAGTGATTGACAGTCATTTCAAATGTTTCCATGGTGGGAATTAAATCTAGTAAACTAACATCAAAATAATATTCTACAAATATTCATGATCATGTACATTTACAACAGAAAAATAAAACACTATGCATTATGACTGTCAAAATTTAATGGAGAGTTTTGGCCCGATGCATCACCTTACAATTTGCAATACTGAAATCTGGTCTACAATCTTTTATACACGCGGATTGAGCCACACTTTTTGAGACAACAGGTAGCAGGTATCCCAACTTCAATGATATACTCTTGATTAATTATTGACTGGGTTTCAATTTCACTATTAAGTGTAAACTGCTAAATTAAATTGATGTAAATTTACAAGACAATTGATTTATTTACTGGAAAATCTGTAACCCAATACAAGATACATTAGTAATACCGATCCCACATACACCCACCCCACATAGAGAACATAAACATGTAGATTGTCATTCATAAATAAGGCAATATTGTCACTGTGATTATTAGTAACGTTACAGATTTCAAGCATGGAGTTACTATACTTCTATTACAATACAACCACACAGATCGAAACGGGACATATCATGGGTACCGGCTTATTAATATAAGGTTTAGGGAGTAACGTCTCCAATCTGGGCAAATCATGCCAGTAAGAAAATACAACTACGTTCAAAACAGGTCCGATATTTACACATACACGTTTTGAAAAAAACATTAAACCTTGCCAGCTTATCTGACAACGATCTAGCAAACATGGGTATCAGTAATCCGCATCGCATCGAAAAGTCGAATAAATTGAGAGGGGAAATTTTGTGGGACACTTCTTCCGGTTTTACTCAGCAATCATTGGCAATGTTTATTTATGATCCCCTCTCTTCGGCGAGTTAATTGTCAAAGTCAAAGAAAATGCACAGATGAGTTTATATATTAATTAGAATAACGGCGAATATTCAGCTTACTTGCATCTTCTGAGACGACATCCTTAAAGTCACAATTTAGGGAGAAGTACCTCCCAAATGTCACCTAATCCGTTCGCAGAGCTTTTCAAGACCATACAAAATGGCGACGAACTTCCCACAATGACGAAAGATCACGTGACATGCGGGCACCCAGAATGCAGTATTCTCTCGGTGAGTCAGGTCCACGCACCTTGCACGCACATACTATCGGACATATAGCTGTTCCCGGTAACTGTTACGTTTACCGATTTCTAGTTGTTAATTTGAAAATTGACTCAAACCAAAAATGTATTTTCTATTGGCCATGTGGTCATTGTGATGACCGCGTGATCAGTATATTGACCGCGCGTTGCTATTAAAAGTATGATAACTGAATGACCATGACGTCACTGGTCATAAGTAACGATGACAGTACATTCACGTGATTTTCGTCAGAGGATATGTGATGCATCAACGCCTGTGGTATGACTTACAATAACAAGCTTATAGACTGTCAGACTTGTTTCAGTATTGCACTGAGTTTAATATGTCAGGAGACGACTACGTTGGGTGGTCCGATGTTATTGGCCAAAAAGATGTAAAAAACACATTGATGAGTACAATTATAACACCGTTACGAACACGAGGTAAGTAAGCATTTCCATCACCATGGCAATGCGAAACTCGTTTGCATTATCACGAAGAATCACCGTATTTGTGATATAAGGACATAACAATCGAGTGGAGAACATGACGTCACAGTCATACAGTGGTACAGTAAACGACCTGTCCCTTAATCTGTGATATGTTGCAAACCCAAGTGTAAACCAAGCTAGTAAGTAGTATCCCGAAGATGTGAATGACACTTCATAATAGAATTTATTTTTAATTTCGCACTAAGTTGCTAATTGATTTACCGTCCCCCTCCTCATCATCTGTTAAGACACGCTTTTACAATGACGTCATTGTCGCATTTACTGGATGGTGGGATACTATACACGGTATGTGACCATATAAACACAAATACCCTAGATAGAAAACAGTTCCTAAGGTGTGTGTTTCTATTGAAAATTACATTTTGATACGAGTCCATCGACTACAGTCACATCCATATATAACGCACACCAAGCCTGTATTCGTCACAGTTCATGTCGCTTATTTCAAGTTGTTATATTGTGTTCTCTGTTTTAGGTTGCAATCTGCCGTTTACAAGTGTTCTGATCTGTGGGGTAAGCTATCATATTCTGATTGTATTTATTTTATTATTTTTAAATCATTCTGATTATTATTACGTTTTGTTATATTTTATATTTGCTAGCCTCCCGGTACCGGGAAGACCTTATTACGTCAAGCCATTGAACACGAACTCAGTGATGTCGTGTCTTTTCATTCCAAGCACTCGTCAGATTTTATTAGCAAAGGTTTCAGCAAACAGTGAGTATTAATTTTTCAAGTATTACGTAATGCTGGAAAGTCTGCGTAAATTTCTATTTTTGCCAATGAAGCATACAAAATTTGGCCGGTACTGCATATACAGCCAGCGACGATATGCATGCTCCCTCGTAGCGGCCGATAGAGGGCGCAACGCATACGACTCAAAATCCTCAATGGCACAAATTTGTACATGCTGTAACTAGATTCTAGTTTGGGCTTCTTTTCTTTTTTGTTTTTTTTGTTAATATATATTTTCATATATTTTATTTTATTTTTCAATTTATTTGCTGGTATTTTTTTTTAAGTTTTGGTAATCGCGAAAAATATGAATGATATTATATTAACAAAAAAAACGAAAAAGAAAACAAATTACTGAAGGCTGGAACTACAGGAAAAGTGTCCAACTTGATAAGGTCTATGTATTTTGTAACCAACTATGCAATCAAAGCTGCTCATGGTTATACCAATTCATTTTTCTCATCTTGAGTACAACAAGGGTGCAATTTAATTCCCCATCTATTCAACATACTTATCAACGATCTTTCTGACATTATTATTTCTTTTTTTCGGTTAGCTTAGAGAATAATTTATTCAACTGTAAATTATTTGCTGACTATATCGTGATAGTGTTAAATTCGAGTAATGGACTTCGAAATAGTCTAGATAATCTTAATAATTACTGTAACAATTAGAAGTTACAAGTAAATACTAAACCGACACAGGTCATTATATTTTACAAATTATATATTTTACAATCGTTTTTCAAAGTAGCAATAGAAACGTTAGTGATGAAGGCACAGCAGGCAATAGGTGTTCTTAAACAAACACTCAATTTACATAACTAATTTTGTTTAAGAGACGTGTTCTACCAATCTTAATGTATGGGTCTGGAATCTGGGTAACTTTCACACTTAAATTGCATTGAAAAATTAATTCAAAAATTACAACTACACATTAAATTTGTAAAACCATCCTAGAATTTCACACAAAATCAAATAGCATTACGACAAGAGCTGAACTTGGAAGCTACCCAATTATCATCGATATTTGCAGACGGATGAATGTAATGTGCTAATGCATTCTGGTTACAACAACGAAAACAAAACTACAGCCTGAGGCAACACATGGACAAATTTTGTACGTAAACTTCAGGAAATTACTGATTCAGAAACCATTGAATGTCACCATGACGTTGACAGTTTTGAGAACAAATTAAAGCAAATAAATTTATAAAAGATTTATGGTCACGCACTTTACATAAAACAACAAATAATAACTACGTAAATATAAAAATTTCAATACTCTTTCTAACTATATTTGGAATATGTACATAATGTCAGACACAGAGTTGCCATCACTAAATTCAGAATTTCTGCACATAAACTACCAATACAGAAATTAAGGTATTTACAAGTACCACCAAAGGAAAGGTTATGCATGCTATGTGATGATCTAGCTGTTGGCAATGAGATGCATGCTTTCTTAGATTGCAAGAACCAAGAGATGGAAACTGCTAGGTGTCAATTTTTGGGGATAATCTTGATGTATAACACAATATTTGAGAGTTTGCCAAGACAGATAATGTTTAGAAAACTGTATGCTTATTAATTGTTAAATGTTTTCTTGTTTATTTATTATTTGTTGTATTGTTTCGTGTCAAATTAAATATTCTATTCTATTCCATATTTTATGTTTTGCACGCAGACTTTTAAAATCATTTCTTCAACAATCCAGTGAAATTAGACCAGCTGTAATTTGGATAGACGATCTGTTCTCCACCGATGGTATGTTTCCATGTGCATTTTGTCGTGGATTAGAAGGAGAAAATCTCCAACGATATATAACATGCTGGATGAACAGTAAGTCTGCTACATTGTCTCACCAGTTCTCGCAAAATGCATGCCCAACGTCTGTCGACGTAACGGGAAGTGCACAACTAATTGGTAAAACTCAAATACATTAATACATTGTACTTTTAACATTATTCTTTTTTTATTTTCAGCTAATGACGTCAACAAAGAAGGGGTTGTTATAGTTGGCTCCACACAAAATCCATGGGTAGCAGATGAATCACTCATTCAAAGGTATTTTATTGGATATTACCAATCCAATTAATATAAGATCCTAGTTAATTAAAAAAAAAAAGACATGTACATTTAGCAACACATTAGTAGCACAAACTTATAGTCTGGTGGTACAGACTTTGCTTATAGCAGAAATTTCGACTATACAAAGCAGCCCACCGTTAGGCACCAGAAAACAAGGATTACAAACGTTCTATTTTAAGTTTGCGAAACATATACACAGTATTAAATAAGTAATACTTTCCAAGTTGCATTAAAACGACGTCCAAAAAATAGCACTGCGATTTTTGGCGCATAAAGAATCCTCACCGATGCGCTAACATTACTTGTGGTCCACAGAATTAGTTTAAAACACCGCATAGAAAAAATAACATGTTGTTCTCATCTATATTCTCGAGATGTCGTTTAATTGCGTGAATTGGTTTTTGTATTTTACAGTTTCCATCACCATGTCTACATGGGGAAAATGGAAGAAGAATCTAGATATCGAATGATTCAGCGTAGTTTGAAAGATGAAATACATGTCTTGAAGGAAGGTGACCTATGGAAAATTGCACAACATACAAACAGGTAAGCAGATGAACCTTCAAATATAGCCATGACGTGTGGCCGACATCAGCCTCATGCGAATAAGGTACAATTTGTATGGATGGTCGGTGGTGAGCATCATCAAGGTAACTAATCAGTCATGCGTTTGATTTGAAATCGAGCACAGGGATTCGTCAACTAGCTGGGATATTTATATATCTGTATATTGAGTGGAGGTCGGCACGTGCCACAGTTATTACAGAAATACGTCATATACATAAATTCTATATTATGTTTATTATCGGATGCCCACGCACCAAGTATTAAACACCATGCCATGAATGCATTGAAATAGGTACCATAAATACAATGCAGACAGACAATCCTCTGATACCATGAGTGAATCATTATCTTCAACGCGAATAAAGATGAGCTATTTGTTATTGAATGTAGCTTTACAGGTGCCGATATGCAGATTCTCATCCGTTCGGCATGCAGTCAGCCACTCAGAAGAATTACAAAGTCACATCATTTCAAAAAGGTGAGACTATGTAACAATTTGTCAGACTAACCACCCAGTTGATAATTGCTTATGTTTAGTAGAACGCCACCACAGACAATTTTATTTCTCCAGTATCCAGTTTGTTTTATTTTAAGTGTTTGTGGACGAAGGTTATAAAATGTAGTTTTTCCTTGTATGTGTAAATAGTTTTCATTTTGTAATGCTGTAATCTTTTGTATTACAGAAGATTTATTGCTTTGTGTTATGAACATATGTAATATATCACAACGAACGACATACTTGTCTGTCGCAGACCAATGACGTCAGCGATATTTAACTTGTGTTATTTTCTCACGTTTCAGGTCAGTAAGGCTCGCGACAATCCCGGAGAATTGAAAGACATTTTTTACAAACCATGTGATGCCAACGATGAGGGCGCTATCGCCATGCCATGGACAGATGTCCCAGCTGACAGACTAATTCTACCAGTAATCACAATGGTATGTGAATATGTACTTATGTTAGTTATTAACCAATCAATGTTATTGTAAGTTATATTGTTCAGCAATATATTTTGTTTATGTATTTTTCAAATCATATGTGAGTTATTTATCACGTCTTTTTACCCAGTAAACGCGATGAACCCATGCCTTTGCTGAAGACATGCACATTAAAACCAACAAATGAATAGTGACACTAATTGAAACCAACGAATGAATAGTGACACTAATTGAAACCAACAAATGAATAGTGACACTAATTGAAACCCACAAATGATAGTGACACTTATTGAAACCAACAAATGAATAGTGACACTAATTGAGACCAACAAATGAATAGTGACACTACCGTAATTGAAACCAACGAAAGAATTGTGATACTAATTGAGACCAACAAATGAATAGTGACACTGATTGAAACCAACAAATAAATAGTGAAACTAATTGAAACCAACAAATGAATAATGACACTAATTGAGGTACATTTCCTTTATAGGATGATTTTCTGCAAGCAATGACGTCAACTCGCAGCTCTGTCCGAGATGAAGAGTGGCAAGAAATATACAACTTTAAGTCCGTATTTTCTCAATCATAGCTAACAGCACATAGATGATATACTATATAATGGCAATCCAATGACATAATACTGCGTTGTAAACCCTTAAGTGATTCTTCAAAAATGTAGATTATACTTTATATGTTTAGACATGCTTCACATATTATAAATAACGGTTGTAACCCTGAGGTGCATTATATTGTCGCCTTTCACTATACGATTAGACCCCTTATAATACTCCTAACACCAATCACCATTATGATATTATTGACATCGTGAATTTGAATAAAACACCAGTTGAACAATTGCATATCAAATTCTGTAAACAATTATTAAGGGTAACAGCATTTTCACCGAATCTAGCTTGCAGATCAGAACTCGGCGTATATTATTGGTGGATAATCATGGAATGTACAAAAACACTGTGGCGAATGATTATTGATAAATCGTGTCACTTCAAATTAATTTCATCAATAATGGAACAGTTCACTTGAGGGGCCGCAGTCCGCAAGCGTCAGAAATAAATCACTCCAGTATTTCACATCAATGTCGTTTATTCACTGGTCACTGGTTCACAAAGGTCAATCCAGTGTCAAGGTTCATTGAACTCATGGAGAGAATTACAAATTCACGTAAAACTCTATTCCGGGGATCGGTGCTAAACACAACTAAAACTTTGTTGTTTTATCTTCGTCAATCAAATCCGACTAACTTTCTCTTCAAGATGGCATGTCCCGGTCTGTTTGTTCGTTAACTACAGAGGGCGCTATACAAGTAAAATCACTAAACCACATAGAATAGCGTTATCGCTATTAATACAACGCCGACAGTCGTTACACGGCTCCTCTAAATTGAAGCAATTTACCTCACGAAAAACAAAGACTATATCTACAAATACTACTACTATACTGTCGAGGATTGTCTTATACTTCAACATCAGGCTCCTTGACGGGGATACTTTGGCTAACTAACAATACAAGTTTATGTATTGGTCGATCATAAATAGACTGTCCAACTGCTAGGCGGACTTTCCTGACATGACCATCTTCTCCGGGAAAAGTTTCGATGATGCGTGCAAGTGGCCATCTGGATTGCGGCAGGCTATCATCCATCATCATCACAACGTCATCCTTCTGTAGATCTGGTTGGGAGGCAACCCATTTTTGTCGTTCTTGAAGAGTCGGTAAGAACTCTGTCTTCCAGCGACTCCAGAATTCATTCGTGAGGTACTGCACACGCCTCCAACGGTGGCGACAATACACATCAGCTCTCTGGAATTCTCCGGGTGGTGGAAGAACTACATTAGATTTTAATGTCAATATTTGACTAGGGGAGAGTGGTTCTAATGAGCTTGTTGAACTAACATCAGTGTATGTGAGGGGACGACTGTTCACAATGGCTTCTGCCTCAACAAGTAGTGTTCTAAGCAACTTGTCATCAAGCTGCTTACCATGTGTCATCAGTAAAGCAGACAAAGCGTTTCTGGCGGATCTAATCATCCTCTCCCAAACTCCACCCATGTGGCTGGAATGAGGCACGTTCATTTTGAATGTCACCCAATCACAACTGTCCTTTAAAAGCTCATGACGCACTCTCTTGTGATTCATCTCTGCCAACGCACATAGTAATTCACCCTTTGCACCAACAAAATTAGTTCCTCTATCCGATCGAAGTTGACGAATCGGTTCATGGCGGCCAATGAAGCGGCGATAGGCGTTCAGGAACGAATCAGTACTTAGTGAGTTAGCAGTCTCAATGTGGATCGCACGCGAGCTCAAACAGGTGAAGTGCACACCATATCGCTTTAGTTCACGGCGTCCTTCCTTCACGTAGAAAGGTCCAAAGTAGTCCACAGCACTATAAGTAAATGGAGCTGTGGGTTCTAGTCTGTCTCGTGGTAGATCGGACATCCTCTGCCCTTGTGCAGGTCTACGTAATTTACGGCATGGAATGCACTTCCACACGTAGGCCGACACTGTTGCTCTGGAAGCTATTATCCAGTATCAAGAAGCGCGAATTTCGTTAAGCATCATACCACACCCAGAATGTCCACTTCTTGCATGGTAATGTGAAATTATCAAACTTGTGACTTCTTAGGCAATAACACTGGATGGGTTATATCTCTAGGAAGATTCGCTTTTTTTATTCTTCCTCCTAACCTAAGTATTTCACTTTCATCGAGGTATGGGTCCAGTCAGAATAGGTTGCTTGTCTTCTTCAGTGACTGCTTCTTTCGGCTATCTCCACCAGTCGTGGTACTTGAGAATTCTGTATTATGGAGAATCTGCAACTCTTTAGCAAATGCCTGTTGCTGTGTTAATTTGATAATTTCCTGCTCAGCCCTTCGCATTTCGTCGACATCAACAGGTATGTATGATATCTTTATCACTTCCTTCAACGATTTTAAGTCTTTACAGACTTTTGACAGCTTAACACTTCGGTTCACTAGTTTCTGCTTAAATCGTAGACATACAGCGATAGCTCGCTTTGCCTTATGCCAGCTCGAAAAATATTCCAGTCTTGTTAATATGGCTGCATGGCTACCAGGTTTGACTTTTGTGACCAACACAGTTACTTTCTTGACTTCTGGGTCGTCAGGTTGAAGATCTACATGGTTGATTTCTGGGATCAATGTCGCTGCTGTCGATAGGAATGTTGGTCCCTTCCACCACAAAGAACTCTGGTTCAATTCCTTTGCGCTGACACCTCTCGACGCTATGTCTGCAGGATTATCTTTGGTAGCAATGTGTCGCCATTGCTCTGGAGATGTAAAATCCCTAATTAGTTGAACTCGGTTTGCCACAAAGATGTGAAAACGCCTTGCCTCGTTTGTTATGTAGCCTAGTGTCACCATACTGTCAGTCCAATAAGTGTGAGATATATCTTCATATTGTAACACTTTGGCCAGGAAATTGCTCACTCTTACAGATGTCACTGCAGCCGCCAGTTCTAATCTAGGAATGGTGAATGGCTTTGACAAGGTCACTCTGGTCTTTCCCATAACCAGAGAACAGGAAACTCTGTTGTGTTCATCCATCAGTCTCAAATAACTGCACTGACCGTAACCGGTTTGACTTGCATCACAGAAGTGATGCAGCTCAGCCATCTTCAACTTACCAAAGTCCTTTGGCTTATAGCATCTAGGAATATTAAGCTTTGAGAGAAGAAGAAGTTCTGCCCTCCATCGTTCCCATCTTACTTTGATATCAGCTGGAATTGCATCATCCCAGTCAGCTCCATCTCTGATTAGTCCTTTTACCTGTAAGTATAAGTGGAGCTACTAATCCGAGAGGATCGAATACAGAACTCACGGTGGATAGAATTCCACGTCTAGTAAATGGTTTATCCTTCAACTCAATGCGAAATTGAAAAGTATCCAATTCTACACACCACTGAACTCCCAAGGTGCGTTCAATAGGCAGCTCATTGCAGTGAAGGTCAATGTTCTGTGTACCCTTGGCTCGTTCACTGGGAGAAATACTTTCTATTACCTCCTTACTGTTGGAGATATACTTGTGGAGTCGGAATCCTCCTCTTTTACAAAGTAGTTTACTACTTTCTATCAAATGTATAGCTTCGAATGGAGATGCTACCGATTTCAAACCGTCGTCTAAGTAGAAGTCCTTTCTCACAAATTCAGCTGCTGCAGTACCATACTCATCTTCATACAAATCGGCTGATGCCTTCAGGGCAAAGTTAGCACATCCTGGTGATGATGTGGCTCCGAAAAGATGTACAGTCATCCTAAACTCAATCGGCTCTTGGTCTAGTTTTCCGTGTTCCCACCAGAGGAATCTCAGATAGTCACGGTCTTTAGAATCGACTCCGACTTGGTGAAACATCCCTTCTATATCGCAAGTGAATGTGATTGGCTCTTGTCGGAAACGACACAATACTCCTGTGAGATTGTTTGTCAAATCAGGTCCTTGTAATAGATGATGGTTTAGGACCTCACCATGATATTCTGCACTGCAGTCAAAGACTACTCTTATCTTTCCAGGTTTTTTAGCATGGTATACACTATGGTGGGGAATATACCATATACGACCTTCTACTTGAGAATCTTCATCAGTAGGTATCTTCTCCGCAAATCCCTTGTCTACTATGTCGTTCATGAAGGCTATGTAATCTGCCTTATACTGTGAGTCCTTTATCATCTTACTTTTTAGCCTTGCTAATCGTTTCACAGCCAGTATTTTATTGTTTGGCAGTTTGATATTATCATCCTTAAATGGCAGGGGAATTTCAAAATGCCCGTCATCTCGTTGATGGATTCCATCACGAACCTTCGTCAAGAATCGTTTGTCTTCGATTGAGACTCTTTCTTCTGAACTCCTCTCATTAAAGTCAACTTCGAACATCTTATTTAACTGAACTGGGTTAATCTCCTTTGCTTGTGTTTTGTATGCAAAGTGACATCTTCTTTCATCGGCACTCACAAGTCTGCAGTTGTAGTTATTCATGCTGTCGTCATTCGGGTTGTGCATCATGCCAATAACTCCCCAACCTCGGGCTGTCTGGACAGCGTATGGGTCGTTCTTGTTGTCAGGTATGACATCTCTGGGCTTCAAGGCACGCGTACCGTTCAGACCAATTAACAGGCCTATCTCAGCATCGCTCTGGTATGGATACAACTTCTCTGTGACTTTCTTTAAGTGAGGCCATCGTCTGATGGTTTCAGGCTTTGGTATCTGGCTGTGGCTGGCTGGAATCACCTCTCTAGTGTAAACACTTGGTAATTTTATATTTGTAACACCATCCATATCCTTAACAACCAGACCATCGATCTTCTTACTAGTAATTATCTTCTCATCTAGCATCTTTGGAAGCTTTAAATTAACTATAGATCCCTTTGCTAGGATCTTATTCATTGTGGTTTCTGATAAAAAGCAGGAATCTGACTGTGGGTCTAGTAGTGCATACACCAATGTTTGGTGACCTGGAGATTCTTGGTGATGTAACATGACTGGAACGATAAGTGAGTGAGAGCATGTCTGTTTCTTTGTTTCATTCTGCTGTTTAACTTGCAAGCTGTGTGATATGGCGCTATCAAGCTTGGGCTCCCTACCAACATTAACATTTGGCTTGAATGCGTCATCGTGTAGTACTGTAGGGTGAGCACGCTTACAAGTGTCACATACTTTCTTATATCTACAATCACGGTATCTATGTCCCCATTTTAGACATCCCATACAAAGCCCTTTAGACATCACAACAGCTATTCTTTCTGTATATTTCATTTTGAGAAAGTCTTTACATTTCTCTAAGATGTGTTCACCCTTACATAGAACACAACATCGTTTCACTTTAGCTGTGTCGATGGTTGATGTGGGTTGCTCCTCAACAGCAGCAGTCTTCTTAACCTCATCTGCCTCTGTTGCAAAACTTCTTGCACCACTATATTTACTACTATTTTCCACGCTTTGAGTCTTCTTTCTTATCATCAGCTTTCAAGTTTGCTGGGCTACATGCGATACAAGCATCTCTACTTAGGAACTGACACAACTCAGCAAATGGCGGGTAACGATCATATGAATCACCATGTGTCATGTGAGACTCATCATTCAGCACACTATCTACCTTTCTCATCCATCGGTCAGAAATACTCTTTGGGATTTTCCTTAGAACTTTCTTCTGTTCATCAGGATCATTCAATACCCTCAGATATCCAATGGTCGTCATGGCTGTTTCACAATGAAGTAGAAAGTCTGTGAATTTTCTCAGTTCCTTGCCATCGCTGGATTTTATCTGTGGCCAGTCATTGATTCGTTTCTTGTATGTGTCGGCGACAATCAATTTATCTCCATAGCGCTCGGCTAGTAATTTCTTTGCTTTGATATAAGCTTTCTCGCTATCTAACGTCAGTAGACCTTTAATAACGTCTTTGGCTTCACCAGTAGTATATTTGCCTAGGTAATATAATCTGTCAGCAGATAATGGCTTCTTCTGTTCAACAAGCGTTTGAAAAGAAGTAATCCAGGCAGGATAGTCGTACACATTACCGCTGAAAACATCCGGCTCCTTTCTTGGGAGGTCTTCCTGTCGACTAGATAATATATCAGCCAATCGGTTTAGCGCACCTGCAGAATCAGTTTGACGTGGAGATGTCTGTGATTCATCAATATGGTTATTGCTATCTTCTAACGGTTGCTGCAATATGTGCTCATAGTTTGGCAATGTCACTGAAGGTGGTCTATTGTCTGGAACATGTATATCCTGTGGAAAATTTCCCTCGGACATTGTTCTGGTATTGGCAACATCTTGACTTGAAGCAAACTGTGACTCGTCTGTATATTTACTGCCTATATGGAATGGTTGCAGCTGCCTAGTACTCGGTAATGGTGTGGGGTTAAGCGATGATATTCCAGTAGTATCAGGTGAGAAACGTATACGTCTCCCTTCTGTTGGTCTTGTGTCACCGTCACCTGTATTAGCATAATGAGTTTCATCAGCATAATAGGAAGGTTCCTTTAATAGACCATGGTATGTCGTTTTTGTCCCACTCTGACTTCCATCTTGCTCATACTGATATAGGACCTTTGACTTATTTTCACTAACGGCAATTACTTCTTTGAGATCGATTTCTTCTTTCATATTTCTAATCTCGAACTCTAGATCATCTTGCATTTCCTTAATCTCTAACAAGGATTGTTCTCTAATCAATTCTAGACGTCGTTTTTCCTTATCAATTTGCCGTCTTCTCTGAAGAGCGGCACTTTCTAGGCGCATTCGCTCCTGGTGGGCGGCTGTACGAGCAGCGTACTCAGCTCTTTTCTGGTCTTCTTGGAGTCGTAGCATACTAATATTTGTATGAGTGGAACATGAACTAGCCTTAGAGCTCCTTGATTTTCTGGAAGCTCTGCTTGTTTGAGAAACACTGTCGTATTGGTCAACGTCAGCATGACGATCTTTCTTATCTTGTTTCTTGGCAAAGAAAGACTGCACGGCAGACTTAAATGATTCAATGTATTCTTGTCTTTGTAAAAATATTGATTCATGTTTACTAAATTCGTCTTCGTGTAGGAGGGCACGATACTCATGTTCGCACTGCAGAAATCTTTCACATAGAAATAAACATTCCTTATAACCTTCATGTATGGCCTTGGAATCACCATTATTTGCTATTAAATCATATGTGTTCTGCATAATTCCGTGGAGTTGTCTATATGCATGCTCATACCTTTTCTTATTCTCTTCATATTCATTCTCCAGAGCTTTATCTGTTAACTTGATAGGTCTTCCATAGCTACTATTATACCCAGGGTCCCTTATACGTGATGCCATGGTCTTTATTTCCACATTTGTTTTCTCCAGTTAGAGTTGTACTCACCGGTAGAGTTTTACTGTGGCGAATGATTATTGATAAATCATGTCACTTCAAATTAATTTCATCAATAATGGAACAGTTCACTTGAGGGGTCGCAGTCCGCAAGCATCAGAAATAAATCACTCCAGTATTTCACATCAATGTCGTTTATTCACTGGTCACTGGTTCACAAAGGTCAATCCAGTGTCAAGGTTCATTGAACTCATGGAGAGAATTACAAATTCACGTAAAACTCTATTCTGGGGATCGGTGCTAAATACAACTAAAACTTTGTTGTTTTATCTTCGTCAATCAAATCCGACTAACTTTCTTTTCAAGATGGCATGTCCCGGTCTGTTTGTTCGTTAACTACAGGGGGCGCTATACAAGTAAAATCACTAAACCACATAGAATAGCGTTATCGCTATTAAAACAACGCCGACAGTCGTTACAAACACAGTCAAGAATCTCTTTCAAATGTTGAACCTCCAAAAAACAGAGATGTATTTACCTAATGAGTACAACTAAAAACAATGTAGTCAGACAGATTGAAAGATAATTTTTACTATTAGGAAAGACAATTTTCATGACCGTTTTGGATTTAAAATTTTCATTTTTTATATTTTATTTCATTTTACACTTTATTGCTGTACACTGATAAAAAACCTTGAAAACATCATTATTATTACTACCCCTAACACTGCAATCTGCACTTTTCGAATTGACGTTGTTATTGTTTCATAGCCATAAAACTAACATGTATACCTTTCCATTTGAAAGTTTGGGTGATCCTTAGCCTGGGCTAACTGTTGTTCCCGTTCGTGTGGGAACGCAATTGGGTCAAGCCGAAATGCAAACATATGAAATTTGCTTAAATCTTAGCCCGCACATGGCGTAGTCACAAATAACCATCAGTACAGCAACTGCCGACACTGTTATCTTCTTAAGGGGAGTGATAACTCCCTGCACATGACACCATTTTCTGGGTGCAGAGTAGACAGGGTCATTTTGTTGGGCTGCTATCAGACTTTCAGTTGTGATTGGAGTACTGTCTGTACTAAATCCGGCCTTGTCCCGTGGGATAAATCTTTTTTATGGATGTCATTTTCATTTGCCTCCCTTCCTGGTCCGACACAAGCATCCTCACATGTCTGCTCTAGAATACCTATAACTATGCACATTTAATACAAAGACTTAGAAGTAGTATTTTGAGAGAATAATGTTTTTATTCCCCACGCAAGTACAAAGACGTAAACCTGAGTGGGTCTTTCTTGCAGAGAATGTGGTTTTAAATCTCTGCAATAAATGTTTCTCTCGTAGAATCAAACCCTTTGAGTTGAAGACTATGGATTGAATACTACATGTATAGCGAGGTAAAGTAATGACAATTGAATGTCAAGATAATGTCTAAATAACGACACAATTGTAACATAATGAAACAATGACAACATAATATTGTAGCAATTACACAATAATAAAATAATTAAGAAATAAAGTTGAAATAATGAAACAATAACAATACGATGCTGCAGTAATAACACAATAATAGAATTAGCGCAAAATAATGTTTAAATAAAGACCAAATAACCGAATAATCATCAAATAATAACTGAACCAGTTTCCAAATAAAGACCAAACAACTAAACAATGTTCAAATAATGACACCAAGCTAATTTTGGCGGTATTCTCACCCCATATCTGATGTGACCTGTAGGTGAGTTGCATGTGATTTTCGCGCTCCTGTATATTCCAAGTTATCTCATTTTTGCTGAATATTATATCGATAATCATGAAATCTGAGGACTGTGACATGAAGAGGAATGTCAGGCTGTGCCAGGGTGAAATTATGCTGTGTCCTAAGTGTGAAACTCGGAGATTCAGAAAAGATCCATTTCAAACAGCGCATCCAAGGTGGCGGCACCCATACTGGATAAAGAGCACCGGGCAACAACATGGCGACTCGATCGACATGTAGTAGGTCTGAACCGAAGAGAGAGGAAGACAACATGCAAATGCAGGAGAGAAAACAGAGATAAGTAGTTGTAAGAACTGGGATAAAATTATTGGAGATAATGACAAGGCCCTTCAATGTGATTTTTGCGATCACTGGTATTGTTTGAGATGTTCGAAGATGACCATTGTATGATGTAATAAAGAAATATCAGGATGTGGTTTTGTGAGCATTGTAAAACAGCTTTCCCAGGCGTTAAAAGGATTATTTGCAAGATGTTCATGTTAGAAACTAGACAAGCCAAACTGGAAGAAAGGATGGATGATATTGAAAGTAGCATGGATAAACGTGTTTTTGAGGCTGTTGATGAGGCAAAGGAACGTGATAAGCGTAAACTAAGCATCATTTTCCATCGCTTGCCAGAAAGTGTAAAGGATAGTGTTGATGAGAGAAAAAAATGAAGATATGTCTAGTGTGTACTCAGTACAGCAGGGAATTGGTCTTACTGAACCGGTAAGCAATCTTGTTTGATTAGGAAAAAAAGGAGCCTAGTAGAACCAGACCTCTTCGAGCATCAGTGGTTAATTTTGAGGACAAACGTCAAATATTGATTAATGCTAAGAAACTTAATAACAGTGATAATGATAGTATGTAGATCATATTTATTACATCTGACCTTACATATAAACAACGACAGGAAAACTTTGTTTTTTTGTAGGGAGTTAGATAGTAGACGTGCTGCAGGAGAAATAGGTCTGGTTATCAGAAGAGGGAAAATAATTAACAAACATTCAACTAAGTCTCAGGATGTCCATGCAGTATCCCAAGACCGACCCTTTCGCTCCGGCGAAGACTAAGATATTGAAACCTAATAATGTTAATATTGTAGAAAGTACTGTAAATAAGTTGAAATTTATTATACGAATGCTGATAGTTTACTAAATAAGTTGGATGAACTTTGTGTTGTTATTGGGGAAAGCGATCCTGATATTGTCTGAATATACTTTACCTGGTTATGACTGTTGGTGTGAAACTATTAAGAAGCGTTCTCGTGGTGAAGGGATTTATGCTAAACATGGACTACCAATTACCCTCTGTACAGAAATATATAAGCACTGCTTCAAAGAACATGTATGGTGTAAAGTTCAGTTAAATAATGGAAGTAACTTGAAGCTATTTACCGTAGCCCACATTCTGATGATGATAACACTGAGTTGCTCTTTGATCTTTTAAATAACTGCTGTCTAACTTCAAATAGTTCTTGTATTGTTGGAGATTTTAATTTTCCAACCATCTGTTGGGATAGTTGGACTACATCAAGAAGTGAGAATCATGTATCCTTTCAGTTTTTTTAATGTGCTCGGGATAATTATTTACAGCAATTATTGTCAAAACCTACCCGTTACAGGGATGGGCAGACTCCCGGGTTACTGGACTTGTTGTTTATAGATAATGAGCATAATGCTGCGAATATTATATATGGTAATCCCATTGGACTTAGTGATCATGTTTCTATAATGTCTGAATTGAAGTATTCTTATTTCGTGAATAAGAATAATGCTGTTCATTATAATTTTTACCGGGGTAGATATAATTAACCCTGGATATTAATAATGGATGCGATTTGTTTGATGGGAAGATGAAAAATTGCATTAAACGTGTGATAATAAGGCACTGAGGGCTGTAAAAAAGAAATACAAAGCAAGGACTAGTGGATTGTATTGTGAGAGCTTCCTGGTGTTAAATATTTCTTTGAGGGCACTTGCAAATGTCATGTGAATTTTACAAAGGAAGATGTTCGTAAACACTTATTGAGCTTAGATGTATCCAAGTCATCTGGATCTGATAATTTTCATCCTAGATTTCTCAAAGAGGTGGCAAATGTCATCTATGAACCATTATTTGTTATATTCCGTTAATCGGTTGGCGAAGGAATTGTTCCAAGTGCATGGAAAGAGGATAATGTTACTTGTATTTTCAAGAAGGGTAAGAGGTCTGATCCTGGAAGCTACCGACCTATGAGTTTATCGTCTGTGATTTGTAAACTCTTAGAAAAACTTGTGAGATCAGCTGTTATGAGTTATATGGAAGTAAATAGCTTACTAACTGATTGTCAGTTTGGATTTAGGGAGAAACGTGCTACTATTCTCCAGCTTTTAACAGTTTTGGAGGATTGGACTTATTCTATGGATAGGGGTGCACAAGTGGATGTGATTTATTTCGATTTTCAAAAGGTTTTCGATACTGTTCCCCATAAAAAACTAATACATAAGTTGCAAGCATATGGATTTGGTGGATCACTACTTAGATGGATTGAGGACTTTTTGTCAAATTGACATCAACGGGTGGTTATGAATGGTACATTCGCTGGTTGGTTACCTGTATTGAGTGGCATACCGCAAGGTAGTGTTCTGGGGCCAGTTCTTTTTGTACTTTTTATTAATGATCTGCCAGATGTGGTTTAGTCAGTGTGTGAACTCTTTGCGGATGACACGAAGTTGTACAAGTGTATTTTTAAGTCACCTGGACCAAATAGAACATCAGAATGATATTTTCAGTCTTTGTGAGTGGTCAAGAAATTGGTTATTAAAATTCCATGTTAAAAAAGTGTAAGGTAATGCAGTTTGCCAAGAAGGACTTTGATGATTATAGTAACTGTTATAGTATGCGTAGCAAAGAAGGTTGATATGGTTATTGAAGAAAAGAATCTTGGTAATGTATTCCAGGACAATCTTAAATTTAGTAAACATATTGCTAAAGTAGTGAATAGTGCGAATAAGATGTGTGGTCTTATCAATCGTTGCTTTAGGCATTTGGACCAATCAGCATTTACTAAATTGTACAAGGCATTGGTGAGGCCCCCACCTTGATCATGGTGATAGCGTATGGTACCCCATTACAAAGCAAGATAAGAGAACTGTGGAAAATGTCCAAAGAAGATTCACTCGCTGTGTAACTGGGTTGAGTGATTTATCGTATGACGGAAGGTTATCTGCATTGAATCTACCTACGCTGGATTATAGAAGACATAGAGGGGATATGATTGTTTTAAGATCTTGCATAGACATTGTGATGTTAACCCAGCTGTGTTTTTTGAGTTCTCTACATCTGTAACCAGAGGTCACAGGTGGAAGTTAGTAAAACCACGTTGCTACAAATCCATACGTCGAAACTACTTTTCAACACGTATTGTCAATGATTGGAATGCCTGTCAGTGAGTACATTGTATACAGTACCATTAGTGATTTGTTCAAACGTAGACTGGATAAATTATGGATATCACATGTTTATGTTTATTGATATTTATTAATATTCAGCTGACCCACTGTCACAACAAACCATAATGGGCTTATTTTATTCCTCGAGGATTCCAGTAAACATATGTATCAACTTTGACTTTGTATTAACTTTGTTATTAATGCTCACAAGCATTTTTGTATCGTCCAATTTAGATCTCAAATAGCCCATGCATTAACTACACTAAGTAGAATTATAAACAATTATTAACAATAATCAACAAGCATGTATACTAGATTGTTTGTAAAAAATAATAATAATAATAATTAATACATCTATACACTAAGCCCCCCATACAACAACCACACGTTACATTACGTTACGTTACATAATGTGGTTGTATCAGCTAAACCAAGAATCTGTAATGCGTTTCCTTGACGTTCCAGACCTTTCCACAACATTATACGGTAGTAACAAAATAACCATAATCCACACTATATGCATATAATAAATTGCAAATTATTTGCATATTTGGCTATTTTATCATTTGCTAGCCACCTCAATCGTATCCAATGAAAATCCCTTGCAACATTTCAGTTGCACTCGTTAGAGATGGATATGTGTTGTGCACTCTCAAATCTTGGCTCAACTGACATAATCATTCTATTGAAAAAATTAAAATATGACTCATAACTGATTACATCAACATTGTTTTCTAGCCTGACCATCGCATTATTTACTTTAAAGTAAATAATTCTAAGTAGTTACAATAGCTAATACATCGTTAATATCTAAAATTATGCCCTTTCTTTCTAAATATTATTTCTTTGTTGCAAAGGCCGTAATGCTATTTCACTATATATATATATATATATGAAAATTATGAGCGCATAGTAACCAGATTAATTATAAATATATTTAGTTTCGATCTTCTCGCATGTGTCACTAGGTTCTCCAATATCACAAAAGTTGACTGTGTTGACATCGGTGTAACAAAATACAGTAGCTTGTTTAGCTGGATTTCGACAGTAGTTGTGTTCGTTGTGGCCCATATAATCATATAAGGGATTTGAATGGTATAGTTCAGACCACTTGATGCACTGATCCCCATTTACTGTAACATGTACTTGTCCACGGTAGTCACTACCATCATCTCTTAGAAAGCACCCGTCATCAACACCTGAAACTGTATGATGCAAGATGAACTATGGTGTTGTTTATGGACTGGATTGAAATGACAAGACCAGTTGTTGTTTTATTAAGATGTGGGTTCACTGAATTTGGTGTAATCATTAGAATACACACCATAATAATAGTTAAAATATCATTGTTTTTACTGAACATTCTATATTCTTGATAGAATTTTCCCATGTAAATTTACATTTTTCATCATTTCATTCGTCCGATCTGTCAGGGCAGTCCTCAAGCCCATCACAAACCCATCTGTTTGGAACACAACGCATGCCACTTTCACATGGTGACCAGGACCACATTGAGTCTCTTAAATACAATTGTAAAAAAAACATAATATGAATGAAACTACTAATTTTTAGCCAAAAATCGAGACACAATTTGGGTGATAATAAAACTTACCACAATCCATTTCGTCAGAGTAGTCTCCACAGTCATTATGTCCATTACACAGATATGACAAAGAAATACATTCTCCTTGAATGCCATTCGCACACGTGAATTCATCTACTGTACACACTGTGAGTAAGCAATATCACTATTAATATCAACAGTCGTACAATGCTATCCAGTGTAAATCACACTATAATAATTAATAAATATTTTACTGTTATTTGCAAAAACAAAAACAGCTTATTAACAAACATAAACTATGATCAATACGATTAGAATGTGACTTTGCTCACTCACAAGAACACTGTGGACCATATTCATCCGACCCATCTACACAGTGCAAAAGACGGTCACATGCGTAGTATCCATGAATGCAATACAGGCCATCACCACACTGGAAATCACTACCAGTACAATCTGAAGACAAGACATACTGGTTGTTATATAAAATCGAAAGATTTTTTGAAAGATGAAAATAATAGTAATATAACACAACATTTGTTATCCCCATAGCAACTATACTTGGTTCTAATCGACAATTTTCATTTTCATTCAAAACAATACAGCAGAGTTTAGCGCTATTTTAAGATTATCGCGATAATCATACTATATACAAAGAAACACAGAAATAAAGACTGACATCAGGTGATCAAGAGCTTAAAAAAAACAGGATTAGTGGCTGTTCCTATTTAAGTCTACATAAGAGCACAAGGCTAATGTGTTTTTGATAAAGACGTGAGTTCTTATAGGTGCTGTGTTATCCCTAATTCAAGAAGAAGAAGAAAAAGTCATAGCCGACTGTGGAAAGACCTTCTCGCCTCGTTAAACTATATACAGTATTACAGACAATTCTTGTTCTATAGGTAGCTTACTGTATGTACAAATCATGTTGTACACAAAGGAATGTTACAGTTCAAGATAATTCGGGGGGAAAAGTTGCCCGGAATAACTCATAGATCATAATACACTACGGTACTAAACCTACAGTGAAAGCTATGGAACCCAAAGTAATATTGACAGGAACAGGGTATGACATATATGCAACATATTACTGAGAAAACACAGCAGACCTAACATTGAGCACCATAAAAACAATCAGAGCTGTAAGGATTACATTCACAAATGCGGTATCTTGATCAACATCAATTTCTCTCTTGCAACTCCACAGCCAAACCATCATTCGTCGTTTTGTCCACTGCAAAGGCTCACCGAAGTGGGCGTGAATATTTTACATAAATTCGAATTCACCCTCATACAAAAAATATTGCAAATAAAATGAAAAAAGTTGCATATGAGATAGTTTTCACAAATACTGCTACGTTTGGCTTGCATTGATAGAACCACCAAACGGAAACTGTGATTATGTCTTACTGTATTTTCTGTGGCTCTAAGTGTAAGCTTGCGGGGGAACAATCATGAATATGTAGTTACATTGGACCATCACTTGGAAGTGTCATCTACCTTGTTCAATTAGCTGGCTTTCGTTGCATTTAATTAAATTAAAGGGAAAGTATTGTATATGAAACCAAATGTTGTGGCTGCCAATAGCTGAACTTTTTTTTGTTCAATCAGCTTCAAATTTGGAGATGTTATTCTTCAGTATAATGTAGCAGCACCCGCCTACCATTACATTATTATTATCTTTCAAGGAATATGTGGATATCTGTTTTCATTTCCGTGGCCACATGAATTAGTGTTTCTTACTCTGACATAGCCTGTTCGTTACTAGTTTTAAGTACATTCTATCGGAATAGCGGAATAGTACCGAACACTTCTTTGCTTTGCATTATATTCTGGGTATTGTAATAATGCGAGTACAAATAAAACGTGTTCAGACAACATGCTATTTGGTTTTAGAATTGCAATCGTATAATGAAGGTCCATGTATACTGAAAGTCCAGCCCCAAATCGTGCATTTATTCGTGTATTATTAAACGCCTAGAAACATTTTGAAGATACTATTTTATCTCATTTGCATATTTGCTATTAACAACAATCTCCCTCTCCCAACATTCCTCTTGATACTGGCTTGTCATGTGCGCATACATGCCATACAGTAGTTGCACCAGAGAAACGTAGACCCGACAGAAAACTCTAATCTCTAATCCAAATCCATACACTGTGCAAACAAAGTTACGACCACAAGAACTCAACTAGATTGTTGATCAATTAGAACACGGAGCGTTTCACACGACTTGCCCAGGCTTGTTTTGACACAGCAGCAGCACATGGCCATGACGGTAAAATATAACATTTTCTGCACGTAAGCTTGTCAGTGGTTTCAAACGTCAAACGCATGCGCTCTTGATCAAAATGTACGAATCAAGGTAGCTACTGCTCTGTTCAGCCGATCATTCCACCAGATGTCATTAACATAAACAAACACCATCAAAATGTGACAACTCAGATATACAGAATTTCAACTGACACATGTTTATATTGTGTTAAGTTGTCTCGACATGTTAATTTATGTGTTTTAGTGCATAAACATATTGCGTAGTTTGATATATTGCTTTTTGCAATGATACATTGACTAGACTTTATCTCATTTAATGACAACAATGTAGAATACTAAATATTATAGATTACATAACATGTGTACACACCTCCACAAACCATCTCCTCGATGTTCTGATTAGTTACTTCACAATCATAGTGACCATCACATGTTAAGTGAATAGGGAGGCATGTGCGAGCTTTACAAAACATTTCATTGACCCCACATCCTAGTAAAATGTAAATGATGAGTAAATCAGTAAACACAATAAAACATTACAGCTTGCGGAAACATTAAACTCAGTATCATTCGTATTCTCATTTCAGTTGCGTTGGATTGGCAAGAGTGATATTCCTGTGTCTTTAATCTTTGTGCTGATATTGAAAATAGGCAATACCGCCAATGCATTCTCGCTTTGTAGTGAATATTTTCAAAAATCGTCACGCATACCAGTGCTCGTTTGAGTAATCCCGACAGTTTCTGATTCTATCTCACACATACGAGTGCTACTATTACAAACTTGCCTTCACATCTCAGCTCATCTGAGTAATCCTTGCAGTCTATGATTCTATCACACACATACTTTTCATAAATACAGCCATCGTCATCACAGGTAAATTCATCGTCCCTACAAACTAACAACAATATAGGTCATAATGGTCACAAAAAATAGCTAATTCTATTTAACGAATGAATCAGGATACATTTAACTTCAGAGGTATATATTTAATTCGATCCACGTAGACGAATTATGGATACACACTATGTTTATTTGCATTCATTAACAGAATGATGGCAAAAAAATATGTATGCTCTAATTATGAATAGTCTTACCCGGACACCCTATTTCGTCAGAATTGTCAGGACAGTTCTGAACACCATTGCACTGGTATCCTTTAGGAATACACTGTCCATTACCACATTCGAATTGTGTATACAGACAACCAGCTTCATTTAAAATAAGAAATATAAAAAGGGTAACATCAATATGTGTTTGTATGAGCACAAAGACAAACGTTTTTGGCAACATTTGTTTAGGGCACTTGAAGCTTTACCATGAGAAGACATTTATGCTTTTAAAAAATACTTCTCAGTTGGTGTGAATCAACATATAATCCATCTACGTAGTGAATAAATGAGAAGTGAGTGAGAAGAATTTTTCTGGAATATAAAGCTTGACCCAAGATAACATTTCGAGGCTACAGTTTCAAATATGAAACAATTTATTTTTTGATAACTGAATTTGATGGCGGTTTACTTACGAGAACATCCTTTTTCATCTGATGTATCTTCACAGTTGATAATTCCATTACAATGTAGACGCAGTGGGACACATTTTCCATTATCACACTTAAAATGAGAGGATGGACAATCTAAAACAAATACATATCAGTAAATATTATAAAAATTACAATTTTCCTAGCAAACTTGACACCTGTTGGCGAGTATGATAGAGCATAGAAGTTAAAATTAAAACTGTTAATCACCAGAAGCATGGAACCATCTAAGATTGACTTTTAATTTATAGTGTGTGAGTGTAGTAGGGGTGATTAGTTTTTGTTTTTGGTACAAGTTTGAGCTTCCAATTGGAAATAAGTGTTGCGACACTTGCCATATATCGCCGAGGAGTTGAGTAGTCAACCAGTCATGCAGTCAAAACTCAAAGCATTGAACAGCCATAGATTAGGAATATAATACAAAATACTTTGCAAAAGAGCATGCAAATACTGTCTAGTTTAACGCTTGTAAAATAATTTTTTCAATAAAAAGCATGTAATATAATTGCTTTTCACGTCACATTTTCCAGCCGATTGTAAGTCATTACAAAGACATTGTATTATTTGTGTATACATATATGAACGGGCATGAAAATGCAGCCGGCGAGCGTCCCACATCGGAATGACTGGACTCCGATGCTAAAGGATACTATGTATTGCTACACTATAACCCTATTTATTGCTACACTACAATCCTATTTATTGCTACACTACAATCCTATTTATTGCTACACTACAATCCTATTTATTACTACACTACATTCCTATTTATTACTACACTACAATCCTATTTATTGCTACACTACAATCCCATTTATTTATTGCTACACTACAATCCTATTTATTGCTACACTACAATCCTATTTATTGCTACACTACAATCCTATTTATTTATTGCTACACTACAATCCTATTTATTGCTACACTACAATCCTATTTATTGCTACACTACAATCCTATTTATTACTACACTACAATCTTATTTATTGCTACACTACAATCCTATTTATTGCTACACTACAATCCTATTTATTACTACACTACAATCCTATTTATTGCTACACTACACAATCCTATTTATTACTACACTACAATCCTATTTATTGCTACACTACATTCCTATTTATTACTACACTACAATCCTATTTATTGCTACACTACAATCCTATTTATTACTACACTACAATCCTATTATTGCTAAACTACAATCCTATTTATTGCTATAATTCAGTCCTATTTATTACTACACTACATTCCTATTTATTACTACACTACAATCATATTTATTACTACACTACAATCCTATTTATTGCTACACTACAATCCTATTTATTGCTACACTACAATCCTATTTATTGCTACACTACAATCCTATTTATTACTACACTACAATCCTATTTATTGCTACACTACAATCCTATTTATTGCTACACTACAATCCTATTTATTACTACACTACAATCCTACTTATTACTACACTACATTCCTATTTATTACTACACTACAATCCTATTTATTGCTACACAAGAATCCTATTTATTACTACACTACAATCCTATTTATTGCTACACTACATTCCTTTTTTATTACTACACTACATTCCTATTTATTACTACACTACAATCCTATTTATTGCTACACAACAATCCTATTTATTACTACACTACAATCCTATTTATTGCTACACTACATTCCTATTTATTACTACACTACAATCCTATTTATTACTACACTACATTCCTATTTATTACTACACTACAATTCTATTTATTACTACACTACATTCCTATTTATTACTACACTACAATCCTATTTATTACTACACTACACAATCCTATTTATTACTACACTACAATCCTATTTATTGCTACACTACAATCCTATTTATTACTACACTACAATCCTATTTATTACTACAGTACAATCCTATTTATTGCTACACTACAATCCTATTTATTGCTACACTACAATCCTATTTATTGCTACACTACAACCCTATTTATTGCTACACTACAACCCTATTTATTACTACACTACAATCCCATTTATTGCTACACTACAACCCTATGTATTACTACACTACAATCCTATTTATTACTACACTACATTCCTAATTATTACTACACTACACTACAATCCTATTTATTGCTACACTACATTCCTATTTATTACTACACTACAATCCTATTATTGCTAAACTACAATCCTATTTATTGCTATAATTCAGTCCTATTTATTACTACACTACAATCCTATTTATTGCTATGCTACAATCCTATTTATTGCTATACTTCAGTCCTATTTATTACTACACTACATTCCTATTTATTACTACACTACATTCCTATTTATTACTACACTACATTCCTATTTATTACTACACTACATTCCTATTTATTACTACACTACAATCCTATTTATTGCTACACTACAATCCTATTTATTACTACACTACATTCCTATTTATTACTACACTACAATCCTATTTATTGCTACACTACAATCCCATTTATTTATTGCTACACTACAATCCTATTTATTGCTACACTACAATCCTATTTATTGCTACACTACAATCCTATTTATTTATTGCTACACTACAATCCTATTTATTGCTACACTACAATCCTATTTATTGCTACACTACAATCCTATTTATTACTACACTACAATCTTATTTATTGCTACACTACAATCCTATTTATTGCTACACTACAATCCTATTTATTACTACACTACAATCCTATTTATTGCTACACTACACAATCCTATTTATTACTACACTACAATCCTATTTATTGCTACACTACATTCCTATTTATTACTACACTACACTACAATCCTATTTATTGCTACACTACAATCCTATTTATTACTACACTACAATCCTATTATTGCTAAACTACAATCCTATTTATTGCTATAATTCAGTCCTATTTATTACTACACTACATTCCTATTTATTACTACACTACAATCATATTTATTACTACACTACAATCCTATTTATTGCTACACTACAATCCTATTTATTGCTGCACTACAATCCTATTTATTGCTACACTACAATCCTATTTATTACTACACTACAATCCTATTTATTGCTACACTACAATCCTATTTATTGCTACACTACAATCCTATTTATTACTACACTACAATCCTACTTATTACTACACTACATTCCTATTTATTACTACACTACAATTCTATTTATTGCTACACAAGAATCCTATTTATTACTACACTACAATCCTATTTATTGCTACACTACATTCCTATTTATTACTACACTACATCCTATTTATTACTACACTACAATCCTATTTATTGCTACACAACAATCCTATTTATTACTACACTACAATCCTATTTATTGCTACACTACATTCCTATTTATTACTACACTACAATCCTATTTATTACTACACTACATTCCTATTTATTACTACACTACAATTCTATTTATTACTACACTACATTCCTATTTATTACTACACTACAATTCTATTTATTACTACACTACAATCCTATTTATTACTACACTACAATCCTATTTATTGCCACACTACACAATCCTATTTATTACTACACTACAATCCTATTTATTGCTACACTACAATCCTATTTATTACTACACTACAATCCTATTTATTACTACAGTACAATCCTATTTATTGCTACACTACAATCCTATTTATTGCTACACTACAATCCTATTTATTGCTACACTACAACCCTATTTATTGCTACACTACAACCCTATTTATTACTACACTACAATCCCATTTATTGCTACACTACAACCCTATGTATTACTACACTACAATCCTATTTATTACTACACTACATTCCTATTTATTACTACACTACACTACAATCCTATTTATTGCTACACTACATTCCTATTTATTACTACACTACAATCCTATTATTGCTAAACTACAATCCTATTTATTGCTATAATTCAGTCCTATTTATTACTACACTACAATCCTATTTATTGCTATACTACAATCCTATTTATTGCTATACTTCAGTCCTATTTATTACTACACTACATTCCTATTTATTACTACACTACATTCCTATTTATTACTACACTACATTCCTATTTATTACTACACTACATTCCTATTTATTACTACACTACAATCCTATTTATTGCTACACTACAACACTATATATTGCTACACTACAATTCTATGTATTGCTACACTACAATCATATTTATTGCTACACTACAATCCTATTTATTTATTGCTACACTATAATCCTATTTATTGCTACACTACAAAGCTATTTATTGCTAAACTACAATCCTATTTATTGCTACACTACACAATCCTATTTATTTATTGCTACACTACAATCCTATTTATTTATTACTACACTACAATCCTATTTATTGATACACTACAATCCTATTTATTGCTACACTACAAAGCTATTTATTGCTAAACTACAATCCTATTTATTGCTACACTACAATGCTATTGATTGCTAAACTACAATCCTATGTATTGCTACACTACAATCCTATTTAGTGCTACACTACAATCCTATTTATTGCTACACTACAATCCTATTTATTGCTACACTACAATCCTATTTATTGCTAAACTACAATCCTATTTATTGCTACACTGCACAATCCTATTTATTTATTGCTACACTACAATCCTATTTATTGCTAATCTACAATCCTATTTATTGCTACACTACACAATCCTATTTATTTATTGCTACACTACAATCCTATTTATTTATTACTACACTACAATCCTATTTATTGCTACACTACAAAGCTATTTATTGCTAAACTACAATCCTATTTATTGCTACACTACAATCCTATTTATTGCTAAACTACAATCCTATTTATTGCTACACTACAATCCTATTTATTGCTACACTACAATCCTATTTATTGCTACACTACAATCCTATTTATTGCTACACTACAATCCTATTGATTGCTACACTACAATCCTATTTATTGCTAAACTACAATCCTATTTATTGCTACACTACAATCCTATTTATTGCTGCACTACAACCCTATTCATTGCAACGCTACAATCATATTTATTGCTACACTACAACCCTATGTATTGCTACACTACAATCATATTTATTGCTACACTACAACCCTATTTATTGCTACACTACAATCCTATTTATTTATTGCTACACTACAAACCTATTTATTGCTACACTACAATCCTATTTATTGCTACACTACAATCCTATTTATTTATTACTACACTACAATCCTATTTATTGCTACACTACAACACTATATATTGCTACACTACAATTCTATGTATTGCTACACTACAATCATATTTATTGCTACACTACAATCCTATTTATTTATTGCTACACTATAATCCTATTTATTGCTACACTACAAAGCTATTTATTGCTAAACTACAATCCTATTTATTGCTACACTACACAATCCTATTTATTTATTGCTACACTACAATCGTATTTATTTATTACTACACTACAATCTTATTTATTGATACACTACAATCCTATTTATTGCTACACTACAAAGCTATTTATTGCTAAACTACAATCCTATTTATTGCTACACTACAATGCTATTGATTGCTAAACTACAATCCTATGTATTGCTACACTACAATCCTATTTATTGCTACACCACAATCCTATTTATTGCTACACTACAATCCTATTTATTGCTAAACTACAATCCTATTTATTGCTACACTGCACAATCCTATTTATTTATTGCTACACTACAATCCTATTTATTGCTAATCTACAATCCTATTTATTGCTACACTACACAATCCTATTTATTTATTGCTACACTACAATCCTATTTATTTATTACTACACTACAATCCTATTTATTGCTACACTACAAAGCTATTTATTGCTAAACTACTATCCTATTTATTGCTACACTACAATCCTATTTATTGCTAAACTACAATCCTATTTATTGCTACACTACAATCCTATTTATTGCTACACTACAATCCTATTTATTGCTACACTACAATCATATTTATTGCTACACTACAATCCTATTGATTGCTACACTACAATCCTATTTATTGCTACACTACAATCCTATTTATTGCTACACTACAATCCTATTTATTGCTACACTACAATCATATTTATTGCTACACTACAATCCTATTGATTGCTACACTACAATCCTATTTATTGCTAAACTACAATCCTATTTATTGCTACACTACAATCCTATTTATTGCTGCACTACAACCCTATTCATTGCAACGCTACAATCATATTTATTGCTACACTACAACCCTATGTATTGCTACACTACAATCATATTTATTGCAACGCTACAATCTTATTTATTGTTACACTACAACGCTACAATCTTATTTATTGCTACACTACCACCCTATGTATTTCTACACTACAATCCTATTTATTGCTACACTACAATCCTATTTATTGCTACACTACAACCCTATTTATTGCTACACTTCAATCCTATTTATTGCTAAACTACAATCCTATTCATTGCTAAACCTGCTGTTACATTACAATACAATTTATTGCAAAGCTTCAACCCTATTTATTATTATACCCCAAACTACTAACGATAACTCGACAATCATATTTATATCAATGCTTCATTTCTATTTATGGTAACACACACACACACACCCAAAACACATTTAGGCTCGCAATTTTGTTCATATAATTGCTGCTTATTTTATGATACGATTTTGCATTCAATACACCAACGATTTTTTCTGAGCATGTTACGCAACCTCAAAACAGTGGCATTTGAACATATCAAATTGTTATATTTGTAAGACGTTGCATGTTACATGGACTAAACGAATGCTCAAGTAATGCTTACCAACTGTGGTATGTTCGGTTGTTACCATGGTCGTCGTAATACCAGACGTAGAGGAGGTTGACGGTGAATGAATCAATGCGGTTGTTTGTTTTGGCGGCATTGTAGTTTTGAGTGTTGGACTCTCTGAATAAGGACACGATGAACCCAGATTTGTGGTAGTCCCTGAAAAAAGAATTATCAGTCATAATTCAAAATGGAAATACCACACCAGATCGCCGGAATGCGACTGTGCGAAAAATAGTGGTAGTGTTCGGAAATTTCAGACCACTTGGTTGAAGCTGTTTTCGTGGGCCAAGTACGATCAAGTCAACCAAGTAATGACCTGCATCTACTGTAGTGCCTTTCCTGACAAGGCCGGAAATGCAGACCTGGTTACTGGATCATCAAAGTTTTAAGAAAGAAACATTGACTATCCATGGTCGAAGCAAAAAACATCAAAGCAAATTCCATCTACAGAACTCTACAGTCGTGCCCAGCGAATCAAATGGAACAAGCAGAATAGAGTAAGGCTTAAGAAGCACGAGATAAAAGAAGACAGTTGTTAGCAGCTCTTGCCCAGAATACAGAATCAGATACTGGTGTGGAGACTAGTGGATACTCGAGTCCTAGGGAGCCCACCTCTCACACGCCTCTCCGTATTAAGTTACCATTACCCAGTGCTCGTAGATTGGGTCCTCAGAGAAGGACAATAAGAGCATTAGCCAGTGCTTACAGGAAAATAGCCAAGTTAGAAGGCAAATATACACAGCTACAGAGACGACATGAAACTGTGAAAAAACGTCTAGGACGGCTCAGGAAGAAAACGTTTAAAGAACCGAACACTCCCAGAAGCAAAACTGATGCACTTATACGCAAAGCAAAATTGGACAGGAACCAAGCAAGTCGTGTAAACAAATTCTTCTTAGCAATGTTTTTTAGCAGAGGTCTCGAAAACCAGAAGTCAAACTTCGAAGTCAAAAATTCAAGTTCTGCATCACGTAATTGCTGGGAAGATAGTTAAGAAATATAGATGCATAAAATTGTTGAGTAGTAACAGTGGATTGAGTCGCAACTGCATGTCAAATGTATCCAGCAAAGGAAGGAATTACCTGGTCAAAGGGTAATTGTATTCGGATTACAGAGAAACACAAAAACACTGTTGTGGAATTTCTGGTGAGAGATGATAACAGTAGATCACAACCTGGTAAGGCTGATGCACGAAAGTGGATGATGGTCAAAAGTTTAATCCGTCAAAAACTAGAGTTTTGACGGATTATATTTTACATTTGTATGCCAAGTTTCAGTCAGAGAACCCCGATATAAAAAATGTCTCTTGAGACATTCAGACGTATGCGAACTAAGCATATATTACTGACATCACTAATAAGTCGACACAGAGATTAGAGCTGGGGAATTCTTCGATGAATTCAAGAAAAGCCCCGGATCATGATGTCATTGTTCATATGGATTTTGCAGAAAATTATTCATGCAAGACAGTAGATGAAATTCAAGTTGGTGTTACACTGCACCCAATTGTAGTGTACTTCAGAGGAGATGGAAATCAGCTTGAACATCAGAGCTTTGTTGCAGTGTCAGACGAAACGACTCATTCATCAGCAACAGTTCTTGAAATAATTCATAAAGTAATGCTGAACATAAAGACTGGTTGAATATGTTGAGACCATTCACTACTGGACTGATAGTCCTAGCAGTCAGTATCGCAACAAAGTAATATTCAATACAGTTGCTAACCATGAGAAGACATTTGGAATAAAAGCATGCTGGAATTACTTTGAAGCAAATCTTAGGGGAACTTGCAAACGTATGGCTGATGAAGCTGTTCGCAGTGGTAAATGTGTTATTCAGGATGCCAATGACTTCTATACATGGGCAAGCAATTCTAACATGAAAAGTGTGAAGTTTATCTTTGTTGCCAGTGAAAAGTGTAAAGATGTAACCAGGAATATAGATGTTATGAAACTGCAGACAGTGAAAGGAACCATGAGATTACATGCAATAGATGGTAAGGGTGAGTCATGCAGTTAGTGAAGTTAGCTGCTATTGCCCTTTGTGCGTATCAGGTGAGCTGTGCAGCAAATGGAGGGAAGAAAATGTGGGGATCACTGAAACACCAGCTTCAGACGTCTTAGTGGATGTACCAGTTGTTACCGACTTGAGAACATCTGAAATGCCAGTGGCAGGTAGCAGTGGAGCAGGCACTGCAGACAAACATGGGTTCCAGCAACCGACAATAGCTGACTCTGACACTGACATGTTAACCGGGCACTATGTAGCTGCAATTTATGAAGGCAATAAATATTGATATGTGGGAAAAGTATTAACTGTTGACAAAACTAACAATACCTTTGAAATTACCTTCATGGAGAAGAAAAAACAGTTATTTCAATGGCCGTCAAGAAAGGATATAATATGGTGTTGTAGTGAAGATATTTTGTGCAAAATAAAAGAGCCTAACCCAACTGGAAAGTCGAAAAGAATGCTGAAATTACATGAAGAGGACATTGGCATGATTAAAGAAAGGTTTCACCATTAAACATAAACAAGTCAACAGGGCAACAAAATATTCCGTTTTTCTCAAAAAATTCTCATATATAAATGTTCGTTACCATGAGTTAAAGTTCAATTAAGTTTGTTGTTATAAACATATTATACAACCAATATAGTATTATATAATGTTCGATATTTTACAAGACTTTAACAGTTATAATTGAATATTTTCAATAAAAATCTACTACATTTTTTACAAAGTTCATTGTTAACTGATAGTTTGCAGTTTGAAATATAAATTCACTGTTTTCGTTATATAAAAAGTGGAAACATTGACTTAGATCAATGTTTATATCACCCAATGCATATGGTCATATTAATTTCGTTGCATTCGCTGTAATTTTATCTGAACACGCGCCAAATAATATCACAAGAGCAGAACTTAAAATATCGCTTCAGTAAATAAGCGTTACGTTGGTTTCCAATTACGAATGATGTGTAATGTATTTAGTGGGTTACATTTACGCCCCATAAAAATACCATAACGTGATATGTACGTTAGTTTCAAGTATCAATGAATATTGGAATTTGAGAAGGAGTGTCGCCATTAATATACTGTTATATTGTTTTGGTTGATAGTTGTTTCTCGCATTAGCTATGCGTACAATTAGTGACTTACCATTTAAATTGTCTAAAATTTAAAGTAATATGTGGCTCAACACAGTGTGGCATAATCATTTAATACCAGATTAGTTGTTTGTTATTTAGAAGCCCTTATGCTGCAAGGAACGTTAAAGTAACACATTGGTTGTTGGTTATTTCATTCTGCACAATGTGTGGGTACACTTTGCCTGTGATTTTAGTATTATGATATGGGATGACCAAATGATAATGTCAACCTTTATTTAAACATTTGTGTGGTAACGTACATTTTTAGAGCATTTATCACTATTTTGCATAGTCTTCTCGTTCACTCGTCTCATAAAAATCTACAACAGTTAACTTGGAATGCTTTTGCGTTTTTGTTCTACAAATGTAGCCA
Source organism: Saccoglossus kowalevskii (assembly GCF_978046115.1). Taxonomy (NCBI): domain Eukaryota; kingdom Metazoa; phylum Hemichordata; class Enteropneusta; family Harrimaniidae; genus Saccoglossus; species Saccoglossus kowalevskii. Next base: position 38,099,605 of record NC_140646.1, read on the forward strand.
AGTTCAAATAACTTATAATTGTCATGGTTTGATAATCTTTGATTTTCTGAATTTTCATGAGCGACTTGCACCCCAGTATTGGGTTTGGGTGAATACGCATTTCATCAGATGGTTCAAATCTAGATGACTTTGATACAGAAAGTGTTGCAAGATGCTGGATGAACAACAGCAAAAGACCAAAGGGAATGCAATACACTGCTTGGCCTGAGGACTAGCTACCCATCAGTATTGTTCAACATGCTTGATATGTGATATTTATCAATGTAGCCAAATAAAAAACTGAAATGAAACTTGTTTTGGTATTATGTTCTTTATTTTAAAAATAGCTAGTTCTGGTGACCAAACATTTGGCTTGGCGGCTAAAAATTTAGATTGGCCACTAAGACATTTCACTTGGTAGTCAAGGGCCACTGAAAACAATTTCAAGCTTAGAGAGAGGGCTGCTATAACAACATATATACATTTTTTTAAAGATTTTTAATCAATTAGTTTATTTTCAACTCAGTAAATATACATATTTGACGCAGATATTCTGTGGCTGTTATTAGAGGCAATATCGTATGGTTGCTATGGTTTCCATTCAATAGAGTATATACTTGTTGAACATTCAGTATACAAACGTTTGTATGTAATTAAATCCTATATTTGCACACAACGTATATATTCCATAACTCACAAGACTGCAAAAAGATATACATAAGAAATAATTGGAAAAACTATCAAAGGATGTGTTGCAGTGAGAAAAAAGAAAACATTGTTGTTGTAAATACAGTCGAAAAAGTAAACTCCAAGTAACATGGGTTAATTAAACTTTCGTATGCGTAACACAATGTCATGTAATTGTACAAGCGGTCATTCTACACGTTGCCACAGAGTAGCTACCATTCACATTTTGTACACTGCATTCTTTCGCTGATTTAGTATGTAAGAGTCGACGGTTAGCCCGGATGTTCAACAGCTTTTACAAACTAACAACATCTAGGTACTTCAGTCAAAAAATACCTTGATTTCCACTAAGATGTCAGTTATGAAAGTGGAGTTGTAGTCTCACCTCAAAAAGGCGTGTCAAAAGCAGTTAATGTGAATAAGTGCTATACTGAAATAACAGCCAACCAGTTCAAACACACTTTGAAAATGAGCGACACCCTGTGTCGAAAGATGCGATGGAAATGACTAAATACGATATTGTTAACTGAAGGTATAATTGTTTTGGTAGAAAAAGTTGCTTCTTCTCACAGATGAGCTACAGTGCAAGAATATATTTGTCATGATTAGCCAGGGCCAGTTGAAAAATAAAAGAGAAGACGGAGATAGAGAAATACAAAACTCCAACATTTCCACAGTCAATGGGGTCAGCAATTGTGGCTTTAGTTCCCACTTTCTTTGGTAGCGGTATGTATTATTGTATATTAGTCTAGACTGTTGGTATACACTTTAAATGACTTAAAAGTTATTACATGAATCTGTTGAACTTAGCCTGATATTGCACAGTATAAAAATGGCTCTATTGACAACGAGTGTATTTAGTAGCATACCTAACTACTAGGCTTTAGCGACATCTGTTATGTAGTAATAACTTTAATCAAGTTGGTTGAGAGAGTCATACACAATTACTAAGCAGTGTGTTGAAATCACGTGTTACAGTTTTTAGTGAATGCATAATGAAGCAGGTATTCCTGTATCTAACATCCATTCATGACAATAATTGTTGAATCCGCCAATCTATCAAGAAATATGGCGAGTAGCCCGTAGTGTCATGCCGGGTGCAATTATAGGCATGAACAAGCGGTGCAACATACGATTTTCAGTCCTTCTTCTGGTCATCACTGAGGGTACCTAACATCCCTAACAATGTGCGGTTAAATCTCTCCACCTGTCCATTACCTTGTGGCCGATAGGGAGTTGTTCTGGTCTTCTGTATGCCAGAAATCTTGCAGAGCACACGAATCACCTCACTCTCAAAATTTCTGCCCTGGTCCGAGTGCAAGCCATAGTGGATGATGAAGTAAGTCTTGCCGTTTGGTTACGAGTTGGTATGGCAACTGCATATCTCGTAAAATGTAATATATTACCAATATATTACAGATTCCACCCTTGGACTCTTCAAGTGTTAAATAGTCCATGCACACGAGCTGCATAGGTTGAGAACTGTGGATACTAACCATTGGCGCTATTGTTGGTTTACCCGAGGAGGCCTTTCTTAAAATACAACTCGGACAATTTCTGATCTTCTCATCCAAATCATGTGCCATGTGCGGCCAATAAAACCGGGAACGTAGAAGATCTAAACCCTGTTCTTTCCCAAGATGACCTATCTTATCATGAAGTCCCTCCATGGCTACTTGACAATATTCTGGTGAGAGGACCAACTGCTGGTGTTTTTGTCCATTACTATCAGTACGTTGACGATATAATACACCATCTCTAAACAAGAAGTGGTCCCATTCCTTCAGCATTAACTGCACATCTGCACTCTCCTTTCTCCTTTCTGCAAAGTTAGGGCACTTGTTTCTGTTTGAGATAATGGATGACTCTCATTATCGTAGGGTCTTTCTGTTGATGATGTTGCCATTCTTTCATGGTGATAGATGGTAAGGGTTTTGTGCCTTGAGGTGAAGGCGGATCCTTAACTGTTCTTGGCACTCCATCAGGATCTCTGCACACTGACTCAACTAGTGGTAGCGACTCTTTTAGAGCTTGTCTGTAGTTAACGCTACAAATATGGTATTGGCAAATCGCTTTGATGGCATCCTGTAGGAATTCTTGACTGACCTCTGTGTGTTGGTCATCATGATGAGGTCGCCGTGAGAGCCCATCTGCATCACTATTTGTCTTTCCTGGCCGATAGTGAAGAGTAAAATTGTATGTGGACAATGCTGACAACCATCTATGACCGGTTGCATCCAGTTTAGCTGTGGTCATCACGTAGGTTAACAGATTGTTATCCGTAACCACCTTGAACTGGTTACCATAGAGATAATCATGAAACTTGTCTGTAACTACCCATTTGAGGGCTAAGAACTCCAACTTATGTGCTGGATAGTTTCTTTCTGATTTTGATAAGCTTCTGCTGGCATAAGCAATGACTCTCTTCTTTCCCTCTTGTTCTTGACATAACACCCCACCAAGTCCTGTGTAACTGGCATCTGTGTGGACCTCAAACGGTAAATCATAGTCAGCGAATGCCAAGATTGGAGGTGATGTCAGATGATGCACCAGCATGTCAAAGGCGTGTTGACATTCCTGTGTCCATTTGAATTCTGGGGGCTGTACGTTTGCACCCCTAGTCTTTTGTCTGCTTTTGCCTTTCCTACCATATGGTCCTCCCGTGAGAGCATGAAGAGGAGAAGCAATGTTTGAAAAACCCTCCACAAAGCGCCTATAATATCCGGCAAATCTCAAGAAAGATCAAACTTCTAGTACATTCTTAGGTATAGGCCAGGTCTTCAAAGACTCAACTTTCTCTGGGTCAGTCTGGATACCCTGTGCAGAAACAATGTGGCCAAGGTACTTTACTCTCTCCTTAAAAAAATCACATTTAGAAGGCTTAACCTTCAGGCCATATTCATGTAGATGAGTGAGGACAGCTTCCAGTCTTTCCATATGCTCCTCGAAAGAGGATGAATAAATGATGATATCATCCAAATATACAAGACACAACTTCAAATTGTAATCACCCATACATTTCTCCATAAGACGCTGAAACATACTCGGACTATTACATAAGCCCATGGGCATTCGGCTACACTCGAAAAAACCTACAGGTGTTGTGAACGCAGTTTTTGGCTGGTCTTTCTTGGCCGCTCCAATTTGTCAATAACCACTCTGTAGATCAATGGATGAGAACAAACGAGCCCCCTTAAGATCATCCAAGGTTTCCTCAATTCGGGGCAAGGCGTAGGAGTCACGGATAGTGCGTGAATTTAACCCACGGTAGTCAATGCATAATCTGGTAGAATGGTCCTTTTTCTCCACCAGAACTATGGGTGCTGCCCAGGGACTATGGGACTCATGGATGACCCCACTGTCCATCATATTCTGTAACAGTTCTTTCAACTCTTTGTACCGTGATGGTGGTATTCTGCGGTGACGCTGTTTGATAGGTGGGCCTGCAGTTGTTGGTATTTCATGTTCAACAGCAGTTGTAAATCCAAGCTCATTCTTATGCTTAGCAAATACATGATCCATTCTCTGCAACAGCTCCTGTGCTTGTTCACGCTGACTGGACGTCAATGGAGACTCACTCAAATCAAAATGCAATGGATCATTGGGAGTCTGACTGTAAGCACGAGCTCGGGAAGTAAGCCCTGGATCAACCCCTCTCGCACACTGACCATAGGTCTCATGGTAAGAGTTGACCGTGTTCATCTCTACTTTATCAGATTGTCTGTGGGACACTGCTTCATAGTTCACTGGGTTTCCAGCCCAAGTGACAGCATGTATCTCACCGATCACATCACCTGGTCAGATGATGCGTTGTGGATGTGTACCGGAACAAATGACTTCCTACCCTTACACTTCAATGTAGCAGCCACAGGGGCAACCACCAAACTGCCTGACAGCCTGGAACACTCTGTTGATTCCACCACCGTAACATATTGATCACCAGATGGACCACCCTTAGTTTTACCACTGATGATAGTTGACATTCCTGGCTCAATTTGAACAGGTCGCCGCAAGTTGGCTCTCACATTTCCCAAGTTACCATCACTGCCTAAGTATTTCTCTCTTGCACACATGCGGCGATAGGCAGCAGCCCACGCCAAGGATTCGGTTTGCTTTCTGGTTGATCCTCGCTGGTTCTGATGATACTGATGACACTGATGGATTAGGTTAGTACCAATAGTCAAGGGCACATGCTTATTGTATCCGTTAGGACACTAAACACGTCATCACTTCCAAATACCTTAGGTGGAAAACTAATATCAATTCCAACGTAACCTAAGATTGGAACCTCTTGACCACCAGCACCCTCTACTTTAAGTTCTGCAATGGGCCTGATTGGACAATCAAACAGATGCTCCTTGTGAAATGCCTCACTGATTGTAGTCACCTGTGAGCCAGTATCAACTAGACTGGTACATGATACACCATTAACAAAGGCAGTCTCTTCATTTGGATCACCAACAATCTTCCCCAGAAGAGGTCTGACATTACCAAGCAGAATAGGTTTAGTCTCAGGACTGTTGGTACCCTGGAAATTACTTGTTGACTTAAACTTCTTACTTTGTTGCTCTGTGGTTGGGTTTCTACAGCTGGTAGATACATGGCCATCTTGACCGCAATTGAAGCATTTGATGGGTCTACGCAGCCTTTGCCGTCGACCCTGCTCCCTTTTATGGTCAGCAACATTCTCTGCACTCTGTCCCTGCCAAGGTTGAGGATTTTGTTTCCTATCAGATTCTCTAGCACTGTCTGGCTCCTGACCACTGAACTCCAACCTAGTCAGTCTATCTTGCAAGGCCTTCACAGTAGCAACCAGTTCCTGGACCATTGTACTGTCCTCAGACACCATGGAAGTGGTGTCTGGTGTGCTTGGCCCTGCTGTCTTTTGGTAGCAATTGGTGCACTTGGTTGCTCACGAACTTCTTGCTCGGCAACTCTGACAATTCGTAACAATTCATCAAAGTCCCTTGCTGCCTCATAACGATGCTTGGAGATATTTTTAATTCTCTCATCTTGTATGCCTTTCCAAAAAACTGTTCGTAGTGCATCATCAACTGCCAATGCAGCAATTCCACCTCGCTCACAAGCTCTGTGGATGTCTGACTCAAGTCGACAACTATACATAGCTATGGTTTCTCCATCTTCCTGCCTGCTATTGTAGAACTTCTGTAGAAGTGTGGCTCCCGTATCTACAACACTATATATACCTTCAAGCTTGTGTATCATTGCTTCTATGGTAGAGTTGGTTCCCATACGCATGATAACTTGTCCAGCCTCACCTCTCACTGATTTGCGAATAATAGGAGTGAGCAGTTCCTGGCTGTTTGTGTCTGCCTTATCTTTCAATAAACAATGTACCTCATGTTTCCAAGACTCAAAATTTGCATCACCCTTCGCTTTAGGATCACCCGAAAAAGTAGATACTCGTGGTGGGTGTATCAAACTAGCTGGGAGAATAATAGGAAGTGAACCAACAATCGTGTCCTGTTGTCCAACAGGTGGACTTGGTTTAACATTACCATTACTTGATCTCATCACCGGAGTCGCTTGTCTTCCAATGTCGGGATGAGGTGGCGGTGTGGGTAGGCTCACTTCAGGCTGTACATCAGAGTCTGTTTTAGAATCACTAACAGTAACCTCATGACCAACCATCTTCAGAAGTTGAATCATTTTCGCAATGTCCTCCTGTGACAATGATGGTGAAACTTGACCATCACCAGCAGATTCTCTCAAGGCAAAATCACCAGATGCACCCACAGCACCACCACTAACTTTATGTGCTGGTGCAAAGTGAGACAACATAGTAGCCGGAACACTAGAAACAGACAACTTCCCATCACCAACCTGCTTAGCATGCAATGACTTAATGGCACTGGCTGCGATTGCCTCATCCCGATACTGGCAAAACCCACAACCTGTATGTCTACCAGTCTCAAAATCAAAAGGTAATACAAACTCAACAACTTCACCAACCTCTGACAATATTGTCACCATCTGATCCTTATTCAATGATGTAGGAATATGATCAACCATAACAGTAGAGGCCACATTCTCAACGGAAATTGTTACTTGAGATGCCATGATGCTCACAATAGAAAACGTTACCTATGTTAATAAACGGTATAAAGATGGTTAAACATAAAGCATGTATGAACCAATAAATTACAGGCAGTATGCACAACAGTTCAGAAAAATTACAGTGCTCAGAAAATAATGAATAACTAATATGTAAAATGTTGTACATGTACTGAAAAAAACTACACTAAGAGTCCTGACCACATGTGCAAAAAAAAAAAAAGTGTACTAAAAAATGTCTACTCTAAGTAAATACACTTGTAAAAGTACATTACATGTATTCAAGTGATACAAAATGTCTGCCCATTCGTTTCCCACGTTGGGCGCCATAAATATGTAAGCTACACACACAGTAACGGTAGGATACAAGTAATATTTCGGGGCAGTGGGCTAAATGCGGTCGTGGGGACTCGGGTTCGATAACAAAATACCCAGCTCAGTGTTGCGTGTAAAGTCAGAATGTTGTATTAACGCATAACAAGCAAAAACACAATCGTAATGATCGCTACGTGGATACAGTAATACACAGTAATGTGTCACGTAACGCAGTTATTTCTCAATAAAAGTCTCAATAAAAAGTAGAAAATACAATTACAAGTATTCTGTAATGTGCTATGAAAATGTATTACAATATACTACTCATTACGTTGTTACTATAATGACTAACAGGAATATCTATGCACAGTAATGTATAGTGCCACTAACTGCTAAAACCATATAGGCCAACACATCAGTACAGAGTACTGAAGAGAATGTATGGCATACACAGTAATCCTAACTTACTCAATACAAATGACTACCACATACACAATACAGTATTTACTAACTAGAAACACTAAATGCAGATAGATACTACGTAATAGGTACTAAGGCTATGAATGCCTGAGTATTCCCTCAGTACATAGAAGTATATGCTAGTAACAACAGAGATCAGCACTCGGATACTAAATACAGGTAAAATAAAAGGAAAATACTTCAAAGTTACTATAATTGAAAAGATTACTTATCTAGTCTTATGGTAACAAAGGCGTACTAAATACAACAGTATGCATTAGCTTTAACTGTAAAATACTAAGACTATCGTAATGCAACGTATGCTCTCAAATAATACACAACCAATGCAGTCAGCTACAATACCGTAACAGTAGGGAAGTACAAATAATTCCCTCACAATCACTGAAATAGTATATTCACAAGTTTATATAAACAGAAAATAGTTAAGTATTCAATAATAAAATATTGTTTGAGTTCAACTACTGAATACTAAAAACATCCAAAATACAAAATGTTTTAAACATGCAAAGCAGACCAAAGTTCCAAATTATGCATGTAACACTACAAGTATCAACTATAACAATAGGATACCTCAGAAATAGTTTGGTTTAAGTGAATACCAAAATGACACAATTTAAGGTAATTATTCAGTAATAGCACTCACCAGAATGGTAGTCACAATATGTATGTATAGTAACATACACAATCCAGATAAAGTACTCTGGACTAAATAAATGTATACGACACAAAATAATTATCGGTAAAGAAATATCATGCAAAATGCAAACTACACACTGGCTTACGCAATGCCAGTGCAGGCGAATTACACTAAATGCAGACTAACGTTATAGAAGATAATAAGTTTGATCACAACGTAGATCCGGGAAATGCACAACAGTAAAATGTCACAGTCAATTCATGCACTTTCTACTTGATGCTGAATGTCCCACGAGTCAAAGTTTGGTAGATGTCTGGGACGGTAAACAAGTCAGTCCGACTGGATGTCGACAACAGAAAGTCACGTGATACGAATGGCGGGAATTTCCACAACGAAGAACAGTCTTTACTTTAGTTGAAATCTCGACGGGACAACATAATTGGTCGAGTCGATCTACTGGAAACAGTTAATACTGGCGTACAGAACTCAAAATGTCAACGATTGTATTCACAGGAACCTGGATACTTGGTTCAACCACGGTTTCGTTCAACACAATGGTAACAGCAGACTGCAACCTCTGCGGTAGCTGCAGTTCTGTAGCTCGCTTGGTTTCGCTGTCGGTTATTTTGTTCGTCGTGGTGTTAACGCGAAACCAGGGAGCTACAGTTCCATCCTATGCGAGTTACCATATTTTACCGACCTGAAATCAGGTCGGGCCATAAACAGCCGTTTTTTTTATTATTTTCGCCCCAAGTTTCTATCTTTCTACTGTCGATGGGTCCCGAAACTATTTTACAAATTATTCTGAGAACGATGGTCCGAAATTGGTCGATTTCACGACAAAAACCATGCAAAACTACAGCGAAATCTCCGCGTTTGCCGCCATCTTAACGTGACGTCACAAGGCGTCATAGTTTTTCCATTTCACGTGGTTTTCGTCGTGAAATTGACCAATTTCGGACCATCATCGTTTTCATTCCGGTTTTTGTACAATTTGGATTGTAAATTGCCCATTGAAAGTACAGTTGTGAAATAAACCAGTTTTGTGATTCATCATACTACTTGTAACTGTGGATATTTGACGTTCAGCTGTACTTGGTTCGACCGAAGTTTGAGACGCGGCGGGACGCGGTGTATCATGTACGGCGACCTCAGTTCCAACATCTGACCTGGATTCCTTTGGTATAACCAAAGTTTTGTGACAGTATGACTGAAAACTGTTGTCGTTGTTCTGGGGTAAGTTTGATGGTGTAAGATTGGATTCTCGCATCGTTTTTGTGACACGTACATGATATGCCTTGTCTCAACTCCGGCCGAAAAAAAGACTTTGCAAACCGTTGCTCCAATACAGTGGTTGGTATACATATGGCAATTAACTAGAATTCGAACGCCGCTACGGGACACCGGTTGTTATTGGTGGCATTCATTTTTGCCTGTGACTCATAGTTTTTTGCATTTTTTTGTCATTCAATCCCTCAATCTTATCTAGTACTTAAAGATCATGTTTTCTTTGTTGGAGGTTCGCAATCCATATCAAAGTCGCATCACGCGATCACGGAGAACACACCTCACGGTGTTGAGGGAGGGGACTGCCCTATGTTCCGACACCTCAATGTTCCGACATCTCTATGTTCTGACACCCCTATGTTCCGACATCCGTATGTTCCGACACACAGTATACTTGTGTCAAACGTAATCTGACAACATTCTTTGTTTGCCTCCACACGTTATACGTGTTCCTATCAATCTAAGACATTGATAGTTCTCAGAGAATTATCGGAGAATTATATGTTTAAAAAAATTAAACATCACCCAGCTGTAGACCCTGTCTAATATCAATCTAAAACATCGAGAATTATCAGATATTTATCCGATAATTCAAATGTACAATATGCCGACTTCCTCTAATGCGAGATGCCAGGATATTGCACAAGTTTATACTACCTGCAAATTTGATGCATAATTCATCGTTCAAGGTCCATATTATACAGATTTCCTTAAGGAAGTCAGAAAGCACTATTCTATTCTATTCTATTCTATTCTATTCTATTCTATTCTATTCTATTCTATATTCAAGTCATGTTTCCTTATGTCTCCGCGTTTTACTTTGTTGTTCCATTGCATTGTTCTGATATTCCGATTTATTCTGAAAATAATCTCATATGTTATAATTACAGTTGGTATTATAATAATACACAATTTAAATACTTGTTAAAACTTGTATATCTTTTATTTTTTATATTATTTATTTGTAAATATCCTTCATGTTCTGCAGATGTATTTGAAACTGCCTATTCGCTCCATTGTGCAGTCGTCGATTTTGTATTTTACGTTTGTGCAAATTACCCCCAACTTCTTTGCTACATATGTTTAATTTACTTATGTAAATCTTAGGTCAGGCAACGTCTCGCCATCTTTTTGAATTCCATTTTCTTCTATATGTAATTTATTGGCAGTATAATAACGTTCTCTTAAATAAATAAATAAATAAATAAATAAATAAATAAATAAATAAATAAATAAATAAATAAATAAATAAATAAATAAATAAATAAGTAAATAAAGTTTAAGAAAACATAGAAAGACTTATTTTCAAATGCATATAAATATGTCATAACTAGTTCATTTTATCATAGACAGAATTTGCCCAGAAAATGCCGTTTGATGATTTTGAATAATGTATAATAAAGTTAATGAATTCATAATGTCAATAAGAATTGGATTATACGATGTAATAACCAACGTAATACTTGTACGCTACACCAATATAGCTTTAATTTGATATATAACATGATGGTGTTTGTCTGAGGTATTCCTATTTAATATGTGACAGGCTTATACGTAATTATGCAAATATTTTGAAAAAAAGGTGTCTGTCACTTAAAAAACTTCCAAATCCAGATTCTTTGTATAAGGTTAATCCCATTTTTTAAAAGTAACACATTTACCCTGATTTTCGGCGGCAAATTATACCCTTTATATCTCAAAAACGGCTCAGATACTACAGCCAAAATTGACAAAATAAATTCCCATGTTTCTGTCTATTTTATGGCATGTAAATTTGACAGCTTTGTCTTAAATATTAATTCTACAACCAGTATTCTGTAACTAGACTCATCGCATTGAACAGAGAAAAAAACATGTTGCTTTGTTCTCCCATGGGGAGGGGTATTTGGCCACATTTGGCTTCCAACCACTAGCGTAGATATTTTCATTCGGAACATAGGGGTGTCGGAACATAGGGATGTCGAAATATAGGTGTGTAACCTTGAGGGACGGTGGTTTAGGTTTGTGTGGCGAACGACAATCACCCAACGACCGACGCTCACAACTTGGATCCCACCATTAACAACAAGCAATATTATGGTTATATAACTTTTCAGATGTTTTTAATTCAGTATTTTTTTCAATATTCTTCCAAAATTCAACCACTATATTTCTCTAAAAATCAAATAATGCCGGTTGTATGCATTTCCGTATTAAACCTGTAGTCAATTCATGTTCCAGGGCCACTTAGTTTAGCCGTGCATTATCAGCCAATATACCATGGATTGCATATGCAAATTTTGTGTTTGGACCAATCAAATCAATGGATTAACACCATCAATATACTGGTATAATATAATACAGAATAAACCATATTTATATATAAAAGAGGTTATTAGATAATCAAAACTTTAAACTCGTACTCAAATATACTAATCCATAGATGTAGCAAGCCATATACTCTACACACTGTCATGCAGGCATATCACCATGCACATGAATGTTTGGTCGCAGATCAACATTTCAGATAAGACGATTTTTGTGTCGTCCTCATAACCCAAAAAAGTCGGTTTGTCGGGTAGATAACAAGTAGGGTCTTGTACATATTGATTGATAGGAATGTGTGCATTGACCCCTCCCTCTTCCATGAGATGCCACAATTGGGTCACAACTTTTTACTTTTCATATGCAACATTTACAGACGACATGGTTATTATATAGCATCCTTTTTCGGGTAAAACTGTCCAGGTTTACCAATGTACAACTGTCTGTTCCAACGTGCAGATAAAGGCGCGATTTTGCCATATAAATCATTATCGTCTAATCTATCTAATGACATGCTGACATCACCAACTCTTGTTTTTTCTCCGATATTATCGATAATATTAATTTAGTCTAACAAAGTTATACTTCACCTCATTTTTCGGTTTTATTTAATATTATCGTCTAAGCTTGTCTAGGTTAGATATCCCATTCAACAACCGCATCGATGTTCTTATGTTTTTTTAAACTGTTTGTCTAATTTATTTTTGTATACATCACCGTACATATACATCTTTCGTTAAACACTCAATAAAGAGTCAATTCATTTACATTGTATATATGTCACTTGTAAATATTTTTATATGATACTTTCATCTGGTCAATACATTATATTTAAACTAATCATGTAACATGAAATCTTTCATGTAATTTTGCATACACCACCACGTGTTGTTTCAATAAATACCGGCCGCTCCAATGGTATTTAAGCATTATGTGTCTGTCACACTTTTTGATGTATTGTTTAAGAAGAGTTTTATATTTAATTTCAAACAATGTCAGTCACTTTCAACTTTGTTTATTATGCATTTTATGTTTTGCTAGTTCTTTAGAATTATTGCTTGAAGCGCGAGTTTACTTTATGCAAATGTGTTTTGAGTATTGCTCATTATGCTTTGTTTGAGATGTAATCCCCCCTTTGTTTCTTGATTTTCTTATCTATTCAAACCAACCTTAGCATTGACAGTTATTTATGCTACTCAGTCTGCCCTGTATTTCAGTTCAACTTGGCACCCTAAGAGGTCAAACATCTTAGTCTTATATGACGTCATAATTCAATGGCCGCTGTGGATTATTGCAAATGTAAGCGATTCTGCAATATATGTATGAATAACTTTCGAAAACTGTCATTGAGATGATAAACAGTAAAAACAGAAAAATATCTAAAATTAAATAAAATTAAATTTAATAAAATGCCACGTCCCTTCTCATCCGGGTATTTTTCCCACGCCCTCTAGTGGTATACGTTAAAGATATCGAAAGAGAAAGCAAGTTGAAAGACCGATAATTGACATGTGTAGAGGGTGTCGCCGATTAGTAACTACACTGTATGTGACAAAATATGAACGGCTGACGTCATATTGAATCTATATTGAATCAGTTTGGGCGAAACATTTGAACAATGTCAGAGGTGGGTAGAAATTTAATTTACTGTCTACTTCCGCATTGAAACCAGCTCAAGCTAGCAGGCACGACAGGTCATGGATTACAGATCTTTTGTTTAATGTGGAGTGGTGGGGTCTAAAAATTATGATGAATTTTTCTTTCAAACATAAAATACATCGTTTGCTGGAGCTATTATACGGGCTACCGCGAGCAAGAATTTTCCATTGTATTTTATATTCAATATCTTTTTCTTTGAGTGACCAGACGTGTTTACTTAGTTCTGTCGCATTTCTGGAGGCCTGATTGCGAAATGAGGCCGTGTGGTTTCTGTATCTTGTTTTGAACTCATTACCAGTAAGTCCGACGTACGTTTCACTGGTGTGCTTGTCTAAACGCGTAACTTCCGCTTGGTATACGACGCCGGACTGCAAACACTTCCCGTCTAGTGGGCATGTTGTTTTTTTCTGGCAATTACACAACTTGTTGGCTTTCGTTTCGTCAGTGGTAGTGTTATTTTTGGTCGCGAGGTGGTGTTTGTTTTTCTTGTTGATGGTATTTTTGATGTTGTTCATACAGCTATAGCTGACTTTGATTGTATATATATATGCTAGACATGTGCTAGATATATGTATATCAGACATTCCAGACAGACATTTGAAGCTAGCATATAAGCTAGCATTATGCACTATAGGAATACAAATCTTCCGATTTGCTATTTTTACGTCTCCATTCATTCCGCAATATCTCAGATTACCTTCATAAGTTGGTACGACGGCCCCTAGGCGGTGAGAGCGTACATTATGAAGATATACAGACACATGTCTAGTATGCAACGCTTAATAGGTTTATTCATAATAATATACAGTAGATCCAATCCACAGCTGATTTAATCACTAAATATAAACGAGTCCAGTATGATGGCCTAAGCAGAGTGGTAAGTTTGGACGGTTCGCTGACAGTCCATTTGACAGCAGCTCCCCTCGTCACACATCGAGTTGATGTCACTGTTGACTAACTCGTCGTTGCTCTAATGATCCTCCCTACTCGAAAACAGTTCTTAACCTCTATAAACATAAACAAGTAAATTGCATAGTTTCTAATTTTAGATATCTACATGTATTCATTTCATCATGACTCGGTCATAGTTCAAACTCATTGTCAGTTCAAGGGTTGTTTAGATTGAGCAGTTAATATCAATTTCCATTCAGAAGTAGTATACAATGAACGATTGACGTCAAGTTCTAAATCGTTTTCTAAATTTTCGGTTTAACAGTACATATTTATGACGTAACACAAACTTGATACCAGTGCACACTTATACGTATACTGAATAATATTGATAGGACTGTCGAATATAACCACCTGCTGCAAGTACTGGCTCTAATACACCTTTATAATTGTGTCTAAAATAGTTGAAATGAGGCTAATTTATACACTGTATGATCTAGATAATTTTCACATTTCTATAATATATTGACTGGAAAGAATCTCTGATCCAAAATGAATCTCATAGCATATTAGTATCGACAACATTTCTCCTTTTGGTGAAAATAATTATGCTTTAAACCAAGAACGAACTGTTTGTTTGTTTGAATATTGTGTTAATATATTCATTCTTGTGATCATTTTTCACGATAAATTATTTACATTGACCAAAATGTCGGATAGTCATGCCGATGTTCGATAGATACATCAGAGTTTGCTGAAAATAACGTTCAATCGTTTAGAGTTCGCCGAGTCCACACAAGTTGCACTGATTTATGGCACTTCATGAGTGTGTTTTTATGAGGCAAGATATTTTTTGGGAACAAGCAAAATGGCTGGAGGCTATACTTATCATGGTACTTGGAAAGAACGCCGAGTATAATACTAGAATTAGTGATGCGTTGCAGTGTGGGTTGCTATGGTGACTCCATTTCACACATGCACCCTTTGAGTGACTGCATTTTCAGTGATCGTTGAATGGTTGAGTTTCGACTAGACATGGAAAGGCATAGGGGACTATAACTAGTGTATCCAACCTTGAAAATGCGGCTTTACCCAGAATCACGTTAAATGTAAAATAACAACTATTTCCACGTAAATTGTATCAAAAATGGTATTCTAAACAACAGTCGTTTGAATATATGAACTGATTTGCTGAGCTTTTCGCATTTTGGAACTCTCTAGTCATATCCTGAATTTTAGTCAGCTTATATATTATGATACTCCAAAAACATGAAATTAGTGCACAATAAACTGCAACGTCAAATGAATAATATTGAAGGGGCTAAATTGTAATCAGTACATATATTATGTCATAGCACAAAAATTGTGCGCAGAATAATAGTCTTCCATTGGCCCTAACCCTAACTTTACATATACCCTCTAGCGCTCCATAATTTAATTAATTGAAGCTTTTGTAAAATCAAGCAGAACAAGCATGCCCGGAATGTCTTTTACAATGAACCCACGCAATACATCATAAACTAAACGCGTATTTTCACCAATATTCCGTCCTTTTAGAAAACCCTTTTGATCACTATGAATAATACTAGGCAACACTTTCCTCATTCTACCTGACAAAACACCCGATGCAATTTTATATTCTGTATTTAACAGTGAGATAGGGCGCCAGTTTTTAAAGAAAGATCTATCTTTATCAGATTTTGGGATACATGTAATTATACCACGGCCCTGTGTTTCCGACAGTGACCCCGAAGTATATGCTTCGTTTAAAGAATTTAAAACAAAATGCCTAATGTCAGACCAAAAAGACTTATAAAACTCGGCACTAAAACCGTTCAACCCCGGACTTTTATTATTTTCCATATTTTTAAGCACCGTTGTACATTCGGTCATTGTCAGTAACCCTCCCACGGTTAAACGTTGGGTATTATGAGTGCTGTCAGGAGATAGAAAACAGTCAAAGAACCGTTCTTCCATATTGGACTGGTACCAGAGTGGTATTGTATTTCTATCGGATGTACTGGATGATAGTGGCAATTTCCTCACCTTTAAAACTTGCTCAGACAAATATAACATATCATCAAATCAAAGTATTTGGGTTTTATTGATGCTATTCCTGGAAATTGGTTTCCTTGAATAGCAGAGATAATGAAAATGAATCTACCCTTACCCATATTAAAAGAGCTTACTCAGAAATCGTGGAGAGAGTATATAGGTTAAACCTAAAAACTCAAACCTGTGTTGAATAGTGGGAGAGATTATTTGGCACAAACCTAAATTTTGAATATTATTTCAAACTACCTTTCAGTATTACTGATGATGTGTCACTCAGAAATTAACAATACAGACTGATTAATAGAATTACCACTACAAACAGGTTTTTAAAAATACGTAATATAGTTGATACTGATAAATGTACTTTTTTGTAACAATTTTCCTGAAACACTGCTTCATTTATAGATATGTACAAAATAAGGATATCAAAGTCTTTCAGATTATATTGGAGTTTATTAGATCAGCTATTGTGAACATATGTTGTTGTTTTTTTGTGTTTTTTTCCATTGCTTTTTCTGTGTGTCTTGTATTTTTTATTATTTGGTGAAATAATAATAAATAAATAAAAAAAAATTCAAATTCCATGAATTATAGTGAGATATTTTTTACGATCATTATATCAAGTCATGTGCATATCTGAACAGTGTGTCTGGTAGTTTATACTGTGTGTTGGTGATGTCAGCCAACTTCAATCGAATCGATGTGTATCCCAACTGACATGCCAGTCATAATTCTTCATGACTGCTACAAACATGCCATTGTAATTAGTTGTCTTATGTTCAGTAGATGTATACTAAAGCTCACATCGCAGTAAAGTTAAAACTAATTCAGAAATTCAGCAATCTATGTTGCATGATGAGTCTGACCCCTTATATTGTAATAGAAGTGACATACATATTGCCCCAGATCCACAGCGTTGTCAGAGTGGTCGTTATGTACATTTCATCGCTGTCTGCCCACTCAGACATGCGTGACCAAACAAACGATTTGTGAATGCCTTTAGACTTTAAGCAAATACCGTCAATCGTGAAATATGCCCAAACCCCTTTTTCATATGTTTAACGAACAACCATACTGTTTATAGCATTTTTGCAGTTCAGTACAAAAACCCAGCTCTATTAGGACGTTGACCCAGCTATATTAGAACATTGACCCAGGCGCAAACTAACCACATTAGCATATACTGTATAGATACAATATGCATCATACATTACCCAGCATTCTATAGTGTTTAACTACATTATACAAAATACATAACCAATACGATTTTTGCATCATGATTATTAAAAATTACTATATATTATTTTTGATACCATTGTCATAGAAATACAATGCCGTGTATGAGGCTGCTAAGGAGAATGATGTTGATGGTGTGAACCGTTTACTCAGTGCAGGACGACCAGTAGATGAACAAGATAAAAGCTGGGTATGTGACGTCATTCTAAATCATGTTCTTTTTAGTTAATTTTGTCATCATGTTTTTGTGAAAAGTTTGATTTAGCTATTTTTATTGAAATTTTGTTTTGTATATCATTTTGTTATGCAAATTTACATTTACATTACAGTTAGATAGGGATTGTCGCTCAAACTTTGTATTTCTAATTAGATTTTTTAAAGGACAATTAGCTGACAGTGACCTCATTAATATGCAACACTGTTACAGATAGGAATATATAACCAATGCTATTTATATATCATATCATATATATTATGATCACATATTGTTGCGACCTCATCATATCTTTAATTTTCGATTTGTTATAAATATTTTTATGTGATTTTAGTAACAGCTCGATTGATTTTATGTATGTCAGAGATCAAGCCAAGCTATATCAAATTTATTCATTTCATGTCGACAATGTCACTTCTCTATTTTTAGTAGATATTTTATAATTTGTTACCATAAAGTACAGTTGCTTTGATAATTTATATAAGTGTACCCTGGATGGACCTTAATTATATTCCTTTTTGTGATATTAGTGGAACACTACCAATTCACTGATGTACTTTTCAACCAGAGTTGATGAATCCACTACTTGGGTATTATTACATTTATCCTATCAATTATAAGATAAACATTAGTGTTGAGACACCTATAATAGATCGTAAACAAAGCCAAGCCCATTTGTTTTTCCACTATGTTTATGTAACTAACTATGCAAGGTACTGTCGGTCGTTTGTTTTCCACCTCTAATAGAGGTTAATGTTAATTTGTGAAATTTTACTTGGTCCACTGCTTTTGGCAATCATATTGGATTGAAATTGAGATTAAACCGGAGGTGGTTATAGGCAATTTGAATTCACGTTAACAGACGTGATGTTTTCGTATATAACATTTATGGCCAACGCTTCTGATGGGAAAATAATAATAATTAAGATCAGTCAAGTTGTTTGGCTTCCATCTTGGCTTTCTGGCAATAATAGCTTCAAATTCATTCGTCCTTAAACATATTAACTGAATATTTTGTGTGTTGCCTGGTCAAACTATCGTAAGTGAAAAATAAATTTAATGTTGATCAAACAAGTCAATTTTCCGCATTTTGAATTTTTGAAAAAAAGGGCAACAAATTGAGTCACTTCTTTCTCAAGAATATTTCATCTCATTGAATTCAATGTTTTGTATGTATTACATGTCTGGTCAACGCTTTTTACGAGAAATACTTTATCAGTTTGTATACATATTTTCAACAAAAAATGGTCACAATTGGGGAATTTGTTTTCTGATGAGTGCTTCAATTGATCAACTTAAAATTTTGCATGTATTATATCTTGGCACTGCTTTACATGAAATGAAATAATATAAATAGTCACGTAATTTCGTCGCTATTTTGTTATTCAGCAAAAATGACCAAAATGTATAGTGTTTGCTTAAATGTAATAACTTCACAATAATTGCATTTAACGATGGCTTGGATGTAAATGCATAACATTCACATAACATTTATCAGGTCATAAAATAATCCACTTCTGTTCAGACCCCACTGATGTCGTATGAGGCTTTAGTTATTAACCCATTTATCATCATATTACAGGGTAATTGGACTGCATTACATTGGGCGGTTCGTTATGGATATTCAGATATATCAGAAGTGTTGATCAAGTCACATGCAAATGTGAATGCTACCACCGACATAGTGAGTATCTGAATAATATTCTTAATCTACTCTTGAAGTAAAACCTTAAGTAAAAGTTGTAGTGTAATTTTTTTTCTCAAAGGAATATCTAAACAACGCAATGAATAGAATTATGAGTAAATAAAAATATAATGTTAAAATCAATTCTCCACACTCACTGTAATTACAGGTTATCAAGTGCTGGCTGGTCATGGCCGTTTATTAAATTATTGTGCTTTCACGTTTCCTGTACAATTTCATGAAGAGAAAACATCGATTCTATGCAAGCGACTGAACGAACTTTTTGATATAAACCACAGGGAGCCCAGGAACTATAATCAACTGTAATAGCAGTCTCTATGAGCGGGGAGGGGGTATCGGCTGGTATCTAGTGTAAGAAATAGACAAGGGATGAAGGCTCCAGCCAGCTCACATTTTTTAAACTCGAAAAAACAGACGAAAAAAATAAAAAATAAAATCTAAAAAAAATACCAGGTTGAAGAATATTAGTTGCTCCTTCGAATTTCGCCAAAGCCTTACCTACATTTTACCGATATCTGCAGAATAAATCAAGAAAACTACACAAATTGACTCCATTTAGGAATTCCTAATGGTTAGTCCTTGAGGCAGTCCAGTTTTGGGCGAGTCTTGGTTCAACCTTGTGAGAGTCTTGGGGACTTTTCCCCAGGGCGCTGTGTCTTATAGAGTGCTCCACAGATCGACTAAGACGAGAGTTGAAACGTATTTCGTTGCGTGTGCCTTATTTGACTGTAAAGTTAAAGTGACATTCCCGATCCCGTACCTCAAGGGGACGAGATAGAGAGACGAGACGAGTTTCCCCCCTGACACGTGTGGAGAACCCCGAGAAAGAGATTTTACCCCCTGATATTACTGTGATAAAACACAATTGAACGTACGTTGTTATATTATAAGCAAACGTTACAAGCCTTTGTATTACCCCTCGCATAGGGCTTTTTTGCTACTAGCAAACGATACATTTTACCACTCGCATATGCCGTTTTTACCACTAGCATATGGCATATTTTGCTACTTGCGACTCGCAACTTGGTACTCGCATACGGCACTATTTCTAGGTCGTACATACCTCCCCGTCCGGTGTGAAATATTGAATTAGTATTTGCTTCTCTGCGTTTACTGAATAATCTTCAATTATGCATGTACAGTGCTCGTGTGATCACTCATAATAGTTCGCAATAAACAAATTCAGGGTCACTACTTTGGTCGGCTGTACTTTCAGTCGGTCTTTAGAATACGTGAATACTCGCATACTTCACAGTTTGTGTGCATCTTTGTTTGCATGTATTTAGGCTATAATTCAGATGGGCGATATAAAGACGTTGGTCGGCGTGTTTAACTACCACAATATATGAGTAAACTTCTGCAAACTTTTGGTATAATATTGCCTTTCATTTGTTTGCTAGCGTCTGCAGACTCCATTACATAAGGCTGCATATTATGGATTTACAGTTCTAGTAGATTTATTATTAAATAATAGCGCAAATGTCCGTGCAGTTGACAATGTGAGTATATCATGTTTTTATGCTCGACGTAGCCGAGCCATTCATATACGTGATTGTCTGTCTCTATGTTTGTCCATTTTGTGACAATGTCTTTAATAACGCAAACATCACCAGCTCAATGAATCTGAATTTCTGCTTTGAGGCATAACATTAAGTACATTGTAAAGGCATTCTATTCGTAATTGTGTTGGCCATGAGTGTTATATTCATACATTATTATTATGTCGATGCATACAAATCACTGGTAAACAAATATCCATGCCTATAATGATACTCTATATATTTGTGATGTTTGTAACAGTGTTTTAGTCGATTGTTTTTCCAAAACATTTATTTCCACATCTGTCATATAGTGACAGAAAATTCTCAAAAAAGTGTTAAATATTTCTTTCCCAGGAAAAAAATACTCCATTACATGAAGCTGCAAGAAATGGACACACACAAGCAGTTGAGATGTTAATAAATAAAGGGGCTAATGTGAATGTTGTCAACAAAGTGAGTGTCGTGTTAGTACATATGTATTATATCAGAGTGTACTACTGGTTCACTTCAATATATCTCATGTCACTATTAAAATAAAAAAAATATCTACTACCTAGGCAACTGTTTCAACACAACTTCACATACCACTCGTGTGATTTCATAATTTTTGGAATCTTTCGCTCATTCAACAATGCCAAAGCAATTTGAAAACCAAAATTGTAATTTCTAATTTAATGTTAATTCACAAGTATGTAATAATAAATGTATGTTTTGACAACATTAAGTTCTAGTTGTGTAAAATGCCTCATTTACCACAACTCCAACTCATTCTTCTTATCCACAACTATCATTTATCATATTTTCCTATAATTTCAACTGCTCATTTGGTACAAAATAAAAAAAAATACATTGCAGTGTGAAAAATGTAGAGCCGTCAAAGTTTTATTATTGAAGGTTTTGTCAACACGTCATGTCAAGTAGTGTATGTTTGACAGTAAACACTTATATGTATTTCAGTTTAACAAGACTCCGCTTCACCATGCAGCTGAAGATGGCAATAAACAATCAGCCGAGGCATTGTTATCTACTGGGGCTAAAACAAGTATAGTTGATGAGGTATTTGTAGCTGAGCTTGGTAATTATAAATTAAACTTTATGTAATGGTATGATTGCACAACATTTTTGACTCCCATGTGCGAAGCACAAAATGGGAGTCTTTGCAGTTAGTGTGTCTGTATGTGTGTATGTGTGTATGTGTGTGTGTATGTGTGTATGTGTGTCCGACTGTTCCACTGCTATCTCAAGAACCATACATCGGTTTTTGATGAAACTTGGTGCATAGATGCTCTGGGCCAATGCGCAGATTTGATTAGGTTTTGATAAAAATCCATGCTCGTTAATTACCTAATTTGCATGATAATTAGCTAATTTTTAGCTGTTCTATGACTGTTCCACTGATATCTAAAGAACCACTCATTGGATTTTGATGAAACTTGGTACATAGATGCTCTGAACATATGCGCAGATTTGATTAATTGTTGGTAAAAATCCGTGCATATTAATTACCTAATTTGCATGATAATTAGCTATTTTTTAGTGGTTCCATGACTGTTCCACTGATATCTAAACAACCACTCATTGGATTTTGATGAAACTTGGTACATAGATGCTCTGAACTAATGCTAGGTTTTGATTAGTTTTTGGTAATAATCCGTGGATACTAATTACCTAATTTGCATAATGATTAGTCAATTTTCGGTTTTTCCACTGATATCAAGTACTAATCATCACATTTCAAATGAAACTTGGTACATAGATGTCATACGACACTGCACAGACCTGATAGTTTTTATGGTAATATCAGTACATATTAATTACCTAATTTGCATAATTAATTAATTTTCAGCATTTGATATAAGTAGTTAGCATTACATTTCAATGAAACTTGGTACTTACATACTCAAGGACTATGCAGAGATTGATTGTTTTCGATAAATATTTGTGCATATTAATCACCTAATTTGCATAATTAGTTAATTTTCAGCTTTTCCATGGGTATCTCAAGTACTAATCATCGCATTTCAATGAAACTTGGTACATAGATCCTTTAGGACTATGCAGAGACCTGATTAGTTTTAGGGTAAATAATTGTGCATATTAATTACCTAATTTGCATAATTAATTTTCAGCTTTTCTACTGATATCTAAAGTACTAATCATCACATTTCAATGAATCTAGAATTATGCAGACCCAATTAGTTTCCGGTAAATATTTGTGCATATTAATCACCTAATTTGCATAATTAACCAACTTTCACACTGATATCTCAGGTACTATACATCACATATCAATGAATGTACATGGATGCTGTAGGACAATAGACAGACCTGAATAATTGTGGGTTACAATCTGTACATATTAATTACCTAATTTGCATAATTAGCCAATTTTAAGCTTTCACACTGATATCTAAAGTACCGTAAAAACTCCAAAATTTCGACCGGTTTTAAATAATTTGTGTTAGAAATGTGACATGTTTTTAGAGTCAAAATTAAGGTGCATTTTCGGACGGTCGAATTTTTCAGAATAGAAATCAGCAAATGAAAAAATGGGGATGATAGACAGTGTGCTTCATTAGTTTTAAAAAAATGCAATGTCCGTCAATTGACGTAAACTTCCTCATGTTTCACGGTAAAAGCAAAGGTCGTGGCCGAGTTGTAACTCAAAATCTAAACAAAGTCATCAATCAGTGAGTATTATGACAAGCAAAACAAAACATCAAGACGCGGAGAAGAGGTCAGCACAAAACTAATAGGTCAAAAGACAAAGCTGTCTCGCACTACCTAGGAAAACTTGCGAATGTTCGAAGTACAGGTACCCATTGGACAAAAGATACATGGAAGTTTAGCAAACTATCTCCCCGACCCAGTGCAATGTATCCGGTTAGAATCAAAGCTCACGTGTCCCTTATTTGAGGGGCCAAATTCTGCCGTAAATTCGCCCTTGGATTCAAAAATAAAATGGGATTTAAGAAAATAAAATGGGACTTTTAAGGTGTATTTTGGCGTCATTTTTCGGACATTTCAATCAATCCTGCCGGCTAAAATAGAGTCTAAGTTTTACCGTAGTCATTGACGTCTGTCTATTCAAGAGTACACGTGTATGATTTTTATCGTGACTAGCGTGAGCGGGTAAGCTTCCTTTCGAGAATGAGCTGTTATCACTGTGAACAATGTTAAATTATTCTTCTAATGACCATTTATTTTTTAAAAACAACTAATTTTTTTATTTAATAAAAATCATGCCGTTTTCGCATCAAAATCCAAGCCAAAATATCGTACTACAACATCAATCTCTTCCGCATTGCGTTCAATAACATTAACATATTTAAATAAGCTATGGTAATTTGAACACGTTGGCATCATCCAGCTTTTTGATTGGTTAATTAGCGATTTGACCTATTTGACCTAAGAGAACATGGCGGATATCCTACAGCATCAAACGTTTGTACGAGACCGGAATCAATCGCTTACGATGAAACTAAGTTGACTTTTATTTGTATTTCATAACCATTCAACAAATTTATTTTGTGTACATTATTATAATCACTACTGAGTACAGTAATAATCAACAATTCAGAAACGCAGCATGCCGAGATTTTTGTGTTCGTTTTTATTTGAAACTTCGTTTATTTAGAATATATTTTCGTTACCAATAAAATAAAAATCTCTCAGTCAATCAGAAACCCGGATTCATGCCTTCGAGGAAGGTCCCGTTTGAACGCTCACATCGGTTTTTTTTCGTTTGGGGGAAAACTAAAACTGGTCGCAATTTTCGAATAAGAATGAGTCGGCAATTTTTAGTGGAGTCGAAAATTTGGAGGTAAATAAAACACCGAAACCCGGCAAATAAATAGGCGTTCGAATTTTTAGAGGGGTCGAAATTTTGGAGTTTTCACGGTACTAATTATTCCATTTCAATGAAACTTAGTACAAAGATGCTCTAGGACAATGTACAAACCTAATTAGTTTGGGGTAAAAATCTGTTCATATTAATTCCCTAATAAGCATAATAATTCATAATTTTTTGGTTCTAATCACATTTCAATTAAACTTGGAGACATAGATTTTCTGTTACATTGCGCAGACCTCATTAGTTTTACACTCAAATCTGGTCATATTAATTTTCTGATTTGCATAATTAGTTTTCAGCTAAGTAATTTCGAATTATATTTAATGTGTCTCCAATACTCTCAGCACATGGGAGTTCTTTCTAAGCTTTCTTTGATTTTACTTTGTCATTTAACATCATCATCATCTCAGCCTGTCACGTCACTGCTGGTGGGTGGCCTCTACAACAGCCCCCACGCTTGGCGATCCTGTGCAACGTGAGTTCTCTTCAATTTCATCTCTCTTCTCCATCTTCATTTAACATAGTCCTCTATATTTGTTTCAGGACAACAAGACCGCACTTCATTATGCAGCGGGCCGCGGTGATAATAAATTAGTTGAAGCATTGTTGTCGGCAGGAGCTGACACGAATGTTATTGATATGGTAATTTGTCGTACAAGCTTACATGAATTACAAATTCATATTTGTGTTACTAATTACATGCAATGTCGATGAATCATTTTCAGTTTGGAGTAGCATGTATTAACTATAAATGAATGAGTTTAATTGTTGTCAGCAAGACGAAGTATTTTGTTTTCAACCCTTTACAAACAACATATAATATTATGTACTATTGTCTAACACAGTAAAATATTTGTTTCAGGACAAAAAGACCCCACTTCACCTTGCTGTGGAACACACTGACAGCAAGTCAGTTCAGGCATTGTTGTCAGCAGGAGCGAACACAGACGTAGTTGACAAGGTAATTTGTAGTCTAACCCTGTTTTTCAGTTTCTTTTTCCCCGTACTAATGTCATTTAATGCAGTTACATTAATTTTGTTTCAGGACAACAGAACTCCACTTCACTATGCAGTTAGACTTGGTGATACTAAATCAGTTGAAGCATTGTTGTCCAAAGGAGCCAAAATAAATGTAGTTGACAAGGTAACGTAGAGCCCAGCTTTTTTTAGGGGACAAATTCAAATCTATGTTGCAAATCTGACAGTACCAGAGACGCAAGTTACACATGCGCATTACCAATTGTTTACAGTTTGTTTCTACATTTTAAATCGGTATTCACAAATAGTTTGGTTGCAGCTTAAATGCGAGGTTATTTTATGTTTGTTTTAGGAAAAGGGTCTAAACAATCTGAGAATATGCCCAAGCCTGTATATTCTATGTAAACTGTTTTCAATAATGTCTGAACTTTGCTAGCACTTCAATCAAGTAACATGACTGAGCTGAGTGGTGGGATAGCCATCTGGGTGACTCGTATATAGTATTACAGTAGTGTTCAAAAAAAGCTCAGTGTTGTGGCACCTTGTAAATCAATAGACATTTATCTTTCTTGTTTCATAGTCGCAAATATACGATATTCGATTAATATTTTAATTTGATTAATTGTATGAAAATGATTTGCTATTTATTAATAACTGGACATGTGTTTTTTTCCAGAGTAACAACACTCCATTACATACAGCTGCTGGGGATGGTCTTCTGTCAATAGTGAGATTGTTAGTGAATAAAGACGCCAATGTCAATGTTATCAATGATGTAAGTAAGGGAAATGCTGCTCAATGCAGTCAACACATTAGTCTCTATTGAGACTAAATTCCAGGTCATTCTAATTAATCATTGTCAGTAATACAGCGTCATGTTTATTTTTGTTGACTTTTCTCAATGTCAATTCTGAGATGATTGTGCTGTTCTGCGGTTTAATTAGAATTTGTTAATTTAGTGATGTTAGCTATTTGTTTACGTCAGGTGTAAAAAGAGACGTTGACCTTCATATGTGATACAGACTAATTGGTGTACTTTTAAAAAAAAACACCTTAATATATACCGGTATATATATTAATGTATATAATTTAATACTTGTTTCTCATAAATATTAAATCTGATAGTGAAACATGAAAGTGATCTACGAAAACAAAGGTCAAACTATCGTAAAGCTTATATTTAAAACATGCTCAGAATATGCATAACTGTCAATTGTGAGCATTCTAGTTAGCATTCTAGTTTATGGAAAATAGGATTTCATAGACTGAGATACATATGGTACGAATGTTTTAATAACTGTATTTGACAGCGAATTACAACGTAAATGTTATATAATATGCCTATTTTGATATCGCTATTGAAATAGATATAAAAATCCTTATGGACTAAAGTCGTATCCAGGCCATTAAGATTTTATCATATAGTGGTATTTATAACTTTACCATTGTGTGCTCTCAAACACAACGGAATTTAAAATTAATTAATTAATTTAAAAGTTTTGTTTTGTTTGTTGAAAACCGAGCGCTATATATATATATATATGAGGTATATGATAATGTACAAATCACTCTATGCAATTATTATTATTATTTCAGAAAAAGGAAAATGCTCTCATCAAAGTACTTCAATTTCCAAACAGAAGCTTGGGCATTTTTAATGAAGATAAAAAGCGATCATCTCTTGATATTTTGAAGCTGCTTTTGGAAAGGAATATCGACTTTGAATATGTTACTGTGAGTTTTGATTTGATATTCATTACGTAATTGAACCATAGATTTACAGTTTATACACACTTGTTTATTTTCAATATTTCAATTTAGTTAGTAACGCGCCCCTTATTTCCAAAATCTGCCTACAAACACTTTACATTCAGAGATTGTGAAATTATGGCTAACTCCAAATCATTCATGACAACGTTGAAAAAACAATGACTTGTCCAGTTTTTATTGGTTACATATATGCTGCATAAATCCAGATTAATAGCAACGTCATCTAAGTGCTAAACCAAAGAACATTTTCATAATTTTATATCACTGTAGATGGACTACACAAATACTGCGATGTTACATTTTCCCAGGAGTGGTATATACAATTTGGATATTGCAAAATTTTGAAAAACTTGAAAGTAGATCTCTCTTGATATCAAAATCTGACTTCTTCACACTTATACTACCATAGCACATGGCAAATTAAAATCACACTTAAAAAATAGTATTCATCAAGTATTTCAAAAAAGGGTCCTCAAAGTTAGAATCAAAAGCACCTATTTGTTTACCAAATTATTCATTAAATGTGAGTGGAGTCCATACACACTAATTTATTTCACATTACAGAAAGACGGCAATACACCTTTACAGTATATTAATTCCAATATATCATCAGCTGGTATGAAAACTGATTTCTACAAAGACGCTAAAATATTACTAATGAAGGCAAAACAGGTGAATTATTTCTTGAAAAATCTTTTGCTTTTTGCCAAATTTCTATGTTGAGTTCATCGATGAGTTATATCAAAGTATTGCTATACATGTCCTTTCATTTTTTAGGTGTTGACTTTCAGGTGTAAAAACAAACTGGCGTATTTCCCCTGTACTGTTCAATATAAACCCATGTGATCTTCTGTCAGTACAAGTAGATCAAGAGAGGCAGAACAAAATTCTAGTCTAAACACGTTGCAACAGGCGTTCACTTTTTGCTTGGTTATTTTTTTAAATAGAAAATGACGTACTGTTTCCCCGAATGATTTCAAATTATGATTACTATTGCTTTGTAAACAGCAACGACAACACAGTGAATTACTAATGAAACAGTGTGGAGATAAAGTTGACTCAACAAAGATGTATTTTTGTGGACATGGTGCAGTTGGCAAAACAACACTAAAGAAAACACTAAAGAAGGTGAGATGTTTATCCTAAACGTCATCAGTAGAACTGTTGTGGTAAAATAGCGCGGTGGTCGTCGCGCAGCGCGTGTTCGAATTTCATGTAAATAAACAATGTATTTTACACGCGTTGTATATGTCGCTATGAGTCCCATATCGAACAGAACGCGGCACGACGACTGGCGTCCTTTAAACGTCATTATCATCGTTTGTTCACAATCACTCAATGGGTGCAACACGTGTCAAATTAGCATTGTAATCGCAATCACGTTATATTTGTTCACCCAACTAGATGATAGAGTGAAAACTTTAGCATAGGCTCATAACGCCAGTATAGTCATTTAAGATTTATATGTTATCAAATTTGCTAAACACTCGTGACCGCTGTACAGCTAAACAATATGTCCTAATACTAAATATGTTGTGATTTCATTACAGTCAGTATTATCTAGCTTTCGTCGACGTGCCCCTAAAATTGGCAAAGATGAGCATATTCCTACTCCTGGCATATCAATTGAGAATGTTAATCTTCCTGGAGTTGGTAAATGCAGCATATGGGACATTGCAGGTCAATCTCAATATTTTGTGTCGCATTCCATGTTCTTCGATGCTGGTAAAGCCACTTTTATCGTTGTGTACAAAATTGTTGATTACAAGAAAACGAGTGATGGATACATACTAATAAGACCCATGGACATAAAACAACTAGCCATGAATCAGGTATAAACAAATTCTGAGCAAAAATTAGATATTTGAAAGTGCAGTGTGATGTCTAGAAATTTTCATCATTTAGTAACCATTCCTGTCATTTGTGGTGAAAGCGCTACATCCAATAATTGGATTGATAAACAGTTAAACAAAACTGCAATTGTTAATGACGAAAAGTGTCAAATTCGCCACTTAAAATATGTGGTTCGTTTTAGTATGGCGTATAATAACGATTTGATGAGTTAATGAATTGCATTTGGCTCAGGTTACGGTGTACGTATAGGTGCAGGCAGATGCTATGATTTGTTTTAATGTAGTACACATTATACAATAACACATTCATATACGTCTCAGCCAGTTCGCTTTTTTGCTAATCAGGTTTCTAATAAAGAATAATCAGATAAATTATTCGTGTCTAAATGAGTCCTAGACACAATAATGTTCTTCTCACTGAAAACAAAATATTCTTATTAGAGAAACATATATTGTGCAAGAAATTGTTTTATACTTTTTATCTTCACACATTATGTACTGTGTACATTCTAGGTGACATTTTGGTTGAAATTCATACGAGGTTTATATATACTTTCCACCTTGAATGCGACCGATCAGCCATTGATAATTCTCGTAGCTACTAGAGCTGATTGGACTGGTGAATACAGACAAGAAGGTACATGTGTATATAAATATATTTTAAAAGTTATTTTCAATTATTTGATTGATTATCATAATTGATTATCAATATGTTTACTTGCAGCTGAGATTGTTGTCAGTGAGATTCTAAAGGAGTGTATAGAGATTATGAAAGAAGATTTAAGGATTCTTAATGAGTGTTTTCTAATCAACGGCCATGATGGAAGATGTGCTGATATGCAACGGTTGAGAGCAGCATTGCATACAAGACGAAATCACGTTCTTCAGGTATATTTTATTACCCATCTGTTAATGCTTATTCTTCAGGTTTGTGTAAAAGTGTTTTATCTAAAATGTGAATAGCATACATTTAAATGATTGGCAAATCACATCATAAGTTTCACAATGTGACTTCTTTATGTTGCTGTATCTAATGAATCTATTGTGTATATCTTGCTATTTAGAGTGAACTGCCAATGCCAAGAATTTGTAAACACATACTTGAATGTAAACGTAAGTGGGTTGCAGAGAATGCAGGTTTTCCAGTTATGGATTGGTCAAGTTACCTGGAGTTCATAAGGAACAAAATAGATTCTGTTGTCAGAGAAGACTTTTTAAAGAAAGCAACCAATTATCTCCACAATGGCGGTGAGGTAAGGGAAAATAGTAATATTGTTAGCAGTATTACATATGATACAGTAGTAGCTCTATGTCAAGCTTTGAATATCCAAGTTATCTCGAATGGAGAAAAGGAAAGTGTTTCTAACGGATGCATCAATAATACATGTATTTGCTTCTAAAATAGAATCCATTGTTTTGTTATAGATAGTACAATTTAAAGATGTGATACAGCATGGCGATATTATTGCCTGGATTCCTCTGTGGATATGTTTCAGAGTAATTGGTCCATTACTGGCATCTAAGGAGTTTATTCAATTCAGCAATACGTTGCCAAATCAAAAAGCATATAAAGTCAATGAAATTGCAAAGGTTTTTGATAAATCCATTAACATTCCGCTGGTACTGCAACTTTTGCAAAAGCTAGAGTTACTATTTCTTTTAACACGTGATTCTAAAGGCGTTTCCATGAATGATGTATATGTCATTCCAACCCTACTGCCCAATGATGTGCCATGTGACCAATGGATGCCAAGCTCATACAGGTTAAATCGAGGGATCAGGATTCAATGTCAAAAAGAAATTGACATGCTCCTACCACAACTATTTCACCAAGTACAGACACGTCTTTATAATAAATTCTCTGAGCTTGGATATAAACCGAGTGGTATATGGAGAAATGGTATTAAGATTTTTTATGGGGTTGAAGGATTGGTTCATCTGACCCATGACAGAACTGCTATAAACATATTTGCAAGGTGTGAGAATGAAGATGGCCTTGGAGAGTGCTATACACTGATGAACATGGTGGCACAGTGTATTTTTGACATGCGTAATGAAATATCTCCAGGGTGTAATGTTGAAAAGTGTGTTATCAGTCCTATCTCTATCAAAAATGGCAGGTCATTTGAGGAAGTAGTCTTCTACCCACTAGATGCCATTCGTGAAGCTGAACGTAAAAGAAGCTTAGTATATGATGAGCACACTGGCACCGGGGAGAAAATTACAGATTTACTTTGCACTGGATTTGATTCCATGTTTGTTGATGAGTTTAAGTCTGAGTGTGATGTCAAATGGATACTATCCGGGACAAAACTGACATTGATTAATTTACTTGAGGTCAAACGTGATGATGGAACAGACCACCGGATGATGGCTCAACATATGGGAATATCCAACAGTGACAGGGAAGCTATGGAAGCCAAGGCATCAACACTAAATAAATATGTGACAGAACAACTGTTCGATGAATGGTCTCGTAAATGGGAAGAACGAATTGTGCGAGATGGAACACACGCCAATAGGTCCGGAACTGAAGGATCCCCAGAGTATGCTGTCTACTATGAAAGTAATATAGAAAACCTACTTCGCATCAACAATGATTTCCTGGGAAGTAGAGCAGACGTACGGGAAGCAATAAATAGTATGTTTCAAGTATTGCATGCATGACAAGTCCAACAAATTGTTGTGTATGAGCCTAAAAAGTTCTAGTTCCACCATAGGATGAAACTAGAATGACATTTCCTAGGCATCATAACTCATCATAACATGAGAAACAACAATTTGACGACTCATGATATTGAATTGAACTGAATCATGAAGTTTTATCCTAAGGTAGTTGACCTTAACAAATCTGCCTAGTACTTTATTTTGGACATATGCACATGGATCGACTGGCAGCCATTTTGTTTTATAAAATTCTGATATCTTGGATAGCTGATGATTAATTTCATGTCAAAGATGGTCAACTGCTTTTTGGCCATACTACTAGTAGACCATACCATGCCAAAAATTGTGGTCCATTTTCATTCATATTTGGCGCATACATGTTCTTGTCAGTTTGATTCATAATCAGAACAAAGATGGCCGACTGACCACCCTCTTGTTTTTTTTCAGAAAATATAATGTTAGATATTTGGTACATATATTACACATGTTTAAAATGATGATATCAATGTTAATTCATTTTGTTGTCGAATCAAAATGGCTGACTGGCAGCCATCTTGTTATTTTGAAAATGTATTTTTTTCACATACATCATAATACACATCTATGTTTATTTGTAGTAATCGTCTAAAGGTTGTATTAATGTCCATAGTCAAATTATCAACATAGTGAAAAATGTACATATATCACTTAGTATAACATGATTGTGTCTGGCAGCAAATGAAGTCATCATTAGTTGTATTAACTTGTCCAATGCCTTCAACACTGCACCAACTTTACTGAATAATTAATTATAGTGCTTGAAGTATTACATTAGTACATAATAATGCATTAGATATATGTCTTCACATCATAGCACTATTTGCATGTTACTATCTGTAACTGCGTGAAATTTATGTGACCACATGACCTTGTTAGGCCAAACTTTTATTATCCCTTGTTTCGCGAACCCACAGAATGAACAGGAGCCAAAAATGAAATAAAAATAAAATTTTATTTCAGCGTAATTTCTCGCGCCCGCCGACTTGTAAGTGCAAAACATTGCTAAAAAAAACTTATTTTTATATTCATTTTTTTTCCGTCCGCCGCATAACAAACCCAAGTTGCATTTTCGTTGCAGTTATGATGAAATTTGTTTGTGCGTATCTGTTGATCGACTTATTTAGCTGGCTGTGTTATGTCTGTCATCGTTTAGACCCATGCGAGGTTCTGGACGGAACTTGGTTCAGTGATTTGGAACTAATTACGATATAACCGTCGCCATTCGGACTACTATTTCTGACAGTTGGTATTCGCAGTTATTAATATAGTGAACGATTAATCAAAAGATATGACGTGATTGGCTGTATGTGTGAAGGCCACGCCTTAGAGTCTTTATACTCTTTGTAATTGGTTAAGGTTTTGAAAATGAATAAAGTTGTTTTAGTTGGTCTTGGCGAGTACACCAGGACAGACACAGTCTTGAGACGCAGTCTAGAGAGAGTCTTGGGCCAGCCTTGCAATAGTCTTGGGGACTTTTCCCCAGGGCGCTGTGTCTTATAGAGTGCTCGACTGACCGACTAAGACGAGAGTTGAAACGTATTTCGTTGTGTGTGTCTTATTTGACTGTAAAAGTTTAAGTGACGTTCCGGATTTGTCGCATACGATTTATGTACCACTTCCGTGTCGCTGAGAATGTTTTAAAACCGTACTGTGTCTGGGTGGAATATTCTAGATTTTGTTTAGAAACTGGTTGAATAGGTAATAGAACACTGTAGGAGGCAATAGAAGGTAATGGAACATTCTAGAAATTGGTAGTAAGTTCCAGACTCATTATGTATGCTGATGTAATGGTCTATTTATAGACAGTGGGGGTATATATAGGGGAGTTGTTCAGCACTGAGATCAGATCGGAGATCTCGTTGAATTGTATTGGAGTTTAAGTATCTAGTTATTGGAGTAGTGGAGTTTTACCGCGTTATTGTACTTGATGTTTGCAGAGTATAATAATACCAGTACCAGTTGAAACCTCATCTGTTGGCTCCGTGTTCGTATGTTATCATCACCGCCAGGGAAGTCTTTATGTTGTTGGTATTTGAACCATCACATCTGTACTATACCAATTACGGTAATATTACGTTGCGTGTGACATCTGGGGGCTCGTCCGGGAACAGTGAAGACATATAGAAGACAACATGGCCAGCGGGATGAAAGATATGTCGAAACAAGAGTTGATGGAATGGGCGGATGAACTGGGAATGACTGGAGAAGACAAAAGGAAATTTATTTTGGAGCAATTGAGTTCTCAGCGGGCTGACAGACAAGCGGCGAGGGAAGAGAGAAAGGCAAAAATGGAAATAGAAGTAGAGGTGAGGAAAATGGAGATTGAGGAAAGTAAGGAAAAGTTACGGCTGGAAGCGGAAGCAGAACAGCGAGAAAAGGAAAGGGAAGCAGAGGTAAGGAGAATGGAGATTGAGGAAAGAAAGGAAAAGTTACGACTGGAAGCGGAAGCAGAACAGCGAGAAAAGGAAAGAGAATTTGAGTTGAGGAGATTAGAGCTTCAAGCAGCAATGCCGGGGTTCCAACAGGCTGATTTTAGTGGTCAACGAAATGTGGTCAGTGATGCACAGTCACCAAAGTTGCCTGCATTTGTTGATGGTAAGGACGAACTTGATAGTTATTTATTGCGGTTTGAGAGGTTTGCAACGAATGGGAGTTGGCATAGAGATGGATGGGCCACAAAATTGAGTGCGCTGTTGACTGGTAGAGCACTGGAAGTATATTCCAGGATGTCCGACACTGATGCAGTTGACTATGATCGTGTGAAGGTGGCGCTATTGACAAGATACGATTTCACAGAGGATGGGTACAGGAAGCGATTCCGTGAAATTAAACCTGAAAGTTCCGAGAGTCCTGACCAGTTAATTGTGCGGCTTAAGAATTATTTTGCTAAATGGGTTGAGTTGTCAGGCACTGCAGCAACATATGATGGTGTTACCGACTTGATGGTGAAGGAGCAGTTTATTGGTGCCTGTACAAGAGATCTTGCAGTTTATCTTAAAGAAAGAGCACCCAAAGATTTAGATGAGTTGGCAGTAATAGCAAAGCAGTACCTAGTGGCACATGGTCAACAGTTATCCACGAAGGACCAGATGAAGAGTAACGATAATAAGATTGCCATTAGAAATACTGATGTGGGACAGGGTAGTAGTATCCGGTGTTATGTGTGTCAGGGTGTTGGTCATCGAGCAGCACAAAGTCCATCCCGCGTTACTGATGTCAACCATGACAAAGGTAAACAGTGCCCTCAGTGTGGTGACATAGGACATGTGGCTAAGTTCTGCCGTAGTGGACAACACAAGGGTCAAGAAAGAAAGGGTGTCAAACCCAGCACTACTACTGGTGCAGCTGCAGTGGTTAAAAAGGAGTCTAATATCAGTGCTAGCTGTGCTGTTCAAATTGACAGTGATGTGCCTAAAACGATTGAGAAGGACCATTTGTTGTTAGCATCGGGGGAGCAGTTAAAGGTTGTGAATGGTGCATGTATGGAACGGAGTGGTGTTGTGGAGGACAGGACTTTGCCTGTGGGTCAAGGGAAGGTTGGTCACACAGTTGTGACCATGTTGAGAGACACTGGGTGTAATGGCATTATAGTCAAGAAGAGCTTGGTACCAGATGACCAGTATACAAAAAAGATGGGTCATATATTGATGGTTGATCGTACTGTAAGAAGGGTTCCAGTCGCCATGGTGGAAATTGATACGCCATATTTGAGAGGCATGGTTGAAGCATTATGTGTGCAGGACCCAATATATGAGTTAATTGTTGGGAATGTGCCCGGAGCAAGACCACCAGATGACCCGGATCCAGTGTGGAATGTGAGTGGAGCAGTAACAACCAGAGCGCAAGCAAAGAAATCTGGTAAGGTGAAACCGCTCAAAGTGTGTGATGTAAAGACTGGAGCACATGTAACAAAAGACAAAGTAATCGAGATGCAGCAAGCAGACACATCGTTGAAGAAATATTATAATAAGAGAGAACCAGAAGTCAGGGG
Source organism: Saccoglossus kowalevskii (assembly GCF_978046115.1). NCBI lineage: Eukaryota > Metazoa > Hemichordata > Enteropneusta > Harrimaniidae > Saccoglossus > Saccoglossus kowalevskii. Next base: position 38,135,821 of record NC_140646.1, read on the forward strand.
GCACCATACAACCGAGTTCCAGGTATATGGGGGGCTTGCTATATCGTGTGTTTCGGGATCGTTCAGTTCCAGGAGGCAAGACGGTACGTCAAGTGGTTGTGCCGAAACTGTTGAGAACTCGTGTTATGGAGATTGCCCATGATTCAATATTTGGTGGACACATGGGGATAAAGAAGACAGAAGACCGGATTGTGACTAGCTTTTATTGGCCTGGGCTACATCAAGATGTTACCAGTTTTTGTAGGTCGTGTGATGTGTGCCAGAAGACTGTATCAAAGGGATCAGTTGTGAAGGCCCCTTTAGGTAAGATGCCTTTAATTGATATGACATTCAAGCGTGTGGCTATAGATTTGTTTGGACCAATTACGCCAGCCAGTGAGGGGGTCATCGATACATCTTAACTATGGTGGACTATGCTACACGGTATCCAGAGGCAGTTCCACTTAAAAATATAGATACGGAGACTGTAGCCGAGGCGTTGATTGACTTTTATAGCCGATTGGGGGTTCCAGAAGAAGTACTAAGTGACATGGGGACTCAGTTTGTGTCAGAATGTATGCAAGAAGTATCAAGATTGCTCAGCATTAAGAGACTGATGTCTACACCCTATCACCCCTTTTGTAATGGACTGGTGGAAAAGTTTAATGGTACTTTGAAGAAGATGTTAAAGCGGTTGTGCCATGAACAACCAAGGCAATGGCACCGGTATATTAGTGCTTTACTCTTCCCATATAGAGAGGTACCACAGGAGTCAACTGGTTTTTCCCCATTTGAGCTATTATATGGTCGAACGGTTAGAGGCCCAATGAAGATCCTTAAAGAGTTATGGACTGAAGAGAGCGATACTCCTGAGATAGTTAATAGTTATCAGTATGTGTTTGAGTTGAGAGATCGGTTAGAACAGACTTTAGAGATTGCTCGAGAGGAATTACAAAAGGCACAGAACCGATACAAGTGTTACTATGATCATAAAACGAAAAAGCGAGTGCTTAAGGAAGGAGATAAGGTGTTAATTTTGCTGCCAACTGACAACAACAAGCTATTGATGCAGTGGAAGGGTCCTTATGTGGTGGAGCAGGTAATAGGTGAAAACGATTATCGAGTGAGGGTAGATGACAAAGTGAAGACGTATCATGTAAATATGTTAAAGTTGTATGTTGAGCGGGAGACGTCACCTCAACCAGATGGAAGTGAGACAAGTTACTCACCAAATACGGCCATAGACTTGATGAATGCTGTGCGCGCAGCTACAGCGGGGTGCAACGAGTCAGATGAAGAGAATGCTGTAGACGAAGATGATCTAGAGTTAGGAACTTGTAAACCAAAGGAGTCAGGTAAAGATGTTCAAATTGGTACAGACCTGACAGAACACCAGAGAAAAGAACTGGTGGGTTTAGTTAATACTTATGATAAGGTGTTTACTGACTTGCCAGGAAAGACCAAGATAATCAGTCATAAGATTGACTTGGCAAATGACACACCAATACGATCTAAGCCATACTCACTACCATATGCAATAAGGGAGAACCTTAGGCAAGATATTGAAGATATGTTAAAAATGGGAGTAATCAGGAAGTCTACATCACCCTATGTGTCACCGGTGGTGATTGTAAAGCAGAAAGATAGATCGAATCGCATATGTGTAGACTATAGGAAATTAAATAAGGTCACTGTAATCGACCCTGAGCCAATGGTAACAACAGGGGACATGTTTCAGAGGCTACATAATAGTAAGTTCCTGTCAAAAATTGATTTAAGTAAGGGTTATTGGCAGATACCAGTAGCTGAAGAAGATATACCAAAGGCAGCATTTGTTACTCCTGATGGAACTTATGAATTTTTAAGGATGCCATTTGGAATGAAGAATTTGGGAGCTACTCTGGTGCGGGGAATCAGGAAATTATTGTCAGGTATGGAGGGGGTTGGAAGCTATATAGATGACCTGATAGTTTATTCAAGCTGCTGGGATGAGCAAGTATTATCTGAGTTGTTACGAAGACTAAGGGCAGCAGACATAACAGCTAGACCATCCATGTTCTGGGTGCAATATCAGTAGAATTTCTGGGTCATGAAATTGGAGACAATTGGGTGAGTCCGAGTCATGACAACATGGAAAAAATTCGAGAAGCGCAAAGACCAGCGACCAAGAAAGGTGTCCGATCATTCTTTGGGCTGGTCAATTACTACAGAGACCACATCCCCTTATTCGCAACTATTGCAGCACCCCTGAGTGATCTACTGAGGAAAGGACAACCCAACAAAGTTGTATGGGGAGAGGCCCAGGAGAAAGCATATAACACTTTGCGGGAATACTTATTGGGCAAACCAATTTTGAAGTTGCCAGACCCACAGAAACCATTTGTGTTGCGGACGGACGCGTCTCAGGTAGGAATTGGAGCAGTACTTATGCAGAATCATGGTGAGAAGCTTCATCCAGTTGCGTATGCAAGTAAGAAGTTATCCGATGCAGAAAAGAAATATTCAACTGTAGAAAGGGAATGTTTAGCCATTGTATGGGGCGTGAATAAATTTCGCCTATATTTAGCCGGTGTGGAGTTCATTTTGCAGACGGATCATAAACCATTGTCTTACCTGGATAAAGCTAAGTTTGCAAATGACTGAGTGATGAGATGGGCGATGACTGCAAGGATATAATTATCGTGTTGAGGATATTCCTGGACAGGACAATGTGGTAGCGGACTACCTGAGTAGATTGATGGACTGAGGATCTTTTGAACAGTATAGTAGAATGTTATTCGTTTATGACTGTATTTCATATTTTATTATATTCTACTGTATGTGATTTTCGAATTTATGTATTCAGAGCTTTATTCAGTTCGATTTGATATGTTGTATTGTTGTTTTATTTGAAATAGTTATTGTATTCGTATTATTGACTGTCACACGCAACGTAATATTACCGTAATTGGTATAGTACAGGTGTGATGGTTCAAATACCAAAATGGCAACAGTAACATAAAGACTTCCCTGGCGGCGGTGATAACATGTGAACACGGAGCCAACAGATGATGTTTCAACTGGTACTGGTATTATTATACTCTGCAAACATCAAGTACAATAACGCGGTAAAACTCCACTACTCCAATAACTAGATACTTAAACTCCAATACAATTCAACGAGATCTCCGATCTGATCTCAGTGCTGAACAACTCCCCTATATATACCCACACTGTCTATAAATAGACCATTACATCAGCATACATAATGAGTCTGGAACTTACTACCAATTTCTAGAATGTTCCATTACCTTCTATTGCCTCCTACAGTGTTCTATTACCTATTCAACCAGTTTCTAAACAAAATCTAGAATATTCCACCCAGGCACAGTACAGTTCTAGAACATTCTCAGCGACAAGTGGTAAAAGTTGATCATCACCACAGCAAAGTGACGTGAAAGTGAGTAGATAACAGCCGATTGGAATTATCACTGACCCACTTGTGCCAGTTACCCAGGAAATGGCATACAGAATATTCTATAGGTGTAGTATATGAAACAACATCACTACAAAATATCTCCATTTAGAACCAGATAATACTCGTATATACCAGTGTGCCTTTCACACTGCTATCAGGATTGCCCTCAACGATTTCACATGACGTTCATCAGAATTGCCCTCCACGATTTCACATGACGTTCGACAGGATTGCCCTCAACATTTTCACATGACGTTCATCATGATTGCCCTCCACGATCTTTTCCAGAGTATTTATCACCTTTAGTGAAGAGAAACGTTGTGCTGACCCCAATTCTGTCTATCACTTTGTGTGATATCATCAGATTGGCGTTTGTGGTCCGCAACTACTCTTATTGTGTATTTTCTATCCACTTTTGGAGAACACAAACCCCATTTCGCGTGGAATTGGCCTAACTGGAGAATGTTTTTTTTACCTTGCCCGAAACATAAATGAGAAGAGTAAGGGTATAAGAGGGGGAATTTTTTTATGCGGCGTCTGTCGTTGGTTATGTTAACTCTGGCTTGTTAGTGCAATGAGTCAAAACATATTTATTCAACTGCTTTCATTTTACTATATATTCTAATTTAATATAAATACTTGGCCAAGTTCAAAGTTTGTGTGTCTAGCTTTTATATTTTTTCAGATATTGGTAAAAATTAGCTTAAAATCGACATTGTTTGACATGGGGTCAATCTCAACTGACAGATCTGGGTTCAAGCCCAGGATCCAGCTTCATTTTTCCCCCTCTTTGTTTTTGTTATTTAACTGTTTGTATTTAATCCACTTGTATAAGCAACTGATTCTAATTTAAGTGCAATGCAGCTTGCAAAGCTTGTTGTTCAATTGTGTTTTGTATATATATTGTGATTTAATATAAATACTTGACCAAGCTCAAAGTTTGTGTGTCTAGCTCAAATATTTTTTGAGATATTGATAAAAAAGTAGCTTAAATTCTGCATTGGTTATACAAGGAATCCAGCAAACCTGGGTTAATTCCTTTAACATAGGAACAAGCTGGCAGCTCTTCAACTCTCTCCATCAATTTATTTTCTGCTTTGCAATTTTCCTAGATTTATTTTCATTTTAATGCTTTGCATAAATCATTTTCTGTTTTTGACCTGCAACATGTAAAGGTCAAAAAGTTATTCGTGTGAAACTGTATTGTGAAGTTCAGTGGATAAGTCAAGGTTGAAACTTGGGTCTGGGTCAAACATCTACAAAACTCCTCTGTTCCTAGCAAAGTTTCAAAATAGTGAGAAATGTTTTCTAATTTTCATTTTTCTGCTTGTATTCAATTCCGCCGTTTCTTAAAAAAAATGTTTAATATGACTGCAGGGCCATGTTCAAAGCAGTGCTTAAATGACTCGGCATGTGATTGAAAATATAAAGTTGGTTAAATGGGACCGGGGGCATTTATACACTCATTTGAAAGATATATTTTGTTCAAGTCATTACACCTCTCTTGGCTGTGGAGACATAATGTTTTTTTATTTTATTTTACATTATCCTATGGGATCTTTATGTTGCCCACAAATAACTTGTAAATGCGAATATCAATTTTAGCATAATTGGTTGACCTAAATAATAATAATTTGTATTGAAGAGTGCAGCTCTGACCATCTGCCACAACATAATATCTGTACAGTTGACAAGTCTTTGAGAGTATGTACTTGGGCATGTACTTGGAAATGAACCGGAAGTGTGTATGAATACCCTTGGTTATAGGAAAAGTGAATACAGTTTGTAATATCACTTGAAATAATGCAGACCCAGATGTGGTGTCATACATGTGTATGGATATAGGTAGGCCATGCTCTTAAATGGCTTCAATGCATTTCTTTTGGTCTGCTCAAGCTGGACTTTGTGTTTTGTGTAGTTATTTTGTTGTTACGGGTATTTTGACTGGGTACTGTGTAACAAGAAGTTGATTCATTACTCATTTAATTTGTTACTACAGTAAGTCTGTTACTCAAGATATTAAGTCAATTTGTTACTCAGTACAAAAAGTTGATTTGTGTTGCTTAAGTTCATCATCACTATAGTTTTGTTTATCTTGCATACATCCCAGAATTTGATTTGTGGTAAATGTAACCATCTAGCTGAGAAAGAACAAAAGTATGTTGGAATGTCCAACATTTTTCTGTAGTTCAGCTAACTTGTCATGTGATTACCCATGTTAAAAACTGCTTAAAATGAACCAGAAGTACCATTATATCTTTTAATTGCAGTGTTCATCATCATAACTATGGTGTAATCTAGCAAACTTTGACCATTTGGAAAGAGAAATGAGTCGGTCAAGGTCAACTTTAACCAAATCTGAAAGAACTGACTTTATTTTTTAGCTGAGATGTTACGTGAGGTTTCGTGCATGTGCTGTTCTTATTTGTGGATGGCATGAAGACAGAAATGATCATCGCGTTTCTAAGCATGTCAGACTGGTTTGGAGTCTCAATGTTATCAGATACTGGAATAAATGACCAATAGCGAGCAAGTTCCTAATGCAAATTGATTTTCATAGGTAAGTCTTGTTCGAGGAAATCACCTAGCCAAATGGTTGTTGACTTTGAATGCGATGACTGCCTTGTGGCGACGAACCACATGTATATGTTATGTTGTCTCTGAAAGTGACTTGATGCTATATTTCAACGTCCAAATTCCCAACAAAGACGCCCACAAGAAGCTTGGAGCATGACAGTAGCGTCTTCAGTTTTATAGATTTCATAGACGCCGGTGTTAGCCCTGCGTACAGTGATGCGTGTACGGGAAAGCGTTCGGTTGATAGATGTCCCCCACCACAGCCCTGCGTACCTCCATAGACAAAGTCCGGGACCTTGACAAATATAACTTTTTTAAATGAAATAGCATGCCCGGGTACCAACAAAGGATGATCGATTAACACATATGTCCAGCACTTCCAGTTCGGAGTCCAATTGTGAATGATATCGGCTACTTTGCCCTAAAAACAAACTATTAAATTAATGGCCGTGTTTGAGTCGTCGGTACCTACGCGTTTACAATTTTCCAGTCTTTACTAGTCATTTTTTAATAACATTCCAGTTTCAGATAATTTATGGTTTTTATCGTCATTATAACCGATTTCGGCTGGGAAACTACTTATTTTCAACTTTCGCACAAGCTCTGGTGCGCTCCTTGACTTTTTCTATGGAGGTACGCAGGGTTGTGGTGAGGGACATCTATCAACTGAACGCGTCCCCGTACACACAGCACTGTATGCACGACTAAATCCAGTGACAGTTTCACCATGATGTGAAATATAAATAAATTAACAAATGCTGTTAAGCACTGGGAGAGATCTTGGTGTTCATCAGATTGCAGACGTACATCATTACAAAAATATAGTAGGTGTTCACCAGTGGACTGGAATTTAAAATGAAGATGAATTACTTGCCAAATATTAACGATGGACGTAGAATACTTGACTATCATGTTGTGTGATATGACAGGGCAGAGAATTTGCCTTACACAATATGTGTGTAGGAAGCCCCTACATGTATATCAGGCTTGTGAGTTAACGATGCATGTTTTACCTTTCAATGATATGTAGAACTGAACGACGCCGCCACCATGCCAGTATGGACACAGACCTGTGGTATAAAAAGCTTGGAATACAACCAGACACTTCTGTTTAGGCGCTAAATGAGCAGAATGGAAAACAGCGCCATCATGGCGAGAATACAAAATGCGAGAACAGAGCTTGTGTAGAATAGTGTAAAGTAGTAAACAAAATAAACAAACATAGTCCATATTAATAATACAATAATATTGCTAGCATGCACACAATTGTTGAAGATTTGTTTTTGACTTTAGCCATGTCGTGGAATAATTTCCACTACCTCACCTGTATCTTCGTCAACTTTGAATCGCGATTTCTTTCCTCTTCATCCATTATAACCAGTTCATCATACTGTTAAACTGCTTTCAGTTTTGAGTTTCTAGCACTCAGCGTGCTATGATGGCTGGAATGTTTAGCACATAAACATCATAGTCGTTTAAAGAAGTCCTCGTCAACACTCACATTATATTATTCAGCATCGTTGAGTTAGACATATCCCTTTCTACGTCTGTATATCGTGTTAGAGTGGGTTTCTACCCACGAACATTTGGTCCATTTACAGTTTGATGTATGTGGACAAACGTCATCGATAATTTCCAAAAGTTCGCCAATAATATTAGATTAGTACGAGGATACCAACAAGTATACACAAAGACAGTACAGCGGGAATATTGACCGTCGCGCAGCAGATGTCGATGCGCCATGTACTGTCCCAGTCAGTTATCGATGACTCAGTCTCGATACCTTGCACACCAAAACAAAATTATTTCTCAAATATTCCTTGTCATCTTTTTCAATTGAAACAATCGTTTGCTGTATTTCTTCTAGCTTTGGGCTGACACCTATTGAATTGCCTAATTTACTGCTACGATCATGATTTAGACTTGGCATTAGATCGTATACTACTCACTTTTCAACTTCTCCAATTCGATCCGAATCAGCCTTCATTCCTTGACGCATATCACACATTTCGTTCTATATATTGCTTTGCCGAGGCAGCATACCATCTTATGTCGTATACATAAGTTATACACTTCGAATTTTAAACTTAAGAGGCAAACTTGTATTGTCTTCTTTTGTAACGTTACTGTCATTGGAAGATCTTAGCTTTGGAGGACCAGGATTCCATTCAATGCTACCCGAAACACAGCTTAACAAATGATGACATGCGAGTATTCATACCAATGGTAATCAAGCTGGCGGCCACGAAGCCTCCTTCCATTTGTCTTCCAGGGTCGTTGCCAGAAAATTGACAGCTATTCAATCGAAACTCCCAATCAGTTCGCCCAAACCTTACATTCATACAAAATCCTGATAGAAGACAGTAGCTCAAACAACTCTAACTCTAAAAAATCGTAATGAAAATAGTCATAATGTTGTCAAAGTCCGAGGTTGATATATACATACTATTTCATCTATAGGCATAACCTAGAGTTTCCTTGACATTCAGTGCTGTCTTTGGAAGTACCACTCAAAAGTCTTTGTTTAACAATGGCAAAAAATCAAATTCAGTTTTGAGGCTGAACAACAAAAGTCACCAAAACCATATTTGCATATTTATTCGAGGATAGTGTTGACTACCTAATCTAGGGCTAGTTCAAATTGTTAGGCCGGCCTAACGTGTGGATTGGCAAGTTAAAACAATTAGGGAAGTACATGGTTGGGATGTCCTGTGTGTGGTTATGCTGATGAGACACACGTTTTACGTTTATTTCTTGTTGAAAATTGTTTCATAAAACAATATTTAATTCCTCCCTCACTGTAACATGTCACATAGAGCTCATTTCGAAAGGAGTACTCTGCTTAGAGCCCACCCCTTCAAAATCGCGTTTAGTTTGTAAACACAGAATAACGTTATGGCATGTGAAAGCTCCACCAATCCTCATTTTTTTCTACGATTATACACACTGATGTTTTTAACCATTTCTAAGACATGTCTGTGACATTTGTTTTTCAAATTTGAAATATATAAACAACACACATGATTTGATCTTATTCCCATGTGTCCTTGACATGCGTTGCATCTTCCAATCTTTAATTTGACTTTAATGAATTAGGTTACTCTCTTTGCAAATTGTTAATTTACTATCAGTTAATGTTGGAAATAAACCTTTTGGTAATTCTCGATAACAAAGATAAGCCAGGAATATGTAAGTTTATTCAAAGATGGACGTAAAGTAAAATGCCTTCACAGTGGTATTAATCAAGGACTGAAACAAATTTCTTGTAAGATTGACACGTGACATGGTCATGCGCGGAATGGAAGTGTAGATATCAATCACAACCGAAGATCAGCAAACACACTTACCTGTATGGGAATGGAACATCCTCATTTATTCTCAAGTTCAATAGAATTTGGACACTACCAAAGAGACGTGTGGCCGGTCACTGGTAGCATAGTGGTTGTCGCATCAGAGTCATGAACCAAAAGGGTCGACCCCTACCCTGGGTGAGTGTGCCACGGACTCAATGGGAAGGTCAATTCCACTGGCCGAGATTCATTCACTAACGCATGTGACTTTGGGGAACCTTGGTTAAGGTGCTTGTGTTTGACCGGGTCTGGTTGACGCCAGGATAGCGTATTACAAATTGCCACATTGCCACACAGCCCTGTCATGTAGTCCCAAACATGAATATGACTTCTGTGGCAAAATGCACTGTGTCGTCACTAGCACTCGCAATTTGCACATACAAAAAAAAGTCAGGAGACAACAGTGACACTCAATGTCCGAAACTGTCGCCTGGCACAAAATATATTTAAAAAAAAAGACGTGTGGTTTATAAATATCAATGATAGGACACCAAAATATTAATGATATTGCATTCATCAAGTAAACAAGCACTTGAAATAAGATGCATCCTAAATTAAAACACTTAATACAGGTACTCTGGATAATGTGATATTGGCGTAAAATGGCTAGCACAAATACATAATTTCTAGAACGGCGAATTCGCTGTGAATAAATTACTTAACTAACAATGTTCTCACTGGAACCGAAACAGACTCTAGAAAGCATGACTTTTAGCCTAGCCAGCATAAACCTGTCAACATGTGGCCGGGCTGTTTCTTAGGTGCGTTCGGAAGATATCCAGTATCCTTTTAACAATAGAATACAATCGTCAATTTTAGTGATAGGCAAGAAACAGATGTAGGCTCATGATTCTCTCCAAACTTTGTGAAAAGATGTTTGTATTTAATGCAATAACGTTGCCATCTGATCAAAAACGTCTAATTGAGTCTGTCTTCCAATCAAAATAAGCAACAATTTCAATGAGAGGAGTGGTCATGTTTTCGTTGTGTTTACATGGAACAATATATATATATAAATATAGTCAGCTGAAATACGAGCAATCAATCTTGTTTATATTTTATAGGATTTAATAGATATGGTGCTGTTTTGTTTCAGAAAGGTGAGTATTAATGCTTCAGACTAAAGTACAAGAAAGTTCTGTTCTGTTCTGTTTACCATTCCTGTTATTTTCATTGCCTAATTAGCAGTGAGATTAGAATACTAGCATTATAACTATTTCCTACATATATTAAATGCACACACGCACGTTAGTCTGGTTCCAATTTCAACGCTGAGGGTGGTTAGGAAAATAGAGTTGGGTACGACCACTATAATTCTGTTAACCCTGATTGCCCGTTGACTGGCTGGAAATTTTGATTTCGTGAATCTTTCTATTATTAATTTGCCCCGAAATTGTATTTATTGTGCATATATATACATCAAAATAGACCTACTACCTAAAAGGAAGCGTACACGGTGACTGCATTATCTTGTTAACGACAGGGTATGGCAAAGCTTTGATTTACGAATCATTACCGTACATGAGAGTCGATAGCTACGCCAATAGTACATCTACTGTTATTATTATTTCGCCGCTTAATGCGATAATTGACGAACAATGCTTTACGCTGGGCACAGAGGCGACAGTGAAGATCGGGCTTAGATGCAGGTTCGTGTGCACTTGCGAGTGAATTTTTTTTGCTTTTTATTATCCAAACAGTCTTGGCTATAAACATTTCACAGCATTATGAATAGTGGAACATACTCAAAAGACGATTTTACAAAATAGAAAACTGGTACAAACATTCTCTCTTTTGAATGCTTAGCAAGATTTAGCAAGGCTGTTCATGAATAATCAAAAAGAAACATGGTGAAAAAAAAGTAATGACGAGATCTCCATATTATGCACTATATTTAACCACAGTCCCTCTACCCCCGGTCTGGAAACGACTAGCGTTCTTTTGTCTCGAACCGCGGTGCGGGTAAACAAACCGTTCACACCCGGGCCGAGAGAGCCAGGAAGTCAGACAGATCACAATACCGTCAAAATAATCATTAAAATCGGAAAATTTACCGTCATGCAATGCGATACCTCCTTGTATGACTTCACTTTGACTTAAAGGCCAAATTCACTTGCGCCGGGCAAGTGTGAATTGGAGGTGTGACTATGCTAATGAGTGTTGTTAATCACTTGCATAGCCTATGACGCACCCTGTTTCATCGGTCCAACATCACGTGACTTTGATTGACAGTAGTTAATTATTCAAGATTAGTAGCGTGTCCCTTTCCCCGGTTCGAGTTTTTGACTTTTATCCGCCAAAATCTCAGCTCGTACACTATTTATTGTCATAAATACTACATACAGTCACTGCTGTGATATTCATAGTCGCATGCATCCACTTTGGCATGACATAATCGACCTGTAAGTTCGAGAAAACGCGCTATTACCGGGGCTTGGCTGGAGCTGTTTACTACAGCGTGACAAGCAAGGAAATAATCCCTATTGTTTAGGACCGTATTTATAGTATACCTGGGCCTTTAAAATTTCGGGCAACCACAACGTAAACAAACATGTAAACAAAATTATCACTATGAAATTTGGGTTTTTTGAACCCTGATACGCATCACAACCTGCCTACCAACTCATAAACATCCAGTTCCTGCAATGCAAAGATTAATATCGGGAATTATGTTCATTTTCTAGTTTTAATAGGGAAAAAACTTCGCGTGCCAACATGCTGACATCGCTAAATAAATCTTGTCAAAATGGCGTCGTTCATGTAAACGTAGTCGATCGAAAAACCTGTGATATTTCCGATTCTTCGGGGTTTCATAACAGTTCAAGTCAACTATACAACAACTAATGACTTTAATTCTATGCAAAAGTATATAACAATGCTTCGATGTTTGTATATAAATGATTTTTTTAGCACAGAATTGAGTACATTGTCATTTCAAAACGTCGCCATTTGCATTTACGATTTAAAAAGCATCCATAAAAGTCGTTCAATTTAACATTAATAAAATGCGGTGTGACAAATAACAAATCAGCCCACCAATTTTTAATGATATGTTTCGATCATAAAATGTCACAATCGAAGACAAATTATGGTTTCGCGCCGAAAAGTATGGTAATCATCCCAAAATCAAAAACGACAAATATCTAGGTAAAGGTATGAAAATTTGTTTCGAAAATGTGTTGCTGCTGGTGAAATAGATGAATTAAAAAACTACTCGCCGGCTAAAATATGACCTTATACAAATATCCTGATTAAAAAATTATGTGAAAAAGCACGAATTCTGGAATAAACAACTAAGTTGAACACAAAAAATACATAACACTGACGATGTCAAAAATAGTGGCCGGCTGCGTACTGATCACGTGATAATGCTTTGCCCATACCCGCAATGCGCCTTTGCCAGGGAAGGAGGCCAATTCACACCTAATAAAATGACCGTTTCCAGACCGGGGATAGAGGGACTGTGATTTAACTTATTACAAAACGATAAGTTTAAATTTGGAACTGTTACAGCCATTTTAATTATGAGCATTAGCAAACTTCTTACTGAGTGAATGGTTATGCAAATCAGCTATTACCTCCACTTGTGGTTTTCAGTTTACCATGGAAGTTCAAATCTAAATAGCTCGCACAATTCATGTTTATTTTGAGTGAAACTTCCACACAACGTTAATCAGTCGTTTATTAACAAAGGGGCGTCCAGGCGTATATTTAGTATGTTTTGTTTTCATATTACAAAGTTGTCAAGCAGAATATGTGCCGTATATTCAATCCCGGTCAGTATTTCACACTTCGAATGTCATTGTCCGAGAATGCAAAGCTTTAAAAATAAGCCCAGACGTCCTTTTGTTCGTAGAGACGTTGTCAAAATAGTGTGAAAATGTCAAGACAAACTGACAAAAGCTGTGGGATCTAATTAATTTTCAATCTCTCTGACCAACCAGAAAACACGAACGGAGATAATGGCCGTTTTATGAAAGTGACGTTAATCGTCCACAAAAATGGCTATTGCACCACGACGACATGCCAAAATCCATCATATACCGACGCTTGCTAATGTTCAATCGTCAGATACACAAATAAAATAAAAATATTTACAATACTAGAGAAACGGAGGTAAAATCGTCCGCGGAGTCAAAACCTTGCGTGAAAACTGTCATGGCGTTGTGTTATCTTTTCCACTTAGGGAGGGGCGCAATGGATTACGTAAAGCCGGTGAGATATTCATACAGTTATAGAAACATAGCGATCCCCATTGGTTGGGTTGAGTCTAAATTTACCTTTTCTCAAACCTTTAAAAAATACTTTTGTACTCAATCGCTCAAACGCCGGTGAGAAAAAGTCGAAATGGAAAACAACTATTGTAAATCGAAACATGTTTCATTCAACTACGAGCAGACGAGACGGGTCGAATTAAAACGAACCCTGACCTCTGGAAATACCTCATTCATAGAGTGCCATAGGACCAGAGGTCGCCGAGCACGGCCGTACAGCGTACTAAGCGACATCGCTACAGATGCATGCTAGCTGACAATGGGGTTTCCGATTAAGGTAATCGAGATGGCATCGCAGAGTGCGTGATTTTTCCGCGGTGTTTAAAAACAGCATCTCGTTGCCGATGTTTCTGTAATTTTCGGGGTATTTTTTATTTTTAATTAACCGAGCATTTCACGTTTGTGTATTTTTCCACTGAAAAGTTAGTTATCGGTCTGAATGATGTTTATCCACTATATCGCAATGCAGGGCGATCGTTACAGCGAAACGATAAATGTATAATTAGTCAGTTTTATAATGCCTGAAAAAAAAATTAACAGTACTCCACTGGGAGCTTCCAGGCTAGAAGTTGTCGACATGTTGTGAGATAATGGTGAAAAAGTTTACTTATCATTTACAACTGTATGTTTTTTTGTGTTCCGCTTGCATGCTGGAAGCGTCTACGTCTTGCCTTTTTTTGTATTTTGCGAGACTGGTTGATAGCGCTTGAGGTAAGTTAAACAGGGTCGCGGACAGGAAATTACACATCGCCGCACCGTAACTGAAGCCAGCAACTCATTTGCATATAACATCAACAGTGACTTGTCAATCAAAGAGCAAACTTTCGGGACTTTAATCACATACGCATGCCTCGATTCCCTATATTTTAAAATCAACACTATCTAGGACTGTCTGGGTAAAAAAATCAAAAAAAAAAATCACTACAAGTGCCGACGAACCTGCATCTATACCTTAAGCGATGAAAGATTCAATACGTGCGAGTACATGTACAAGTATATATTCTCTCACCCAGAACAAATTCTGAAACCAGAAATGTTTTGTATGCTCAGGCATCTCTGACATATTTTGATCATCTACAATCCATGGTCAAAATCGAATTCTTTTATAGTTTTAACACTATCCTAACCATACATTTTTGTGATATTATGAACAATTTACCCCATTTTTTATTGTGAGCAGCTAAATTATTTTTCTATCAGCAATAGCAAATTCAATGTTTTGTATTGACCGAACATATCTTCTAAAATCTATGAAATCTGGTTTATTTTGTTTATTTAGATATGTACACAAATCTTTTGCCAAGTAGAATAAGGTAATTTACAAGACAAGACACTTCAGGGTCTCCTAAAATAATTTGCCACTGTTTTGGTCTATACCGGATTTTTAGTTCCCCATAACATGAAAAAACTTTCCCAAAATATTCACATAAAAGAAAAGATAAACTAATGTGACATTTTCTTTTTGACAGAAAGTACAAAGAGCGTTTTCCACTCTGGGTGGCTTCATTTTCACTAGGTTTACATTGGTAACCAAGATTTTATGCAATATTTTGAATTGAAAATCTCTTAGCTTATTGTCAATAGTACATTTAACTGATAAAATTCTTCCCAGCAATCAATGTTAATTTCAAACAGATGAATAAAATAAATTTCAGTCCTTGGTCGGACAAAGATACTATTTATCATTTTGTGATAAACATTCCTTATTGTGCAGTCTTTTAATTTTAATGATTCATCTCCAAATATTAAATTAATATCATCAGCATGATGATTTACCCGTGTGTTATCTATCTGCACCTTTGGGATGGCATTTACCAAACCAAATCAAACCATCTCGAAATTGGTGAATAGGCAACACCGTTATTTTGTATATAAGTCCAAGTCTGTTTTTGTCCATTATTTTATTATACATCTGTTTGACATACATCAAACCCACATTTACAAAATTCTGGGTAATATACTTATTTTTCTGCTAGTTATATTTTTGTTGTTCCATATAATTGGTTCATTAACATTTTTATTGGTTTTTGTGGGTGGTATCTCTATCTTAATGTCTGTCCATGCTTTCAACATTGCATGAAGAAAACCAGTTATTTTATATTGTAATTTATCTATGTTAAAATTACATTTCAATAACAAATTCCATGGATGTCTGATCGATTGGTCGTAGTATGCTCTTTTCAGTTTGCCAAGCCACATGGCTTCTGATTTTTCAAAATTGATTTGTAGCCCTGAAATATCTTTAGGAACAAGTTACATAATCTCCAAATGCTGCATTCTTGATTTCTTGATTATTTGACTCCCTTGATATCTTTGTTGCCAAGCAATGCAATCAAGAATATTTCTACGCTCATGTTACCAAATTTCAAGCAAAATTCAGCTGAAAATATATATCTCTCAGGATGGGGATCAAGGGAACACAGTTGACTTCTGATTTCATGTGAGTGTGTACATAGTAACGACATACGGTTGTGAACACCAGATAAGACACAGGTCAGATATGTTTAAATATATATTCACCATAAGCAAATGGAAACACATCAAACAACGCATAGGCAAATCACAACTTCAATAGTTAGAAACCCCTAAACTCATGTTGGTCAGTCCCTGACTATACCAAACACACTGCCATAACAGTTATACACACTGTATGGTCACTAAACAATATTGTCTCTCAATACTCAAAGGTATAATTACAACACATAAATATTTCTTAACTATAACTACGTGTTTTACACAACAATATAATGATTACACAAGAGTCACTGTAACCCCATCTAGTCAACATACAGCAACACACTCCTTTGCTGGATACTAAACTGAATGTCCTGTCACTACGGTAGTATACACAACAAGTACTGTACAATCGGTGATGCCCTGCAGTTCGGTGTCTATCCATACACCTACACTCGAAGTAGCACAGTTCACTGCAACAAAAGTTTTGGCATCAAATGAAAATTTCAGCATAGCTTCCCCTGTATTCTTTAGTTTCTCGCTTTTGGTTACAGTTCATACACAATACAGACAGACTATACAATAACTACAGTATTACCGATCTCCAACAGTTTATAGGAGACGCTACTCCTGTGAGGTACATCATACTCACCAACACTACATTTCGGTAGAGGTGAACACAAAACTATCACAACTCTACAAAGACCATCATTCCATCACAGTGACTGCATCATCACACCCATCCACAGCTGCATCGCAGTGGCAACGATCCGCTTCGGTCACACGGCAAATAGGCCAATCCAAAACATAATCAAACACCAACGACTAGAGAATTTATCCGAGTCACCCCGTACCAGTGGTCAGCGCCCTGGCGAGATTAGGACTCCCCCGTACCTCCAAGAATCGTTGTGCATTGCACACTAAGAGACAAGGCTAACTTCCCCCAAATCTCCCAGACTACTTCCAAAATACCCCCACTGTCTGCGCACACTGATACCAGCATCCACAAGCTTGGACGACACAGTCTGTGCTGGTAATCTAGTTTCTCCATCAAACCACCAGTCACTATTTAATAACGTGCGTCTATGCCGAATCATCGTACGCGCATTATCTCGTACCATACAAAATGATCACATCATTTCTGCACCAGTAGCAGTCGAAGCAGGGTCAAAGAGCTGACACAGCATCTACCAACACCTCCCCCGACAGCACTCTGCACCACCCAACATTGGGTTCAGCCTCACTTACTTACCGTGGGGCAAATGTATTGTCCTTCAGGACCATCAGCTTCCTCAATAGCTCTACCCAACACTCACTCACACAACGCAGGATTACTTACATTCCACAACATTGTGTAGTGTTCTCCACGGGTTGAAAATTTAGCCTGGCCGAAGGCGCATAGCCGCGAGGGAGTGTCCGGGGGAGGTTTGAAGCAGAAAATGCATTGTCAGATGCACCTAGTCCATTCGTCACTGGTTTAACACCATCCTTGGCCAAGAAGATATCTTCGCAGCATACAAAATACTTCAACAACAGTTTACCTGACATTTTAATTAGTTATTTAGGAAACCAAGATGACCTCCCTTGTTCACAAAACTATATATTTTCGGAAAGCTTATTGTATGAATTTTAAAGTTTTGTTAGTATTTTATTTTTATGGACACTATAGTTTGAAATATGCACAAAAATGTGATTTTTTGGTCAAAAGTGACTTAAAAAAATTAGCTTCTAAACCATGCTTCTGTTTCCTCTCAAAATTGGTTTAAGGGTACATCTGTTTACTATGAAGAAAGTGCCGTCTTGAAAACTGTCTACCAGTTGTCAATTTTGTAGGGCAGCAGCTCAAATTTCACTACTTCAAGTTTATGCATAAATTAACACCCATGCTAGTTGTATGTACGATTGCTGTAACACTGTTCAACCAAAACCAATGCCCATCATTTGTGACAATTTCAAAACAAAAGGTCAAAGCGTCTAGAAGCTATTTTTTTAAAGTTTTGGAATGTGCACTAAAAAGAAGCTGAGATAATTGCTAATTTGCATAACAATTCACTCCGTAAGAAGTTTGCTAATGCTCAGAATTAAAATGGCTGTTACAGTTTCAAATTTAAATGTATTATCGTTTTGTAAAAAGTTAAATACAGTGCATAATATAGAGATCCCGTCATTTCTTTTTTCACCATGTTTTTTTTTATTATTTATGTACAGCCTTGCTAAATCTTGCATCTGCACAAACCTGCATCTCTACCTTAAATACTAAATATGTGGATAATATGGTTGTTATTGTATCCCAAGTACAGTAACTGCTAATATTTAGTAGCACTGTTTATCTTGTTTATTCATATTAATACCATAAGCAAACAAACACAAATTCCCCTTCCATCCAGCCCGCAAAGCTTTATCGTATATAATTCAAAAATAAATAAAATATTTGTGCAAAATACAAAAACTTCTCATCTCTCTGTAAAACTTATATGTGTTTTGTGTTAGTAAGCTGTTTGTGATGTTCTTCTTATAATAAATGGTTTGTTTGCTTATGGTATTAATGTGGGTAACAGCATTTTATTTTCGTCTGCTCTGACAAAACAACTTCAAAATCGTTTTAGCCATGTGATTCGGCTCTGATAAAATGCTGACAGGTAAACATAGCAGACATTTTTAATTACATTTTTGCTTGTGGCACTATAAATAGAATGTATGAATGTCTGTCATCTTAGATTTGTGGACAAACCAACTGACTGCATACATTTTGTGCCATCAAATTAAAAATAACATTTCACTGTTTTATGAATATTTGTTTCAAAACAATGTTGTTATGGTTCAAAACAGATTTGGTTCACAATTTTTTGAGCTCCCATTGCACCAAAAATGAGATCCAGTCAAATTGTATAGCACTTTGTCAAAACTCAGTGTTACTAAGGAAATGTAAGCAAAACGGTGAGATCCTACAGTTAAGCACATACCGGTGTAAATGCGTATTCTCAGCATTTGCATTCAGTACCTGAGCACATGGAACTCTCCAATATGAAAACAACTCTATTATTCTTGTTCTCTTCGGTCTGCAAAAATAAATGCTGCTTTTACATAGCTTTTTTGGTCAATGACAACAGATTGCACATAGCACATCTTATCTTGTGTAATCTTTGTAACAATGAATGAAATTGTTAACATGGTGTTTTTGATTAAAGCTAAACTAAGGGACTAGTAATGCAATGAATAAGCTGTATTAATTTTCTGGCATAAGCAGTGAAATGCATTTAGGGTGGCGTAATTATACAACAAACAAAACCACCAACCATATTTTAACCTTTTTTATAGTGTTTGTACATTTTAAGTTTCTACAATTGTGCACATAAATAGTTGCAGTTACCAAATACCCAATTTTGGATAATAGTTTAGTTCTGGAGTAATCTTCAGTAGTGTCACAAAACACAGTGAAAATTATCACATTTAAAAAATGTGCGTATCACAATGCTTTGCGCATAAGTAAGGGCAGGGGTCAATGACAATCTCAGATGAGCACTAACCTAGATATTTGCATTAGGGATGTCTCGTTGATGTTGTAACTTGTGCGACAGTCCTTACAAATTTTCAGTTGCAAGTCATACACTTGCATACGTCGCATTATTATTTGTTATACTCTCTAATAGGGACATTATGATTAACACAGTTGCTGTTCTCTACTGAACAAAAGTTATTTACATCTTGCCTGAATTCTTATTAATTCTGTTTTTTATGTGCCCCAAATTATTCTATGTTTGGGAGTACAGGACGATTGTACATGCACATTGTGTTGTATATTAAATTCAATTAAACATACTATTGCCTGATCTAGTGACTTATTTTTTCAAAAATGCACCACACCATCGTAAGTACAGATTAAATTGAAATATTCAACAATCGGCTTATCTGCCTTGCACATCGCTGAATGGAACTGAAATTTATTTACATAAATAAAAAGGTTTATCGTACTCTAACATTATAATACTATAATAAGTACATTGGAATTATATTATATTATATTATTATACCCCCACCACTTCACAAACCTTGGGCAAAAATATAATGTTGTACAAGCCTGGACCCAAGACTGTATTTTATTAAATTTTGGCATGTTTGTATTGCACCAATATAAAATTCATACATCTCGCTTCTTGAATCGTAGCATATCAAACCTACCCACCTACCAAGGATATGGTTCAGGCATACATATACCCTATAATTTTGTGACATTCCTTGAGGGTAAAGCTTTCAATTGATTACTGAATAAATTGTATATTTTGTCAATAAAAACAATGTATTTTTTTTTACAGAATGCCTAAATGATTGTCGTTTTCCAGTAGCTGATTGTAAGCTGTATTCTGGTGGAGATTGTTCTATTGGATTTCTCGTTTTCTTGTTGCTTTAGAGGTGAATTTACTTGTCTGTTCTTAAAAATTTTATAACTCTGCGAACATTTTTTTTATTGAAAGTAAACAAAAAATGTAGCACTAGGGTGAAAGGTTTTGCTGTACTGCATTTTAGGCAGTATACACATTTTGTCAGAGAAATAAACAAATATTGGCTAGAAAAAATGTCTAGTGTATGTGGTGATAATAAAACTGCCAAGAATTTCAGGTCACTTTATCAGTCATACATAAAGCTGCAAAAAAGATGTTCTCCTTCTAATGTCAAAACATTCTCTTTGTAAAACATCTTTGAAAAGTAACCATGGATCTGAGAAAAAAATTTAACTGGTATTGACTGATTAGGATGAGAATGTCAAGAGTTAATAAACTTGTAAACCAGAAGAAAAAATTCCTGCAGTTCTAGTCATGCACTTGTGTTAACGTTGCACTAAATGACAAACTATTTACAGTTCCTTTGACATCTCGCAATGTCAGTGGTGCACTTGGTGCAAACTGTAATGAAAACCAGAGGGATAGATAAACAGCCATTTAAACTCATAGCTGCTGGAAGGCAACTTAAATATGTCATACCTTGTCTTTTACCTAATACAATTTACATTAATATTTCTAGATTAGGTGGGGGTTAGATCTTTGGCTAAACAGACCCATCCTAGTAAACCAAACTGTGGTTCTTGTGGTATGTGTTCTTGTCAATCTAGTTCTCGGTGGTAGGCTTAGTCTTTTCCACGAAACGAAATGAAACAAAATAAAACAAAACGAAACGAAACGAAACCCTAACCCTAACCCTAACCTTAGATTTTGAACGACCTCAAACATCGTCACGTCCGTATTTCACAGTGTGAAATTTTCTCAGATATTATTGGGCCAATGAAAACAAATGCGAGTTAGGGTTAGGGTTAGGGTTTGGGTTTGGGTGTGGGTTTCGTTTCGTTTCGTTTCGTGGAAAAGACTAAGCCTCGATGGTACCATAAATTAAACAAATCTAGTAAATTTAAAGATTGGATGGGAAAAAATATGGTGTTAATCAGTATATGTTCATCCTGTGAAGTCAAAATAGAACAGGGATTCGAACAAAAGGCATCAAAAACTGCCAGTGCTCTTGTTGACAAAAGAAAAGAGTTGAGTCACCATGCTTCAGTTGTACTGACAACCAAAACAGTAGTAGTGTTACAGCTATTGTCAATGATAAACAACTTTTTAAAGCCATTTTTTCCTGAGCAGTGCACTTAACAGATGATATTCCAAATTCAGTTCCTCTGTGCAGTGATCACTTATGGAGTTGACATCTGACAGTCCCCTGTGTGGTTCATGTTACATGAATTTATATAGAACATTAGATTGCATTAAAAAAAAAAAAACTAGGAAAACACAGAGAGTTCTGTGAATTAAACTTCTTCTAAATTAAGAAATCAGTCACCCTTGGAAATGCTTTGTTCAGGAAAAATTACTAGTAGGAGAGACTCTATTCAACTGCAACTTTAGGACCAGACTGCACCCAGTTAACTTCTCAGAATATATAACAGACTGTCTTGATGTGTGGGTTGAAATAAACAGTAAAACACACGATGGTGTGGATCAGATTCTCTGGAATAACCACAACATTAAAATAGGAGGAAAATCCTTCTATCAGAAAAGATTTGTATAAAAATGGAAGATTAAAACCATGGGTAGACTACGAACAGAAAGGCATGACAATTATAGATAAACTCAAATGAATAGGAATGATTCAGGCAATTCCTGAGGGTCTAAAACACTTCTACCTAGTCCACATGTGGATTGTAAGTGTACAAATACAAAACACAAATGTGACAAAGAAAAATCTGAAGCAGGAGCTGGTGGGTCGAGTTCTTGTAAGACCTAAAAGCGAAAGAACTATAGAACAGAATTTAAACGTTGTACTAGAATGGACAAAAATGATCATAAAACTATCTATTGAAACTAGGTCTAGGGAATTTCACTTCAAGCTCTTGCACAATATAAACCCACAGAAATTCCCTACTCCCAACTGTACTTTTTGTAAAACAAGTATTGAAGATTATACACATCTATTTAGTAACTTTAATTTTGTCGTAGCTCTCTGGAGAAATTTACTTTTTACACTGGGAAGACCATTGAAACTGAAAGCACCCAACCTAGTATATGATCCCTGGAGATCCAGAATTTAGCTGGCAATTCAATGTTATCTGCCTTCTAGTAAGAAAACACTATGCTAAAATGCAAAACAAATTGCCAAATTTTACACAGTTTATTCAACTTCTGAAAAGAATATACCACATTGAAAGTTTGAACATTTAATACATGATTTCGTGTGACAAAATCTATTTCTTAACAGTTTACTAGCAACATGGGAGTTTTAATTCAATGTTCTGATGTGCTTTTGTTATGATGGCTGCAGCATAGATCACGAGGGCCGACAGGTTTGATATACTACTAACTTTTGTTTTACCTCTGTTCGTATTGTTTAGGATTTCTCCCGAAACGCCTTTCCTCGTGTTAAGATTTGTTCAAATAAATATAACAACACCGTCTTGTGAATCTATGATGATTGCCAACTACGAACCCAAGGATGATGAACGCATGTATAAATTACGAAAACCACGTTGACCTGTTAAACATCCAAAACAAACTTGTCATTCATCAAACATTCCAATGCCATGGTTCAGCCAATGGTTTGTTGTGTGGTTTGATTTAAAATGAACGACTGGACATGGACATACCTAAACAATTTCTGTTCAAGCTACAACACATACTTGACATAATTATGTCTCCTTAAATGTCAATGTCATCAATAAAAACAGGGACTATGTCGATGACAATGACTTAACATAAACATAAATATTTACTTTTATTTTAAGGCGTTGGCTCATCTGCAAATCACTGTCCTGTGTGTGAAAAATATTACATGGAGAATGATTATCAGGAACAGGTAAAATCTCCCATGACATTTAGAAAAAATAATGTTTCTGGTCATATTTTGTTCTATCTGCTTGAACGCATTTTTAGCTTCCCTGCCAACTTCATAGAGTGGAGCTTATAGTTGTCCATCGCCGCCGTTCGTCGTCCTCATCAACTTGTCATCTTCACTGGTACACAAAGTGTATGGCTTTGAAACTTTCTAGAAACTTTCTACCTTGAGTGGTTCCCCATCAGAGTTGTTCATTTCGTGACGATATATTTTATTCTCTAATTTTAGTGATTATTTTTGTCATTTTTGGTAAAAAGTGATACATGTGTATTTCTTCTTGAAAATGGAAATCTGGTTGCTTTGATATTGGCCTAGCTATGGGTATCTAAAATATTTAGCACAAACGTAATCCACCATCATTATCATGCCGCAATAGATAAACTAATATTGTATTTAAAGTATCTATATCAATCCCTTATGTTGTCTTGTACTTTTCTATACTTTATTTTGCAGATGGTGCAATACAGTGAATGTAAATTATAGGTACATGCTGCTTGTGAAAATATGAAAGGTGTGTATTATGATTTAAAAAAGCTCTGGTTAGATCTATGAGTACTAAGGATTGGACCATTTGATACCTGGGGAAGAAGGGGATTATCTTGCAAATTATTGTTCAAGAAAATGATATATAAGAAACTAACTATGTGGGAAACAGTTTGTGAGTCGCCCAATAAAGTCTTGTTTTATTTGACTCACAGTCCTTATAACCACATCCAAAATTAGCACTAATGTGTCTGCCCGTCATGTGCTTGATTGTATTGACTGGGCAAATGGGTTTTGTTTGCTTTCAAATGTCAGGCATTGCATAGTTTTTCAGTTCATATATTTTACCAATGTATTAACCGTGTTTTTGACTTATGCAGTAATGAAATGATGTACAGTGTGTGTGACATTCATTTAATCCTATGTTTGCATTCATACAGACACATAAGCAACTGCTAGTGTCAACAAGTACCAATGGAAAATATGTGCCTCATCCATTGCCATCCACCCCAGTACAATGTGGGAAGACATTGCCAGAGAAACCAAGTATGGCAGAACCACAAAGGGATGGGTATTGGTTATTGAAGAGATCAGGAAATATCCAAAAATGTTGTGGTTGTGGCAACCAACTCAATGACCTCATTCTTGGAAGAGAAGACGTTGACTACTACCCAAAAGTGTTTGATTCCGGTGCCAAACAGTGGCATGCAAGTCGACATTGCCAATATTATCATCCTTCAATAGTATGTGTT
Source organism: Saccoglossus kowalevskii (assembly GCF_978046115.1). Taxonomy (NCBI): domain Eukaryota; kingdom Metazoa; phylum Hemichordata; class Enteropneusta; family Harrimaniidae; genus Saccoglossus; species Saccoglossus kowalevskii. Next base: position 38,160,521 of record NC_140646.1, read on the forward strand.
AACTTACGGAGACCACATATTAATACATTAGGTGATCTGCATTTAGGGCCAGAAGTTATCCTTACAGAGGAATTGAATATTTCTTTGGATGTGAAATTTAATTAAATACTTTATACCACTCATGATCATGTGACCCATTGTTCTGGCCATGCATTTATTTCTGTAAACTCACACCGGTTCTATTGTTCTCATGCACATTGGTAATCCACAGCAAGTTTATTAGTCCTTCATAATTTACTTATAATTCGGTCATCGTCCGCTCGTCCGGAGACATATCTCAGAAACCGTTTGTCCGAATGTGCTCATTCTTGGCATGTGCCTTGTACTTTATGTGATATATATGCACATACAATTGTTTAGCGATTCGGTCTAAGATGGCCGACTGCCATCCATCTTGTTTTTGTGTGGTATCTTGGACATGCTTTGTCAGTTTTCATTCAAGTTTGGTACATTATACATGTTAGGATACATGCTCATGACAATTTTTTCACAATCAGATCAAATATGACCAACTGTGGGGGGGGGGTGCTTTTGGGGTCGTTTTTTAACTTGATTTGCTTCAAAGGTTGTAACAGAACACAAACTTGATAATATACATGTACACATGAAGTGTTTTAGTGATTCCCAACACTGGCAGCTGCACTACCTTGCTTTTCTTTGAAAGATGTTCACTGAATTTTCCTGTAATATTCTTTCAAACATTTGGAAACATGGCAACATGTTTGCAGCAACCCTGTCTATGTGAATAACATATTCTAACTTAATTTCAATAGAATCAACATTGTTTGTCAGAAATGTTTCGTGGCTGGCACATAAGTAGTCCATTTTGGGTGCATAAGTTGCACAATGGCTGCAGATGCAAAGTCGTGGCACATCATGAACATTAATTTTGTAGTTGCAATTATCTCCAAGCTTATTAAAATAAGTAGTTATACAAAAAAAATATTTAATTTATTTTATTTTGATCTAGTATTTATTTTTTGAAGTTTTGGTAATTGCGAGGATCTGACCAAATGCCTATGTAAATCCCGTTCAAATCTCGCGTAAGTAACAGCCAATCACAACCCTCCTTTCATACAGGATGTCGATTGCTTACAATTCATACTTTTCAGTGTAGCAATAAGGGCAATTATATTTTGCCCACTTGATTAAACCATTACTGGTATATATTTTTGATTTACATATGAGATTCCACAGCATTTTACATTTTTTCTTCATTACATTGTCATTATAGCTACCATTACTAATCTGGGAGAATGAATTTATTTGCTATTAGTCATTTTCTTTGTCGAGGAGAGGTTATAACACTATTGTAGAACTATCTTTAATTTGCTAGGCAGTACTACAATATGCACTCAGAATTGCAAATGGTATTCAGGAGTTGTGTGTCTAATGGAGAATTCTATCATGATGTACTACTATTATACCAACAACTTTTTTTATTAATAGTTATTTTATTTTGAAGTAAACCAACACATATAATATTTCGCATGTGTAGTTATGTTAATTAAATGAAATTAAATTAATTGAAAACAATACCTAATGATTTGTTAGCAGTTAACAATTACTTTTTCATTTGGTATTGTTTTTGCTGACACAAGTGTATATTGGGGTAGTTGCTTGATAAGTATAAACCAGTGACAGAGTTTTGGTGCCTCTTTACACCATCAAACCCCAATGCGCTCAAATACAGGACAAAATCCCAGGTTCAATTCATTTTATTATTTTTTCACCAATATTGTATATGCTGCAAGCATTGTTTTTAGAGGTTTTGTTCAGATCACGGTGGTTTTCACAAGGAAACTCTCGTTATAGCAATGATTGAACTTGGCAATTCCCGGTCTCGGAGCGTCCTACAAACACGGTTAAGGCCATGTTTTGCACAGGCACCCAACCTCAGATGAATAAAACAAAATGGTGCGTATATATGCACTACTGTAGAAGTGAAGTTTGATATACGTTTATGCGTGTTTTGATGAGTTTCGTAATTGTTAACGACAAACGGCTGTTGACACAATATTTGCAAAGTACTTTTGTGTGGTTGTTGGGTTGGTCTTGATTCTGTTTTGTCTAAAGCGTTGGACAAATTTGATAATATAATAATTTGACACAAACTACTATCTCTAGGTATTATTGAGAAAGTATGTGTCTGTGATATTAACTTTCCACGAGACAGAAAATATACAGTTTCTTTGAATACAGTCTGGTGAAGCTTAAGGATGTGCTTATTATTTATTGCACAAGGGTCAATACTGTTATGTGCTGTACAACTCGGATCTCGCTGGCAACGTTGAAACAAGTATCTTGAATCTTGTCTATTCCGTACTTGGTTTTAAATTACTGGATTCATCAACGCCATCATGTAGTGAAATATCATGAGCCAGTACCAGTAGAAATAATTTTTCATAACTTGTTGGTACAAACTGCACTGCTTTATTTGTCTGTCGTAAAGGTAAACGAAACAACCTTACTAATTGCCTCATGATATGAAATCGAAAGAAAGTGTTGCCATTTCCTTTTCAGGTTTACACATACATGATACATGGGTTATATATTATACATCCATGCATGTTTGATTATAGAGCATTCAAAATGTATGGGTCGCAAAAATTGATAAAGCATGGTTTCCTCTTCGATGATCGAGACTGTTCTTCCCAGGCAAAAAAAAGCATCGCGGCCAGGACGCGATCATTAAGTGCCCCCCCCCCCCCCAATTCTAAAATAACGTCAATTGTCTGCGATTTATAGACTACTAAGTGACGAGAAGCATTTACTTTGTTACAACTACTTGTCTAGTTTTAACTAGCGTCATGTATTTGTCATATCCTGTCTCTTGCATATAAAACATACGTGTAAATTAGCTGTGAAATGACGACTAACGACTATTATTGTAAGGGCAGATAAGTATTTTATTTTACTTGGCAAAAGACCCGCCCTACACTTCCATGTGACATGTTCTAGTTCCGAGTGGAAGTGAAGCGTTTTGACCACTAGAAATACACCAGTCTGAAAATGAATAATATAAATTTCACCGTATCGTGGTATTATATTGCAAGATGTCGTCTCAAGAAAACCAATGCTCGATGCTGTCCCATATTTTCATGAAGTCTGATTCAGAAGAAACGACAACAATGTGCCAGGCCAGACTAGTGAAAGATTCAAAGAGAAGGAAGACTGAAATCGATAAATCAATGGCCTAAAAGCTATGACTGGTTGCGTCAAACTCCAGACGGAAAGGGTTAATAATTTCCGTTTCGTACGTGAAATTCGCTCCCTTCACATTCCTCACGCGACCGGCAACATCCGGTTTGTCTGACCTTATTTGTCTGGATTGACCCGTGACGGAATCCAACGCTGGAACCAAAACAATGCCGCCACCCGTGAGTTTTACCTCCATTTGCAGGAAAATGTGGCCAAAATATTGACTAAATAGGTTCAACACAACTTAATAGTTATACAAGTGTGGCTTTGCTTTGCGGGTTTGCCGATTATAGAGGACTTTTTCCTTGATCGGGGGGGGGGGGGGGTCTATTCACAGTAAAATAAATGCACTGTATCGAAATGCAGAAACCAACTAAGTCGTCAAAACGAATAGACGCTGAGAGACTAGCTTCCTTGCAGTGTTGTTTTTATTGCGATACTGTTGTTCAAAATTAAGTTCTAAGATAGTTATGATTAATGACTGTTCAATTTGTATATATCTCACCACAACATGCCACAATATACGATAGACTTGATGCGCAAAATGGCATTGATCTGTTAGAAAATGAAGTGTTAAGAATATTATCAATATTTGGTGATATGAATATAATTTTAACGGCAGATTTTAATGCCTGCACTCGTGACGAACTAGATTATATCTTAAATGATGACGTCACTTATGTTGTAAATAATTTTCAAGGCTACAATGAGGACAACTTTATTGCTCCTCGCACAAGTAATACTTTCGGTCGATTATGTGATAATATCCTCTGCACTCTTTCCCAACATAACAAATTTCTCGGTCATGACCCGTACTGAATCAGACCATTTGCCGTTATTTTTTAGCATGGCGTCTGTGTTAGGCTCCCACCAAAATGAAACTGGGGAGATCAATACTAGTACGGATACAAAGTTCATATGGTCACATGACCATGCAAATTCTTTCATGAATTATTTAGAAGCAGATAGCACCACAACAAATTTAAATACGATTATTGAAAATACATCATGTGACATGACTAAGGGGAACTTGAACAAACTGAACAGCATGGTGTTATACTGTACCCAGATTTGGTGGAACTATTTTTTTGGCTATTTGCAGACGATGTTCGATTTTGTTGCCATCTTTTCAGACACTGTTATGGGGCTCCAGCGACTATTAAACGCCCTAAGAGCATTGCTTTACGACGGTAAACACGTAGAAGTAGATTCTTACTACTAGATATACTTACTAAATAAATACTTACTAGAATATTATATTTTAGAATATTTGATTCCGTGGTATTGCCAATACTGATATATGGATCAGAAATCTGTTAGTTCAACAAATATGACTGTCTTGAAAGAGTTCAGTATTTATTTTGTAGGCATTTCTTTGGTGTATCAAATAGAGAGTGTCTTGGGGGAATGTGTCAGATACCCAATCCGGTTTTATACAGCCAAACATTGTTTGAAGTACTGGGCTAAAATTATTAATATGGCCAAAAATATATACCCACGTAAATGTTATGAAATGTTGTATACCATAGAAGAATCTGGAGTACGATCAAAAAGTACGTGGGTTACAGAAGTTTTTTGATGCAATCTTGACCATTTTTGATATTCCCAAGAAGTTGGTAATATCAATTTATTCTTGGAAATTTTTTGAGAAAGATTTAAAAATAATTTGTACAGTGAGTGGTTTAGTGATATTTGTCGCGCGGAGATCGAAAATTCCCATTTATTGTGCAATTATTGATCGATGTTTATACAAATGTTTTCATGTTCTAGTTCGTGTTTATAGTTACTTATACATGTTTCTCTGATTACGATCCGGCCTTTAGTCGCTGAGTTATAAGCATTACAAGTTTAGAAACAAACACAATCTTACCAGATTGACCATTTTAAAAGTCGGACCCATTGCGAACGTAGGAGAAGTAATCTCAACGATCACGCGCGATTCACGCAAAAACACGCGTCCGACCGAAAGCACGTTTCACTTGTTAGCCTTGTTAGTTTTGTCTTGTACACAACGTTCATCCAGTTTCTTAATAAACGGAGTAGTCCTTCATTTTGACTGACTTCGCATACTGAGATTGTCTTGCTGTGTGTTAATAAGGGAAAGGACCTGTGCTGGACTTTATCCGTCCACAACAATATTTGTACCATGACTAAATTAGATACATATCGTGAATTTAAAACAAATCTAATATTAGAGAAATATATCACTTCCATAACTGTTATTTCACGCAAAACTGCTCTATCACGCTTTCGCTGCTCGGCACACTGTCTTCGCATTGAAGTAAGTAGAGGAGCAATTGAAAGTAACTAAAGGATATGTCAACTTTGTGAAACAAACCAAATAAAAGATGATCGTGATATATCTACGCCGTTACTTCTACGATCCACCGCCTTTCAACAAATTTATTTTTTAATGAAATTATATGACGATGTCATTTTGAATATGCGTTTCATACATTAAATGCTAGGTACGAAATTTCAGATTTATTGTAATATTTACAGTACAAACGCACAAATGTTCCTTTGTTTTGTAATCACTTTATGGGTCGAAGAATAAAATAAAGAATAAAGACCATATATAGAAATTAATGACTGTTCCAGGTGGAAACAAAGCTGGACAAGACAGTAGTTAACAATTTGAAGTATATAACGATATTTCTGCAGTCTATGCAAAACCAATGGTATCAACGTCAAACCCCCGGCCCTCCCACTCCCTATATTTAGGGGGCCTATGCTTGTTCCCTCATTTTTTTTGACCCCCCCCCCTATCTAGGGAAAAGAAGAAAATTTAACCCCCCTTTCACTGGCTTTTCCGATGAATTTCACCCCCTATCTAGGGAACTTTTCAGTCTAGAACTCCTTTTAAACCCCCCTTTTTTGTATATATCGGGAAGTGTTTTGAAATACTTTGAGAATCTCGGGAAAACAAGCAAAAAATACCCCCTTTTCTACGATTTTCTCGGAAAATGTTCCCGAGACAGATCGTCAAAAAGTACCTTCTTTCCCGAGAAAATGGGAACGCGCATGCGGCTTCCTATGGATCCTGAGTGGGGGGGGGGTGCTAACCGCTGTTTCCTCCCATGCGTGAACGCATTTGGGCCTATCTCATATGCTAATATATGAGATTAACTTAAATCTTAGCCCGTACTTGGTGTAACGTGAACACTATTATAATGGCACTGTCCCTGGAATAAAGTACAAATAAATTGAGGGTTCGAATTCAGCAGTCAACAGTTTAATATTTTACTGGGATATACTTCTTACATCAATTTAAAAACTTTAAAAATATATTTATTCCCTCAATTACCCAAGTTGCAATTGTGTCAATTGAGTTGTTTACACCAAAATAAGTCTAAAATTTGTGTCGATACATATGTTCTCTCAATTAAATCAATAGAAAATGACAGACAAACAAGTTTCGAAACAACTACAATTTAATATAGTCGATATGCTGTTTTGGTCTGTTTTCGAATATTCAATGGCAATTAAATTGTTTCATTTGGCAGTCGTATTTATTTTCCAGTGGCAAAATGACGGTATCAGTTGTACCGTTTCACAGTATTAACACAATTGTTGATGCTCCGTCTCATTAAGAATATTTTTGCGGTGTGACATTCTGCTTCTCTGAACTATTTAAAAATTGTTCACGTGAAAAGCACGTGGATGTAATATACATCATTCGCAATATTCGTTACTGATGCAATGAGACGTAATTAGGAGGTAACATGACAGAACCCAACACCCTCCCCGTGGTTTTCGTTGCGTATGGAAGTTATTTTCACAAGTGATGCGGCGTATCCTGCGGCCGTACAGCAGAATACGCCGCATCTCGGTGGTCCTGTTAGCTTTGGAAATATTTCATTTACGTTTTAGGCATATTCACGTTTCTTGGCTTTTACAAATTAACATGGTTTCTCCACCCTCTTTCTGATCACCCGAGTTTCCACTCATTCAGGATGACAACCAACATTTAAAAACTTGAAACATAAAAACACACTAAAACATTCGATTGCGTTCAAGAAAGGAAAACAAACAATTGTTAACTCTAATAAGTAAGATTTGCGTTTACTGTTGCAACTATATTACAACACTATAGTTGTAAAATTGTAGTAATTTTGAATCGTCGTTTGAATGTTTAGTGCAGACAGTTTTCAATTTATTTAAATGTTAGACATCTGATACTCTCCTCGGTTACTGTCACGTTCTAATAAAATCCTGTTTTAACACTAATAATCTTTTGTTCACGAGTCATTTCCAGCACATAGAAACACATAGATTTGTTATGTATGTTTGGGCTGAAGTCAGAGACCTGCCAGAGTACATCGGCTTCAAAATCAGGATCGGCAGTCATCTTGGATTTGTGATCTTTTCTTTCACAATATTTGTTCCTGAATGGAACACAGAACCGCGGATATTTGCTGTAGAACCAATCGGCTTCGGAGTGCGCTATTAAAAGTGCGCAATGCGCAATCAACTTCTCTATACTGGTTAGTGCAGAGAAAACTGAAATTGCATAATGGTTCCGACCATGGGTACTATTGAACAATCTTCAGGAAATTCTTGAATGTGGTAAGAACAATCATATGTGTCAATGTTAGACAACATCCAACGGTATCTAATTAGTATTGGATAGTGATGACAAACTATTTAAAATAGTTCTAGTGATTGGCTATAAGCATTTCTACTTTGCATGGTTGCAGTACATACATCTAATGTTTTGGAATATTACTAAGACAAAAAAATAATAATAATATATTTTATTCTCTTCTGATAATTGTTTAGATTAAATAGCTTGTAATAATGATAAAGAAATATGTCTCCTCAAGAAATCCTAAACATGCATGTACATGTACTCCAGTTACTTGTACATTATGAACAATCTATTCCGTCTTGCAAGAAAGTATACTACATTTTATATATGGCTATGGTTTTTGAAAGTAAAAATGGTGTTCAGTTGTCAGAATGCGAATTATATTTAAAATTGATATCTTAGTGCTCTGTGAAATTGATTTTTTTCTACAAGATGTTTGTTCAATGATTTCTGTTTATGCAAGTGCTAAATTATGTGTGTTCAATCACTTGACTATGAAAAAATGGACCAAACGTTAATTAGTGGTCTGATTCTGGCAACCAAAATATACACATAGAAATAGTTACTTTCATTGACGTTTTAGAACATATAGCATTTTAAAAGTATGTCAATAATTTAATCTTAATATACTTTTTTCTGTGACATAAATCACATCTATCAAGTGTTCTGAATAAATATAGTTTGTGTGCACATGATTATAGTTTTTATTGTAGAAACGCTGACATTATTGCCCAGCTAACAAATAATGTTCTGTATCATATATTTATCCACCTTGTAAATATTTTGCAAAGGCTATGAACTTAACTGACAAGCTCAATCATTGAAGATTATGATAACAGATAGTGTTTCATTGTATTAATGAGTACATATATACATGTATATTAACACAAATTAACTTACTGGTACTACTATTTACATGTACTATTATTTACAATTGTAACTAAAAAGATTAAGTACATTATGATACAATAGGAGGGATTACATGCTGTGAATTTAATAAAACAATTGCTATGGGAGTGACTGTTGTAAAAGTTACTAAATATAAGCATCATAATACATACCATAACAGGATTGTTATTGTGTCTTAAAAAATGTAGGCAATTTAACGACTAACTATTAAACTGATTTATATATAAAAACTAGACATATAAATATATCTAAATAAGTTTATGAATTTTATTGTAATGCAACAATGTAGTGCAACACCTTATTTCACGTCACAAAGTAATGCAACACCTCGTAAGATCCAATGGTCAGGGTTCTGTGTGGTCTTCAAATCGACTGATGCAATGTATGTCAAATCAGTTCTTGTTGGTTTCTTGTAAATGGGACAGCTGTACATTCTCTGATCACGACCAGCAGTGCTATTGATGGCAAAGATGTGAATAACAGGTAAACTCTCAAAAAGAACTTTAGCCTTGGGTTCAATCAGTCGGCAACCACGTTTGTCCCATCCTGCGCCTTCCAGGAACAACCCATATACGTAGACTCCCTCTTGAGGTGGTTGAGAGATGTCATCTTTCATGAATCGAGTCACATCATTGGCCAAGACCACGCTATCTAAAGCCCATCCTTTGTGTGCTCTTGTTACCTCCTGTTGACAGAATGAATATTGTAAATGATATTTAGTTTTTTTATACAGTAAATACTGTATTACATGTTCTGAATGAACAATATTTTGGAAATCAATGTTCATAGAAAAGTCTAATTCATTGTTAAATCGTAGATGCTGTTTCACAAGCTTTGTTTAATCAATATTGCAGCAACTCTGATTGGTATTTGCCAATGATAAATGTTTTGGTGTGAGATGTGTTCCTTCTGATGTTTGTATCATAGTTAAGATAAGCCATATTCAAGTGTAGGACCAGGTCTTATTTTTGTAGGTCTACATTACCTGCCTGTCTCTATCCCCAAAGACTGGTAGTAGTCACATATTTAGAACATCACCAAAACGTATGTGTATATATTATATATTTGACCTTACTATCTTAGCTACCTTTTTGAATTTAGACTGTCAGTTGCAAACAACACAAATCAAATTCAACTTCATGATGTTTTTAGCACTATATAAAATATACAAAGTAAGTAGTGTACATGACTTTAACTAACCTGTCTCATAGCTGTGAGGAAGCCTTGAGGGTTAAAGAATCCAGTCATCCAGAATGTATTAGGTCTACCACCAAAACACCAGGTGTCAAACTGACTGTTTCTCTCTATCAGCTCAGTAAACCAAAAACCAAGTGTAGATGAAACCCACGATATCTTCTTCCATTTCTCAGGAATACGAGCATCATACATACAGTCAAGAGCATCTCGCAATGCCTAGGGAAGAATTGAAATAGAAATGAATATACATCTTGTATATATTGAGCAAGAGAAGTGCAAACAAAAACTTGCACAAACTGGTCATAAATTGTGTATTGAAAAAGTGAAGTACTGAAATTTAATAAATACGCTTTCACACAATACAGTTTTGGAGTAGGAGTAGAAGACACTTTTTTTGAGATTCTCAAAAATACTACTGGTAAGTAGCTGACTGAACAAGCCACATAAGCAGTTATTTAGCCATGCAATGTCCATTGTTCCATGGTTATAAGAATGAAAAGTTCAGGAGAGTGTACATTTTAAGTGAAAATGTTCACTACAAGGTTATGATCAACACACTATTGTCAAAAAACATAAAATGTTGCAGCTATGTTCTGCAGCTTGTGGTTAAGAATTGTGGATAATGTATATACCTCGTTCATAATAATAGTACCATCAATTGCAAGTTTCAGGTCAATAAGTGTGTTGCGTACTAATGTAATAACACGCTGCATACGATCAATTTCTTGACGTAAAAAGATATTCATTGGTTGAAGAATACCCATTTTCTGTAGCCGTTCTTTCACCTGTCAAAACAAAAATTACAAGTACAATCATTTATTTGATAAACCATTTCACTACTAGAAAGACTTGCTGTGCTTTAAAATGTTCCATAATTTTAGTAGTTGCATCCATGCCGACATAAATTGTGATAACAACATTTTGAACAGTTTCATCAAACCTTACAATTAAGAATTGGTCAGTGACACCCTACCTCATATTGTACATAGTCAACTGGTAGCTTGTCTAACATATCATCTGCCAATCTCTGCACAACAGATTCTCTTGTTTCACCTGCACCACCAGAGCTATCTTTTGGCTGGATATTCAGAATAGTGTCCAATACATGCTTAGCAGTGTTACTTTGATATCTATAAGGCAACACAATGTCATTAATCAATTTTGCTAAAGTAAGTTAATCTCAACGATTTCCTTTCTGAAAGATGGGCATTTCTACATTAAACTATAAAAAAGATCAAGCTCAAAATTAAATAATTAAATTTTTGATGTTCGATTTGGGTCTTTCACACATTACACAATATTTTGTCAGTGAAGAAAAATCACCTATTATTCACAGAATGATGGTTTTATTTTGCAATAAAGCAGATTAAATCTCTGAAATAAGTTATCAAGTTCTTACGTTATATCAGCATTAGGGTGTAAGCCAAACGCTTCTGGAGAGTCGTACGCTGGTAGATTATTGATATACTCTAAATACTGAGCGACATTGTTGCATTTTGGAATGATGTATCCTTTGTAGAAATTGAAACCAGGTGAAAACATCACTTCACCAAACCATACCCTTGCAAATGTGAGAAGTAGACGTTTATCAAAGTCGTCAGTTACACGACCTCCATACTGTACTTCACCAATCATATAGCGTACTGTATTCCAGGAGACACCCTACAAACAGAAAATAGTTGTGATTTCATGAATACCATGTTCCTGTAATTTGGGCTGACAAAAATTAAGACAAAAATCAACATAATAATACTCTGCAAGATAGATATTAAAACATCAAAGCATGGTACTCTCAATTTCCAATGTTAGCATTACAAAAACGTCTGGCAATATGACAATAAATACATGCTGAGTTTGATTTTCATACAGTTGCTGTATTTTTTGTAATTTTATTTTGCAATTGAAAGCCCTTTTGAAGGATCTGATATGTATGATGTATGTGCCAAATACGAATGAAAATGATACATAAATTGTGGAAATATAGTAGTAAGGCCAAAAAGTCAGATTGCTGTCAATCGGCCATCCTTGACCAGATTTTGAAACAAATTGTTATGGACATGCATCCTAACATGTATAAAGTACATGTATGTGCCAAATTTGAATGAAAACTGACAGAGCACTTCCAAGATACCGCAAAAAAAACAAAAACAAGATGTCCAAAATACAACATTTTCAAAAAACAAGATGGCTGCCAGTCAGTCATTTTGAATCGAATCGCTAAACCACTGCATGTGCATATGTCCCACATAAGGTACTAGGCATATGCAAAGAATGAACGGAATCAGTCCACAGGATTCTGAAATATTACTATTGACAGACTGACGCACGAACGAACGGACGGACGGACGGACAGACTCAGGAACTCACGGATGGTCGGGGACATGTATCCTAACATGTATGATCGATGTACAAAATTTGAATGAAAACTGACAAAGCATGTCCAAAATACAACATTTTCAAAAAACAAGATGGCTGCCAGTCGGCCATCTTTGATCCAATTGTGAAATAAATCGTCATGGACATGTATCCTAACATGTATTTTCTATGTACTAAATTTGAATGAAAACTGACAAAGCATGTCCAAAATACAACATTTTCAAAAAAAAGATGGCTGCCATCGGTCATTTTGAATCGAATCGCTAAACCACTGCATGTGCATATGTCCCACATAAAGTACTAGGCACATACAAAGAATGAACGGGATCGACCCAAGGGATTCTGAGATATGACTCCGGACGGACGCACAGACACACGGACGCGCGGACGGAGACCGAATTATAAGTCCCCGTTTTCGGACTTCGTCCGAACAGGGACTAATAATTCATTAACTTCAGATACTTTGCTCCAAACAGGAATTGGCAGCTATGTGATAACTACACTAATAATACATCTGACACCGATAACAACAGAATTTACTTATCCATAAATTGCTATACAGACATGTTCGGAAGTGTTATTCAGAGATGTGTGTCACATTCAAACACTTTCCTTTGTTTACTTTTGATGCAGAAGCGCTATCAACATGTGATGGAAATGTAATCTCATCACACAATCTCGTGCAAACATTTGCACAGCTCAATAACTTCATAGTACTTCATTTCCCAAAAATTCCAAGAAAGTAGTGAAAAAAGTAAATAGCAAGTTTAAATTACCTTTTTAATATCCATATCATCTAAATGATTCTGAATGAATTGTATTGTAGCATTGAAATCTGCAGCATTGAACTCATAGGGAATGTTCCAACCAAGTGGTCCAAACTTGCGTCGTTCTTGTACAGTGGTATGAAGGAAGGCTACACCATAAAGCATTGGTTTCCACTGTGGCATATTAGACACTTCAAGTTGGTCTTGTGTTATGGCATTGTAAGTTCTCTTCAAACCAGCTTTGATACCTTGTGGTGGTTCATTGGTAAACTTGATTGACATCTAGCAATGTGAATACAATTAAACATTATGCTTTCTTTACTCACAGAAGACTACTAATAAATAAACGTCTTGGATACTCCATATTCTCATGATGAAATCCAGTAAATTGGACAAGACTGTTTTATTAAAGAATTCTACATGTACTGTAAAACCTACATTAGAAGCCACAGCTTCTGTTACTGGTACAATTTTACAGAGGGAATGATGTTTTTATTAGAACATTTGCACATATGAGAAATGATGGTTGTCAATTGTTCAAAAAGTATGGTTGCAGCTTCTATTAAGGATGCAGTTACTAAGACATATTTTACAGTATTTCTCTTGGTTTGAGTAGAATTCAATTCAGATTAAAGTTCAACAGTCATCAACAGCACATGTTTGAATCCATGGCAACTGACAATGTATTTTACATGTGTTGTATATGTGGCATAGGGCTCAAACAACACAGAACAATATTTGTTGCTTGAAGGTCAATGGTCTCTGAGATCAGACATACATAAAATCAGGTTGCATGATTAGACTCTCACGTAAAGCTTTGGTCAACATTTGCATTGAGCTCACTGCTATTGACAACACATGAACTACTGGAATATAGATGTAGATAACGACAATCTATTCCAATTAATCTATTTAAAGGCAGATGTAACAGTGAATTGTCTTCTGAGACATTAAATATTACCTGTAATAATGTGATTGGGAATTTGGGATGTTCTTCAGTGGTAATCCATATGCGGAAATCATCATGGAGACTTTCTGCTTCCAAAAGTGTATCCATTAACTCATCCAAGTAACTTAAAGACAAGTGACAGTTCTGCAGTAATACCCATCCTCCCTGTATTAAACAATAATATAATTCATGTTACTATTCTGTTTGATGTATGAGATAAGTGTTGAGACATCAGAACTAAAATCATAATTTTTAATAAAATGATTCCAATTTATGTTTTCTGCTTTGTAACTAGCAACACATACTGTACGATTGCGACGTCATTGTAAATATGAATTGGAGAAGATAAATGCTATACTTACCCCACTCATGCAACTACCCAATAACCTCCTGGCATGAACTTCTTGACCTTGACCCATAGATATGGCTCCACATTCAAGTTTGTGTCGTTTAGCCAGTGATTCAATCTGGACCGTGGGATCACTACCCATGGATAGAAGACATATCAAAGGTGTTTTGGGATCCGATTCCTCAAACATTTGTTGGATATCTAGTATAACGCTATCAGAAAACTGATTTCCAATAGCCTCAGCTGAAAGAAAGCACACAATATATGAAATACAAGTATTCAGTCTGATCACCTGATTACTTCAGGTATCTTTGTACACTGATATGCAACTAAGCACACAATATATGAAATACAAGCATTCAGTCTGATCACCTGATTACTTCAGGTATCTTTGTACACTGATATGCAACTAAGCACACAATATATGAAATACAAGCATTCAGTCTGATCACCTGATTACTTCAGGTATCTTTGTACACTGATATGCAACTAAGGACACAATATATGAAATACAAGTATTCAGTCTGATCACCTGATTACTTCAGGTATCTTTGTACACTGATATGCAACTAAGGACACAATATATGAAATACAAGCATTCAGTCTGATCACCTGATTACTTCAGGTATCTTTGTACACTGATATGCAACTAAGGACACAATATATGAAATACAAGTATTCAGTCTGATTACCTGATTACTTCAGGTATCTTTGTACACTGATATGCAACTAAGGACACAATATATGAAATACAAGTGTTCAGTCTGATTACCTGATTACTTCAGGTATCTTTGTACACTGATATGCAACTAAGGACACAATATATGAAATACAAGTATTCAGTCTGATCACCTGATTACTTCAGGTATCTTTGTACACTGATATGCAACTAAGCACACAATATATGAAATACAAGTATTCAGTCTGATCACCTGATTACTTCAGGTATCTTTGTACACTGATATGCAACTAAGCACACAATATATGAAATACAAGTATTCAGTCTGATTACCTGATTACTTCAGGTATCTTTGTACACTGATATGCAACTAAGGACACAATATATGAAATACAAGTATTCAGTATGATTACCTGATTACTTCAGGTATCTTTGTACACTGATATGCAACTAAGGACACAATATATGAAATACAAGTATTCAGTATGATTACCTGATTACTTCAGGTATCTTTGTACACTGCTATGCAACTAAGGACACAATATATGAAATACAAGCATTCAGTCTGATTACCTGATTACTTCAGGTATCTTTGTACACTGATATGCAACTAAGGACACAATATATGAAATACAAGCATTCAGTCTGATTACCTGATTACTTCAGGTATCTTTGTACACTGATATGCAACTAAGGACACAATATATGAAATACAAGCATTCAGTCTGATCACCTGATTACTTCAGGTATCTTTGTACACTGATATGCAACTAAGGACACAATATATGAAATACAAGTATTCAGTCTGATCACCTGATTACTTCAGGTATCTTTGTACACTGATATGCAACTAAGGACACAATATATGAAATACAAGTATTCAGTCTGATCACCTGATTACTTCAGGTATCTTTGTACACTGATATGCAACTAAGCACACAATATATGAAATACAAGCATTCAGTCTGATCACCTGATTACTTCAGGTATCTTTGTACACTGATATGCAACTAAGCACACAATATATGAAATACAAGCATTCAGTCTGATCACCTGATTACTTCAGGTATCTTTGTACACTGATATGCAACTAAGCACACAATATATGAAATACAAGTATTCAGTCTGATCACCTGATTACTTCAGGTATCTTTGTACACTGATATGCAACTAAGCACACAATATATGAAATACAAGTATTCAGTCTGATCACCTGATTACTTCAGGTATCTTTGTACACTGATATGCAACTAAGCACACAATATATGAAATACAAGTATTCAGTCTGATCACCTGATTACTTCAGGTATCTTTGTACACTGATATGCAACTAAGCACACAATATATGAAATACAAGCATTCAGTCTGATCACCTGATTACTTCAGGTATCTTTGTACACTGATATGCAACTAAGCACACAATATATGAAATACAAGTATTCAGTCTGATCACCTGATTACTTCAGGTATCTTTGTACACTGATATGCAACTAAGCACACAATATATGAAATACAAGCATTCAGTCTGATCACCTGATTACTTCAGGTATCTTTGTACACTGATATGCAACTAAGCACACAATATATGAAATACAAGTATTCAGTCTGATCACCTGATTACTTCAGGTATCTTTGTACACTGATATGCAACTAAGCACACAATATATGAAATACAAGCATTCAGTCTGATCACCTGATTACTTCAGGTATCTTTGTACACTGATATGCAACTAAGCACACAATATATGAAATACAAGTATTCAGTCTGATCACCTGATTACTTCAGGTATCTTTGTACACTGATATGCAACTAAGCACACAATATATGAAATACAAGCATTCAGTCTGATCACCTGATTACTTCAGGTATCTTTGTACACTGATATGCAACTAAGCACACAATATATGAAATACAAGTATTCAGTCTGATCACCTGATTACTTCAGGTATCTTTGTACACTGATATGCAACTAAGCACACAATATATGAAATACAAGTATTCAGTCTGATCACCTGATTACTTCAGGTATCTTTGTACACTGATATGCAACTAAGGACACAATATATGAAATACAAGTATTCAGTCTGATCACCTGATTACTTCAGGTATCTTTGTACACTGATATGCAACTAAGGACACAATATATGAAATACAAGTATTCAGTCTGATCACCTGATTACTTCAGGTATCTTTGTACACTGATATGCAACTAAGGACACAATATATGAAATACAAGTATTCAGTCTGATCACCTGATTACTTCAGGTATCTTTGTACACTGATATGCAACTAAGGACACAATATATGAAATACAAGCATTCAGTCTGATCACCTGATTACTTCAGGTATCTTTGTACACTGATATGCAACTAAGGACACAATATATGAAATACAAGTATTCAGTCTGATCACCTGATTACTTCAGGTATCTTTGTACACTGATATGCAACTAAGCACACAATATATGAAATACAAGTATTCAGTCTGATCACCTGATTACTTCAGGTATCTTTGTACACTGATATGCAACTAAGGACACAATATATGAAATACAAGCATTCAGTCTGATCACCTGATTACTTCAGGTATCTTTGTACACTGATATGCAACTAAGCACACAATATATGAAATACAAGCATTCAGTCTGATCACCTGATTACTTCAGGTATCTTTGTACACTGATATGCAACTAAGGACACAATATATGAAATACAAGCATTCAGTCTGATCACCTGATTACTTCAGGTATCTTTGTACACTGATATGCAACTAAGCACACAATATATGAAATACAAGCATTCAGTCTGATCACCTGATTACTTCAGGTATCTTTGTACACTGATATGCAACTAAGGACACAATATATGAAATACAAGCATTCAGTCTGATCACCTGATTACTTCAGGTATCTTTGTACACTGATATGCAACTAAGGACACAATATATGAAATACAAGCATTCAGTCTGATCACCTGATTACTTCAGGTATCTTTGTACACTGATATGCAACTAAGGACACAATATATGAAATACAAGCATTCAGTCTGATCACCTGATTACTTCAGGTATCTTTGTACACTGATATGCAACTAAGGACACAATATATGAAATACAAGCATTCAGTCTGATCACCTGATTACTTCAGGTATCTTTGTACACTGATATGCAACTAAGGACACAATATATGAAATACAAGCATTCAGTCTGATCACCTGATTACTTCAGGTATCTTTGTACACTGATATGCAACTAAGGACACAATATATGAAATACAAGTATTCAGTCTGATCACCTGATTACTTCAGGTATCTTTGTACACTGATATGCAACTAAGCACACAATATATGAAATACAAGTATTCAGTCTGATCACCTGATTACTTCAGGTATCTTTGTACACTGATATGCAACTAAGGACACAATATATGAAATACAAGTATTCAGTCTGATCACCTGATTACTTCAGGTATCTTTGTACACTGATATGCAACTAAGGACACAATATATGAAATACAAGTATTCAGTCTGATCACCTGATTACTTCAGGTATCTTTGTACACTGATATGCAACTAAGGACACAATATATGAAATACAAGCATTCAGTCTGATCACCTGATTACTTCAGGTATCTTTGTACACTGATATGCAACTAAGGACACAATATATGAAATACAAGCATTCAGTCTGATCACCTGATTACTTCAGGTATCTTTGTACACTGATATGCAACTAAGGACACAATATATGAAATACAAGCATTCAGTCTGATCACCTGATTACTTCAGGTATCTTTGTACACTGATATGCAACTAAGGACACAATATATGAAATACAAGTATTCAGTCTGATTACTTCTATATTTGCTATTTGTACACTGATATGCAACTAAGGACACAATAGTGTGAATGTTGCAGCATGTACGTCGTGAGTCTTTGCATGTGAGCACTACCATCATGTCCCATATCAGTGGCAATGCTTTCTATAAGTTCATACATTTTTCAGGTAACTGTGCTGCACAGCTCATCACCAAAAACATGCAGACACAAAATACAGTACAAACCCTTGGCACATATGCATGACAAGTGTTCCTACAGTCAGCATCTGCAATAACCAAGATGTAACATCTCTTGGAATGCATGCACGAAAAATGTCCTCAGAGTAAGCACAAAAAAACAGTGACACTATTCAGCTGATTACTAAACATCATCAAACTAGTGTAGTTTTCACAAGAATACAGCAATGTAAACCTGGTCTCACCTCAGTACATGTCAGTCAATATGATCACCAAGTTTCCTTCACACATATGTTACAATGCCGTACTTTCACAGTATTACACATGACATAAACTTACATATATATTTCTTGGCCTGTGCCAATGTCCTATCAGGACACCATGATCTGATAAGCAATAATCTTCTAAACACATCAAGAGAGTTATGATAACCATCAGGAACAACTTCCTCCTCTGGTGATTCTTTGTCAAACCAGTGTTTCCAGGCTTTCTCATTACGTCCAATCTGATTCAAGACATCACTGAACTGTTTAAGTTTACTAAGTTCAACCAAATTCAACCATGTCAGGTCCAGAATCCATTTAGCTGGTTTCTGGGGACAGGCTTTGAGATCCAGAGAGGCACCACCTAAGAAAAGCAAGAATGAAAACTCAAATATATAAAAATTTCCTGATTTCAATTTTTGAAATAGCACATACCCCGTACTCATTATTTGAACTGTAATGAATCACCCACTGGACCATATTGGTTGAAGAAAATGGTCTATTGCAAGACAATGTATGAAGCAAAGCTGAACACATCATGTCCAGGCCCTTCTTTGAAGATATTGCTACGATATTGTTATATATCACTACCATCAGGTTTAAACAAATTTGGGGGATGCTTGTTTGCTTAAATGAAGGACTCTTATTTGAGAACTTTCCAATAATTACCTCATTATGACACAATAACTGGCAGTGTATGATTCCCTAAGAAGTTATGTACATTTGGAAAATTATGTAGAATATATGGCATATAAAGAATCTGGTGTAAAAACGACATATGGTGACTCACCTTTAATAAGTGTCAGGAACTCTTCATGCTTAATACGCCCACAATGGAGATCAATCTTTAGTGCCAATAACAATGTGTAAGTTAACTTGTCTTTTTCATACAGCCCTCTGCTGGCATATTTGAATACAGCCCATGTCATGAATTCTATGATGTTAAAAATGCGTTTACTTGTGATAGGACTCTTGGTAGAACTGAAACAAATAAATAATTAATTAGAATTATGATTAGAAAGCAATACCATGTGTTTGGCTAATTTTCATACTTATGATGATAGACACTATGTCTAAAAAATGAATCTGGACACCAAGTAGTACTCTTAGATAAAATATTATTAAGAGGTTAAAAACTGATGTTTTCAAGGGGAAAAAAAACAATATTTGAAAGTTTTGTTATTTGCCTAATTTTTGGCAGTCGACTTCTCTTGATTAAATTGCATCTTCATTCTACACCGATTTTACTGAAAAATGATATAATAATGGTTTCTGGAAACATCTTTAAGTTAGTAGTTGAATATTTTCCAAGAAAGCAGTTATGATGCATATACTCACTTTGACATAGAAAGATCAAAGACACCAAGGAATTGTTTGAGTGACGTTTGATACATACAATTCACCAGACTCATCTCTACGATCAGAAAGTAAAGAATACTGCCTCGTGTGGCGACTGGACGAAATTCTTCTCTTGCTGCGTTAATCTTGATTTCAGTTTCTGCAGCTGTCTGTAGTTTCTGACTCACATCTTCTGCTGTGGATTTAGTTGTACCAAGTACAATGATCAGAGATTCATCATCCACAAGAGAACCCTGCAACAGACAAGTTGATTAAAATTAGGAATGACAACTGGTTGTCATGGACACTGATCATTCATACAGGCTGTACTTTCATTTATGTGTCATAGTTGTACTACTAACCCTTCAAAACCTAGTAAAACTCATTGTGCTCAATTTCCAATTGAATCTAAAGCATATTGAAGTATCTCTGTGCCAAATACGCTGATTATTTTATGCAACTCTACTTGATGTGAAAATTAGAATACAAATTAATCATTTATCGAACATCTGACGAAGCTGTGTGTCAAAATGTTTGTTTTTTCAACAGATATCATACGAATTGTAACATACCTGTGTATTGGTGAGTCTATACAGAAGGTTATCTTCTAATTCTTTCATCTTTCTTTTATTGGCTGTCACATCTTCTATCAACTTAGTTCGTTCTGACTCCAATTCCTATATGAACAAAACAATGAAAATGTCATCACTTTGTTGCAAATACGATTGTGAATATTCACAATTGTTTGTTCACAACTATGAAAATTATTCTCATCGACATAGAATAAACATATTCATACTAATGTTAACTAAGTTAAAATAATTCATATTAAAGTTGACCAAGGTAATAATGTTTATCAACTAAATACTTACACTCTTTTCTGTTAGAATGACTCTACCAAGTAACTGATCTTCCAAGCCTTTCATAGTCACAGTGAAGTCAATAATTGAAGATCTGGCGCTGATTTCTGGAGTATATCTTGGATTAGCAAGTTTAGTTGTAATATATAAACAGAAACCATCCATGACATCACATTCCTTGTCACCTACCAACACCTATAATACAATATTTATTTGTAATCCAATGAAATGAAAATAATTATGGAAGCGCAAATACTGCCATTGAATGTCACATTCAGAGCATGACAATCTTTTCTGATTTGGGGTTACAGAAACTGTGAATTTAAATATTTAAGATGGATGCAAATTGGGAACAAGAAAACAAGCAAGTTTGAACCTAGCCTGACAAGTTGGCGTAGGTGGCGCCCTGGACTGCTGCGATCCCCACCAACAAGTTGGCGTAGGTGGCGCCCTGGACTGCTGCGATCCCCACCAACAAGTTGGCGTAGGTGGCGCCCTGGACTGCTGCGATCCCCACCAACAAGTTGGCGTAGGTGGCGCCCTGGACTGCTGCGATCCCCACCAACAAGTTGGCGTAGGTGGCGCCCTGGACTGCTGCGATCCCCACCAACAAGTTGGCGTAGGTGGCGCCCTGGACTGCTGCGATCCCCACCAACATCGCAGCAGTCCAGGGCGCCACCTACGCCAACTTGTCAGGCTAGTTTGAACCCTGTACAAACCATGCAAACAATTATGTATGAAACTCTAAATAGAAAATTCATGTTTCAAACTTTGTCTGAAGGAGACTCTCAAAGCACAATTATTTCATGTAGTTAATACCAACCTTTAGTGTTCTGCCTGTTTTAATGTAGTTCTTTTCCAAGACGTTATCGAGTGCTGGATCTAGTTCTTCTTCAATGTCTTCAAGAATTAATGGTCGACCAAGTGATAAACTGTCTTCTAAGTGATTTCTGAAGTACTTGTGGTTTAAGTTGGTAATCTGTAAATGCAGAAAGTATTTATGAAATGAAATATTCGTAAATGCACAAAATATGAAAAGAGTTTATCAGATACATTTTTGGTCAAAAAATATTTTTAAAGATTCAGTACGAACAAAAACATATATTTTTTCAATATTGATACTCAATACTGAATTATGATTTATCATACACTTAAATTGTTGCATTCATAAGACAAGCAACATTATATTTTAGATGAAAACAACAACAATATTGAAGTTACATGTTGTATTTCATATTACATTTTTAAAACAAGGATAATAATGTGCAGTTTTCATGAGATTGACTTGTCTATGATTTGGGCTCTATATTAAAACAGGCCAATAATTTTATTATTATTTTCTAAAAATGAATTTAATTGGCTATAGCAAGTGTACATAACCCTTCCTCTTTATTACAGTATATAGCATAGTCTAGATATTGGTCACATTGGATATGCAGATGGTCAGGATCAGTCAATGACCACGGTAAAACACTGGTCACATTAGATATGCAGATGGTCGGCATCAGTCAATGACCACGGTAAAACACTGGTCACATTGGATATGCAGATGGTCGGCATCAGTCAATGACCACAGTAAAACACTGGTCACATTGGATATGCAGATGGTCGGCATCAGTCAATGACCACGGTAAAACACTGGTCACATTGGATATGCAGATGGTCGGCATCAGTCAATGACCACGGTAAAACACTGGTCACATTGGATATGCAGATGGTGGACATCAGTCAATGACCACGGTAAAACACTGGTCACATTGGATATGCAAATGGTCAGCATCAGTCAATGACCACGGTAAAACACTGGTCACATTGGATATGCAGATGGTCGGCATCAGTCAATGACCACGGTAAAACACTGGTCACATTGGATATGCAGATGGTCGGCATCAGTCAATGACCACGGTAAAACACTGGTCACATTGAATATGCAGATGGTGGACATCAGTCAATGACCACGGTAAAACACTGGTCACATTGGATATGCAAATGGTCAGCATCAGTCAATGACCACGGTAAAACACTGGTCACATTGGATATGCAAATGGTCAGCATCAGTCAAAAGTCATGGTAATTGTCAACAGCAAGCCATGGTTAACACTGGCAAGCCATGGAAACTGATGGAAAGCAGAGGAAACCACCAGTATGAAAAAATCACCCATCCCCTATCTCTTATAACGATAAGATCTCAAGAGTTCAAAAACATTTACCTGTAATTCATTCTTTGCTTCTTTGTTCTTAATCCATGTTTTACCCTGTATCTGTGGATCTATAAGCAGTGGAAATCTAGACGACTTAGTCACAATAATACCATTCTGTATTGATAACTCATCATTTGGTAACCCTTGTAGATTCCATTCACTTACCTAGGTAATATAAACATGAAATAGCATTACGAATTACGTCACTAAGAACTAAACATTTGATTTTTACAAAGAGTATAGTATTATTATAGTATCTATACATATTTACTGAACATTTAAAAAAAAATTTAAAAGTCAGATGCATACATAACTGAAGTTGTACCGTAAAATCTGTATTAAAAGTTGCATTTCTAATAGAAGTCGCACCCATTCTTTTTGAACAACTGAGAACCAAAAATTTACCATTTCTCAAATGTGTGGATGCTCTAATAGAAGCCGCATCCATTCCATTTCATTGTATCATTTTAATAGAAGCAGCGGCTTCTAATACAGATTTTACAGTAGCTGCCAAAATGTTTTTTTTTTTTGTAGAAACGGCTAAAGTTGCCTTTTGGGTTGAACTCAAAAGTTTTATTTATTTTCACTCCTCGTACATCAAATGAGCTTTTATGTATGTAGAACTTAGCTTGCTGTAGAGTAGTAGATGACTTACTGTTGTGTTGTCAACCAGCATTTCAATCAGATTGAGATCACCAGTATATGGTATACGTCTTGTTTTCAGTTCCTTCTGCCAGTTTTTCACCAGTTTTGTTCGAAATTCTTGATTGAATGGACCAGAATAAGACAAGAATCCAGTTCCCATTAAAACATCACCAACTAACCTGTTATACAAACCGCATAAATATATAATCTTCCACATGCAGAGTTAGGATATGCAGTAGAATCCTCACATTGTTAAAGATGTTTCATAATTTGAGATTTACAAAGATAAAATTATGAAATTCTCCCTTCTAGAATATTTTGTAATTTTTACTGACTTGATATGGAATTTATTTTCGCTGAAGGAAAAAAAGTTTTTCAGCGAAAATTAATTCCAGCTAAAATAAAGTATTTCACGGTATACTAAACATATCAGCTTTCTTCCCTACCTCCCGATCTGAGCTTTGAATTCTTTACTTTGTTCAGTCCATCTTTCTTTTTCTCCTCCCAAACCGTTGATAAGAGCCGAAGCAGCTTCCATCTTACGCCTGCACGTAGCTGCATCATCAAGCAGGGTCTGGAAGGTAAGAAAACACCCAAACATGAACATGACAAAAATCAGTTAATATAATAATTAACTAACTGATTAGAAATATCTAAGAATTAGCAATAAGTATGTTGACATTTAATAAGCACATGATCTTTAGATTAAATCATATGAGCCCTCGTGAGAACACTCAGTAACAATGGTGGCAGCGGTGTGATGTAGAGTGAATCAGTAGTTCTATTAATATTGATGACACACAAAAAGATATATTATTACATGCTACTATTATTGTTTTAGTCAAAGCATCTCAAGCCTCTAAATTTACAGATTGAATGTAACATTGCATACAAGACTATCATTCATGTTATTCTTACTTGTTTCTCTTTCATTGCAGCATCATACTGTGCTTGTACAATATCCAACTCTTTCTGCTTCTCATCCAACTTTGCCTGAGCTTCATTCAAGTCAGCATTAGCAATCTGTAAACGAGCTTCTTGGACAGCCAGGTTGGCTTTAAGTGGTAACACTTCTCTGTTAATACCGTAAAATACAGCCATAGATCTCGTCCATGAACACAATCCAGCTACATCACCACAAACCTAACAAATTAAAGATAACCAAAGTTTGCAACTTATACCTCCTGGGTAGGACAAAACATAAAAAACTGCCAATAGCAACCATCAAATGAAGTCACATGACAAACAGCAATGAGAATAGTATGGCTGCACGAATAGAACAAGAGAGTCAAGAAGTCAACAATGTCATTATCAAAACAATCATTATATGTGCTGGTTTTATATGATATTCTCATTCAAATACTGTAAAATACTTTATTTCAGCTGGAATTAATTTTCCCTGAAAAGACGTTTTGGGTGTTTTGTATGAAATTTATTTTCACTGATTTTTGACAAGTTGAAAGTAAAATATAGAAAAAAAGGTATATTCGCTGGTTTTTAATTTCACTGAATCATTCCTAGTTAAAATTAATTCCAAGCAAAAATAAAAAAAGTATTTTACATTGATTGAAATCCCAATATTCTGAAGTACAATCAGCTAATAATTACTTAATGGTCTTACTTCAGATGACAGCTATGCTTTAGCAGAAAAAAATTACTGATTTTTGACTTGGAAAATGTTATGTAGAGACATAATTGACAACATACGGTGCATTTGCTACTTGAACATAGAAGACAGATTCTTAAAAACATTTTACTGGGAAAATGCACACACAATTGCACACACAGCGATTAACAAATCTAATACAGAGGAGTCCAAGATAAAATAGAGTGGATCCTAGGCATGAGTCCTATAAGTAGATAAATCAAATTGGAATACTAAAAATGCATGAAAACATAGACCTTTAAGGTCTATGATGAAATACAATTGGATTTATTTCTCTACAAAATGAGTTGATGAAGTGTCCTTAGAAACACACTGTGTTCTTTGAGAGTACTGGACTACTAGTCGTGATTGGGTCACTAATATGCAGTTCACTAAACATTACATGAATATTTCAGTGAAACTGTTTGTAATTGGAATTTCAAAATATTGCATTTTGATGTCCAAAATTCACTACTGTGAACTTGCCAGCCAACATGGTGTGTTTGCATGTTTTATCAAACATGTCTACACCATTAGAGTAAAATGTTGGAGTGATTTGCATAAACTGAGTAATAATATTGTGAGTTATTCTATTATAAAATATGAAATGACATTAGTACATGTTACAAGTTCAAAAAGTGACATATACATGTATAATCTTGATATGTAATAGCATCACCGATTAGTCTTACATTTTATTTTGAAATGAAGATGAAAACTGTGGTGGCACATTTGGCGATGCTGGAGGTAAAGTAGAAGAAACATTTCTTACCTTTTTAGCTGTTTCAAGTGTATAGTCTTCCATTTCTAAGTATGGTGCCATCAGTTCTACAGTTTCTGCATTAATGCTGTCTTTTGGGAAGTTGAGCAGGCCAGTTAAAAACCCAGAACCACCCATGAACTAAGGAAGAAAGAATTAGTTATTTATTATAATAATACCCACACAGGCATACAAGATAAGTTGTCGCGTTGCTGCAATATTGTAATTCAATTTTTGAATGGATTACTATCCTGTTTAACAACCAATGTATATTGCGGTCATAGCGAATAGTAAAAATTTTATAAAACAACACATATTAATAATTATTGGAATATAAACATTAATACCTTGAGTGCATCGCCCCATGATGGTTTCATACAAGGCCTTTCTGGGTCCTGTACCACAGTCTCAAGTCTTTTTTGAAATAAAATCAATACACAGTCCATGATTCGCATAATTAAGTGAGGTGGTTTACCAAGTTTTCTCACAGTAGCAATATGTGTTGGTTTTATAGTATTCAGAGCGGCTTCTGCTTCTTCCAATGCAGGTTTGGCAACAAGCAACTTCTCCATAGCAATCTTTTTGTCCACCTATAAAAAAAGATGTCACAACAAATCTCAGTTTGTTTATTCTTAGGTGAAATGACCAGCAAGAAAATACAATGTGTTTATGCCCCAGTTACTGTACTATTACAAATACTTACTGCAATATCATCAACTATTGCCTGTGCTTTGTCCTTGACCTTCTGTACTTGTGCCTTGACTTTCTCTGCAGCCTGGGCTTTTACAGTCACTTCAGCTAACACCTGTTGAATGTACAAAATGGCAGTGACTACAGTTTTACAAAAACATAAACAGACAATATACCGGTATTCACTCATTCTGAATCTTAATTATTATCACATTCTTTAAAATTATTAATTTACATTGGTATTTAATTGTACATGCTAAGCCACCAGTAAACAATGGAGCAACTATCTAGTACATTTAGAGGGTAGACCAAGTTGACCTTAGCCTTCGCGTTCTGGGGGAGGGGGCAAGTTGACCTGAGCTATCTCATTCAGATGGTGGGGCCAATTTGACCGGAGTCATCATCTTCAGAGGGGGCGGGGCAAGTTTACCTGAGCTATCTCGTTCAGAGGGTGGGGCAAAGTTGACTTGAGTCATCATGTTCAGAGGGTGGGGCCAAGATGACTTGAGTCATCATGTTCAGAGGGTGGGGCCAAGATGACTTGAGTCATCATGTTCAGAGGGTGGGGCCAATTTGAACTGAGCTTTTATGATTAAGATCACAAATTTTCTTACTTTCTCTGCCTTTTGTGATGCTACTTCAAGATCCTTTTCTTTGACAGCGAGTTCTTTGCTCAACTCAGCAACAGATTCTGATGCTTCTACTAACTTATCCAAACCAGTATTCATTCTATCAGCTAATTCACCAATCTCATTGTGTTTATCTGTGTAGATTTGTTTATACCCACTGATGAAGGACAAATAGGACTTTGGTGTGACATGGGTAGCACGACGGAATCTGTGAAAAAAATGAAAAAACAATGGGTAAAAAAGCTTTATTAAAGCTTTGAAGTAATCGCACAAATCGTGTTTTATATGGGTACCATGACACATATAATAAAGAATATTTGTCCAAAACCGCACCCTGTATGATATTTTGGCCCAATTTTTAACATCAATTATAGCCATGATACTGATTACAAGTTTTCAAGAATATTGTCATCAGTATTCTTACCTAGGCACACAGTGTGAAAGGAACTCATTTATTCTATAATAGCATCACAAACAGTTGAAAATTGTCAGTGTTTCCTTATGATAACAAAAACTCGTTTTTGGTCAAACTGAAACACGAGATATTGTTTTTATGTACGAGTTGATGTGACTCTCCGTCATAAGACCTTATAGGTCAAGCCAGTTATGAGCCAATCAGAATGCTGAATGGTACCAGCCAAATGTATTCAGGGATTATTTAAAACCTTAATGGAAAAAGTGATTAATCAATCTTGCTAGTGTATAATCTTTTGTCATTGATTTTGGTGAAAAAATGACATGACAAAAAATTAGTACATTTAATTTTCAGAAAATGAATAATTCATTTTTCTGGTGATAAATTTCACCAATTCATGCATGTCACATTTTTGAATAGGCATCAATGACTACAAAAAAACATAAATTAGACACAAATTTAAATTAGAAAACTTATGACATCTTTTTTAATCTTTGATCTGCACTAGATATTTTTTGTGACAAAACTGACATAGTTGTGTTAGGACTATGGTGCTTTAATTGTACGACCTGATTGAAAAGCATAACATTATTTCCCTAGATGAACATTCTCTATGTGGAGTTCATGAAACCATCTTGCTAATTGCCCCATAACAAAAAGAATGTTACCAATAAAAGACAACATACCTCTCAAAGTATTCAGTACAAGTCTCAGCTACACCATCATGAATGCTACCCATAGCTTGCACTAATTGTTTTTTCACATCACCACTACACACAATGTCATATGCAGATAGAAAGTGATCTGCTACAGCAATCAATGCATCTTTTGGCCATCGACTAAACCAGTCCATGGTACATCCAGAGATTAGACCTGGGAATTTCAATGCACGGTTACGGAATTTCTCACCAACCTGAATATGAAACATATATTGTAATAGTAAATAATTCTACACAGTATGATGAGTATTCTCCTCCAGTGCATTTCAAGCATTGTAGCCACAATGCTAGAATTTGTTAGAAAAAAAAGAATAAATTAACAATACAAATGAGCAATATGAAAATTATTATTTTCCTGGGGATGTCTAAACTAGTAAAATAGATTCTATTGCAAATGAGCCTTCTTTTGAACCATGTTCCTAAGATATCAGCTATATTTAATAGAAGAACACCAATTCTCAATTTATATGCAAATTATGCTCATTATTATTATTCACAAAACAAATCAGAATCTCAAAAATCAGTACCTGATTAGTTGGTTTACAGTTTTTTGGGATTGAAGATTTGTGAAAAGACAGACACACTGACAGTGCCACAATATGTGCTCTGATTTTTTGCTCGTTACTTGGACTGAAGTAGTTGCTGTGTATAGTTTATCGGTAATAAAACTATTTGAACTTACAGGTGAGAATCCTAGCACAACATGAAGATTCTGTTTGGCTCGTGTCAGAAAATAGTCATACAAATTTTCATTGGTTGGTGGTCTTCTGGGATACTCTTTCTTCATGACTGGAATCAATTCTTGCATTATCTCGTCCATTTCATCACGGGCAAACAAGTTAGATAACTGTAATAGAGAAAAGAATATAGTAAAGCAGAAAGAACCATACATTGCTGTTAGTATCCTTGAAATGCCATCCTATACACATGTGACAACTCTGTGGGATATTCCTCTGAATGTAGTAGCACTACATTGTTGCTCTGAAACAAAACGGATTTTCAATTTTGAGGATAAAACCATATCATGCAGAAAGACACTGAGCTTGTTTTTTTCAAATGGAATGTCAGTTATGGTGAACACAATGACCACAATTATTAGGAGAGAATAATGTGAAGTACATGTGCATTACATACCTCACCAGATGACAATACATTGTTAAGATATTCCAAGAATGACTCTTCCTTGATGTCATTGTCAGTGAAAATGAAAGTGACACCTTGTCCCTGTTGACCAGCTATCTTATATAAAACTTTCAAGTCATCCATCAAATTTGATGCATTATATGACCTGGAAAAAAATTAACATACTTTACTGAAGAATATGGCAGAAAAAATCAGAACAATTTCCATAACTTAGGTAGATTATTGATTGAAATACTTTGGTACCAATTCTAGAAAAAAAGAAAGCTTTTAAGCAGATTTTCTTTAAAAGAAGGAAATTATTTTAAAATGGCAAATTTGAAATACTGTGTGCCCTGCAAACACTTCAAGAAAGATTCACTTTGCTAAACAAATTTAAAGGGGCGCACCCCCACTCATGCCTTCTTTCTAAAATGTTTTTTACTGATAAATAAATCCCCCATAATGCACTATGGTAATAACATCCACACATACAATCATGTACTTTACCTGGTAAGTGTGATTTGAAATGTCTTGTACCCCGCAATGAATGACGCCAATCTGGTTAAGCTCTGTTTTCCAGATCCACCGACACCAACCAACAGTGCGTTACCACGCGGTGTTCTCACTATTCTGGAAACCTTAACTAAATGAGTCATGGCATCTTTGAAAAACACTAGATCCATATTAGCTCCACGAATAGTCTCATTATACAGCTGCATAAATGATATCAGTCTCTCTTCCAAAGCATGCAATGAGGGGATCTACAATAACAATTCATTCAATTAGTTTAGGACAGTATCTTTGGTAAAAAAAACAAAGTGAACAAACACACAACCAGGTGGTCCAACAAACACAGTAGGGTTTCTGATAATTATAACAGGGTCCATAGCACCAAGAGCCAAATAATTTCCAAGACTTTTCCAGACCTTTTTCCAAACTTTCCGGCATTTTTACCCAAGACATTTTGACCCTTAATTCAGGCCAACATCATCACCAAAGCTCATCAAAGTTCTGAGGATATGGTAGTTCCCTGGAGAAAATGGGCCTTTCTTAAAATGTATTAATGTAAAGACTTTTCAAAGATTTTTTTATTTTTCCTGTAATTTAAAGACAACTCAAAGACTTTCCAGACCTCGAAAAATTCAAAGACTTTCAAAGGATTTTCTCTATGCTATGGATCCTGTATAAGAACCACACATAAGCAAACATTTGCAATTGAGCTGCCTGACTTTACAATGTTATTTGTTGTCCTTGTACTTACTGGTTCATATATGTGTGGTGTATCAAACTCCATGTCTTCAGGCTCATCCCCAGTTGCTTCTGGTGCATCTCTACAAAAAACAAAACCTCATTTTTACTGCTAAATTAAGAACCGATGAAATTTCCCCAATTCTACCTTTCTAGTACTTCTAAGATGTCAACACGTTGTATTATATAGTTAAATAAATCTCACAATTTTTTTTATTGACAAAAGACTAGATCGAAATAATATCACTACTGGGAACAGCATCCCTAATGCCAATTTAGTTTTATTCAATCAGTTTGCCACCAAAGAATGTGAGGTTATTCAGAGTGGTATACTTTTTTGTCTTGTTCAAATTCAATTGAGTTTATCTTTTTTCTGTTTTAACACAACTGGTTTGTTAAGATTTAATTATAATCCATACTTAAAAACACATCTTATCCCTTTTGTTAAAAAATCTTTGATGTAGAATGTACAAAATACTAACCTGAGAAAATCAACAAAAAACATCTCTTCTTCTACGTAAGATTGAATCTGTTCTCCTAACTCTTCTCCAGCTACTCTCAACATGGTCTTGGCAAACCAATCACAATCAGGCTTATTTACAAATCTATCAGCAATCACACGTGTACATTCATGTTTCCACAATCCCATCAATGTTTTCTGGTCGTTAACCACTTCTGATATCGTATTGATCATTCCTTGCCAGATTCGAGACAAATCTCGTAGATTGAAGACGTAGTGAAATTTGGCAGGAGTTGGTAACATTTTTATCTAGAAAGTAAACAGAGCAGTTATTTTAAAGCATTGAATTTGAACATACAAGAATTTAAGATTTGTCAAGACAATCGCAGTCTACCTATATGCATACTGTATACTGGTGAACTTTCACCAATGGGAGTGTTTGATAACATGAAGAAATTTGTAAGGACAAAATTCAGTGTATTCAGTCAAAAATGTTTTTATTGCAAAATTAATCGGTTCATAGCATAAATTTATGAAATTTGAAAGTTAGATTTAATAATTAAGAAATAGAATAAGGTAATTTACAAAATACCAAAACACTGGTTTTCATTATTCCAAGATATCATTTTACTGCCATAAAACTAAAGAGGAGATGCTTGGAAGGTATTCTCTATTAATCCCATCTACTGACCTGAACACCTAAGGCCATTCAGTATGCATAAATATCCCTTATTTTTACCATGTATGTATGTTGACTGTGCCAAAAGATGAAATTAATTTTAAAATATGGGAGATATGGTGACAAGGTCATTTGCCTCATGCACCTCCTCAAACTT
This sequence comes from Saccoglossus kowalevskii, assembly GCF_978046115.1. NCBI lineage: Eukaryota > Metazoa > Hemichordata > Enteropneusta > Harrimaniidae > Saccoglossus > Saccoglossus kowalevskii. Next base: position 38,193,383 of record NC_140646.1, read on the forward strand.
TTCAAGACCAATAAATTTTGTAAAATACCGGTACTTCACATTTGGTAGCTTGTTAATCCATACAGTTGAGAATCTTCCAAAAAAACTTAAAGTCTTACTTTTGTTAACTGCCACAGTCTTCTGGTGATATGTACTAATTTTTCAACAATTTCTCTCACTTCTTCAGGGAAACCTCGTTCAGCACAATAATGACCATTACCAATCACACCTGAAATATGACAATTATTATCATAATAAGTACCATAATTTAAATAATTAATTAACTCAGCAGATTTTTGACATATGTCGTTCTGAAAGCTGAACATATAATAATAGCTAGAATCATGCCATATCCTTGTTTAATATATTTGTATAAATGCATTCAGCACACACAGTAGCCAGAACGTAGTTTTTATCTTAAAATCTCTGTATAAAGAATAAACTGCTATATACACATGCACTGACAAAGATCATACTATAAGACTGGTTCCTTGCTATGTCTGAACACCAACTATTAACTAAACATATAAATCAATACATACCAAAAATTTTGTCAATTGATGGATTTGATGGTAACGAACAATTAAAGATGCAAAACTGTCTCTTGAGACGTTGAGGGATATCATTACGACCACCACCAGGTTGAATCATAGCTGCCATCATTTGAATGTCAGCTATTATAGTGAAATCACCAGGTTTATCCAAATTATAGAATCCACCAAGTTCCATCATCTGGCGAGTAATTTCATTAGTCACCTGGACAAAAAGACAAACATGAATATCTTAATTCAGTAAAGTATGCGAAAACCTGACAAATTACATTTCACTCATTTATAACACATCTATCTATAACAGCCACAAAAGTTGATGAATAGACAGTGATATATTTACCTGATCTCCCCATTCATTAATGATAGGCATGTTTATATCATCAACAAAGACAGTCATCTTTTTACCTGCTGGTGGACCATATGTGTTACCCATACGTTTGTCAACATAACTCTCAATGGTACGCTGTGGACAAAATTATTAAATTTAAATCAAATACTGCACATATTAGGAAATTCAGAAATTTATTTAAAGATCCCCATCATCACCACCACCAAGACAAATCTGCTGTAGCTTTCACAAACATATTTCTATGTTGCTAGCCTCTTAATCACTACAGAAACACACATACATAAAGGGTAATACAGGGTCCATAGCACAGAGAGCCAAATAATTTCCAAGACTTTTCATTCCATTTCCCAAACTTTCTGTCATTTTTCCAAGACATTTTGACCTTTACTTCAGGCCAACATCATCACCAAAGCTCATCAAAGTTCTGAGGATATAGTAGTTCCCTGGAGAAAACGGGCCTTTCTAAAATGAATTAATAACCATGAAGAAATTTAAAGACTTTTCAAAGATTTTTTTTATTTTTCCTGTACTTTAAAGACAACTCAAAGAATATCCAAACCTCAAAAAAACCAAAGACTTTTAAAGGATTATCCCAATGCTATTGACCCTGTAGTAAACAGACTAAATGCCTCTGACTGCTGAGATCTCATTGGGAGTGAGAGAACCACAAGAGTTTTTCTCTCAAATAGCATTCTATCATTGCATATAATGTTAGATTAAAGAATATGTAGTGTATATCAAGTAGTGAAGACTAACCTGGAACATCATTGGTGTGGTAGCTGATGAAAAGTTTAAACTCTTGGAAACATGTTCCTCTTGGTTGTATTTATTGACATATCCTTTAATCATGACTGTCTTTGCAGTACCTTGTTCACCAATCAATAACACAGCCTGGTATATATACAAACATGTTATTTCACAATCCAAATTCATTACATCAAAGTTGGAATCTATGTTGGCCTATGTCACTGAGTAAAATGTTTGAACATAGCATAGCAAAAACAAACAAATGATGTTGATTTCCACAAGAATATTTAAGATTTGTCCCAAGACCCAACAATTTTATTTCACTTCCTGTGTCTGCATGGTACCTATATTTTTTATTATAGCAACCTGTTTCCTATATTTTGACATGCATCATAGCTATAAAGTATAAGAAGATGATAGAGAATTTCTGTATTCTATAAATCCTGAATCTGAATAACTTACAATGTACATTTTATTAAAAAAAAAATCATGCAACTGTTCTGCTGTTCAGAGATTTATAAAGATAAAAGCATATTAATACAAAAACTCTAAAACAAAGCATTCACATAAAGCATGTGTACTTCATTCATCTATTATACATGTTCCAGGGCCACAATGCACCAGTCAGGTTTGGTATATTACTATAATGTATAGTGCATTTTTGCCACAGAAGTTTGGGACTACATGACAGGGCTGTGTGGCCATCTCTCTATCAAATGGCAATTTTAATACGCTATCTTGGCGTCAACCAGGCTCGGACACAAGCACCTGCGAACCTTAACCAAGGTTCCCCTTAAGTCGCATTTGTTTGTGAATGAATCCAGTGGAATAGGCCTTCCCATTGAGTCTGTAGCACACTCACCCAGGGTAGGGGGTTAACCCTTTTGATGTTCAGCCTAAGGTAGGATATGAACTTGGGTCTACCAGTCCTGAATCTGATGTGACAACCACTAGGCTACTAGTGACCGGTTACTATAATGTACTTTCCACAGTACCATATTGGATTTTGAGTCAATTCAATGCTTCATAATATGCTCACTCACAGCTTACCCAATGACTTATATGAAATTAACTCCTTATCTAACACACTGCAGTAGGTCATGCATAAATATGTCTCTCATAAAATGTAAACTTTATACACTTACTTTTGTTTGCTTGGCTACAGTGTGGATCAAGAAGTCAGTTCTAACATTATCAACATTTGGCACCAATATAGAGCCATACTCTGGGGTAGAGTCTTTTGGATAGATATACTCATCAACTTTTGTATTCCAATGTTGCCACTTTCCTGATATAACAAAACAATAGATAAGACATCAATTATAAATCATTGTCTTTAAAAAGAAATATATGGCCTTAGATATCATAAGTGGATATCTGTATATTTGATTGTATTGTGAAATAAACTTTATTATTATACATCTGTCACCGTAACGCCATAAGATATATTTATTTTGCGGTATTTTACAGGGTATTTTCATTCTTTTCATCCATATAAGGAAATGCGAATTCCAAATATGGAATAATTATGCACATAAGTGTCCTCTAATAATAAAAACAAACATGACTGCCACCAGGGTTCGACTGGACTCCACACAAAGAAGTTCTGTCTAAACTTTTTGGATTTTGGCATTCCCATGATGTGTCCTTGGAAGGAAAAGATGTATAATAATAAGGTTATTACAAGGATACCTCAAAGTATGCATGAAGACAGTACGCCCTCACATCGACCTCCGCTGCGCGTCAGTCGATACTCCCTCTGTACTGTCTACATGCATACATTGAGGTATCCTCGTAATAACCTCATATTATCAGATATATTTTATTTGTCTCCTTTCATGTATAAAGTAGTTTGTGCCATATTGCAAGATATCAAGGTCAAAATTTGTGTCCATAGTCGGGAATTTCTGAGAATTTTTTTATGTTTGTACAAAGCTTACTGCATTTTAAGACCTCATTGAGTTCACTAAATCATACACAGTCTTATTTAAAGTACACACACTTACAGACATGCCAATCCATATTTAAGACTGGATGTAAATGCAATACATTCAAATGTTGAACTAGAAATTTACATATTCACACCATTATGTCATTTATACAAAATCACTGAAAGATTATCTCCATGAGATATGGGGGGAGGGGGCATAAATTTTGAACTAAATCACAAGCTCATCAGGAGTAAATACAACACAATGTTTGAATGAATCCAGACTAGACACACCAAAGAAACAGTTTATGACATGTTGGAATTAATGTTTATATGACTTGACTCGTACAAACTTTGAGCAAAATAAGTCAACTTACGTCTAACACACACACAAAAAACAGCATGGCTGCCAAATAGCCATTTAAATAAAATAAAAAATAAGTGACCTGCAGTAACCCATGCTATGATCAGCCATGGTCAGTCAAGACATGCCTTAGAAATGGTTCAGATGTTTTTTTGAACAAAAATGGCCACTTGTCCACCAAAAATCAATGATACAAAAACATATTGACTTGTCTTTGTACTAACTTTAAACATAATGGGTTGAGTCATGTCCAAGAATAAGGACAGAAAACTCATGGATTGTCACACAAAGAAATAGAACTCAAAACATAAGTTCCCTCGTCAGACTACCATATGTGTGATGTCTGGTACATATAATTTGATAATCATGTGGCTATATTCTATGAAAGTTGATAATATTAATGGTTACGAAAATCACATGACAAAGTCTATTGAATTATTGTGACAATATGGTTGGCAAAGTAACCTACCTTCTGTAGAAACATAATAATCAAACATGCATTCATCAGACTGACTATCAATATTGGGTAAATCCAAACTGATTTCATCGTGATTCCTCAAAAATCCTTCCAACTTGATTCTGTCTTCTAATTCAAGGTATGCACCCACACTCCACATGACTACGAATGAGTATAATTTATTGAGGAACTCAGTCGTGATGTGTCCAGAATCTTTATCAAGCAATCCTGTCATCAGTGTAATGGCCTAATACATAGAAAACATAACATTGTGACTTAAAACAGTTTTATCGTTCACTGCAAACATTGTTCTGCAACACCATGTCGCTGCTTTGATTGTCATGAGATTTTTATAAAACCAAATATTTGTGAGCATTTTTGTCACAGTTTTTCACAAGTTCAGCTGACATACTTGTATAAATGAATGAGATCTTACAAAAATACATAAGGATATGTTGTTCAACTTTACTGTGACGTATGAACATCATGTTTTCATTATTTTACAAACAATACAAAGTCAATATAATCTGCACAAAACTCACACTGATAGACGGAAATATCTAAAACTGCACATTGCTGCTTTCTACAAGCAAATCAATGTTGATTCTATTCCTCTTGGTGAGTATGGTTACTAAGCAACTTAATAAATTAGATGGCGATAGTGTTATTTGTCTTATTTAATGTTACAGATTTCTTATTAGAAGTTAGGTTACCTGTTGTATAATAAATGCTTCTAGTACATCCATCTTGAATTCAAGGTTCTGAGTAACATATCTCAATATTTCAGAATAGCTTGATTCAAACAAACCCTGTAGCACAGCATTTTCTTGTGGACTGCGCTTGTTTAACCAACCCTGGGAAACAAACAGGAGTTGGTAATTAGAAACAACAGAGAGTGACACATTGCGAACAAAATGCAACTAAGAAATTTGCAAAATAATTTGAATCAACGATGTGTTATTTTTGACTTGCCTCTAGAATGGGCTTCCAATTCAATGCAGATGAACTCATATAGACCATTCCATTACGAGATACAGTAGCCGGCGAAGCATTATCAATGTTATGTACTTCAAATATAATCTTACAAAGTGGTGCCATTGGAATACGATCACCATTAGCCAATGTAAGGGTTTTATTATCATCCAATACACTGTTTAAATTTTCAATCCAGATAGCATCTACTGGCCCATCTAATACCAACCACGTATGGTCTCCTGCAAAAGATAACAATGAAAAATGTAACATAACCATGTATACTTTTTTTTTGTCCAATAAACCATTTCGCAACTTAACTCCAGGGAGTTGCATTTACTGAGTACCGGTATGTTACTGGAGATAGGACAATGCATTATGGGAAAGGGATTCAAATTTGAATTTACTGAGCATTATTGGAACAATTTTGAATCCAATAAAAAAACCTTGGTCATTATGTCTTATTTAATCTACAATTACATTATTAAATAGTCAATAATCTGTCATATTCCAAACTGAAAATGCACATTTACACCTATAATATGGTTCCCTAATAGCAAAAATATTGTATTTTTTTAATAAATGATCACCAGTCAGCCATTGTCCAACAGTTGGACAAATTTCATCAAATTCAAATGAAATATATATGTATACACATTATATTAATAGATTAATGAGAAACAGCAAACATAAATTTTCCATTCCGAATCTTTATGAATCCGACAAGATAAATAAAAGAATATATGATATTTGACCAAAATAGCATCGATGTCCAATCAAGAACCTATCCCTTACTTTTGTGCAATTTCCGTTTTGAGGTCAAGTTCGACTCTCCTCCCATCCCTTCTGAAATGTCCAAATTATCTGCCCAACTCTTAAAAATCAGGATTTTCTGAGGTGAGGTCACTGGGCACTAAATTGGTTGAATATGGTAAGTAAACATAGGAGCAATCAATACCTTTCTTAGCCCGTAATGTTTTTCTCCAGAGTGTTGAGAAAATACCATCTGTCCAATCATTAGTAGCAACATCTAATCTACCAAACATCTGAGGTGCAGTGATTGCCTTGGGGTTCATTTTCATTTCCTTGTGTGGTTCACCACAATCACCCAATGCTTTCATCAATGTATGGATACAGCATGTCTTGCCTGCACCACTAGGTCCCAATGTCATCATACCATGACGTACACGCTGTGTCTCAAACAACTGCAATAAACAAGTTTAAAGAATATCCTGTGACGTAGCGTAAAAATAACAGAAGGAAAATGGATGTCGATGCATATATGTATGCCTGAGACCGAGCTTGATTTTAGTGAAGGTTAACATGTACAATGGCTATCCTGTCCTGTCATGTCACAAATCAGACTATGGAATTGCAATAATCAAATTTCCACTCATCAGCCATTTCGAATCAGATATGCATTGAATTAAGATCATGACATTTTATTTGTGTTTCAAGTTTGAATCCAAATTCCATCCATTTTCACTCTGGTTCAGGAATTTTAAAAATATTTGATTTCAGCACATACACTGTATTTCTAACTAAAATGGATGCCAGACAGACATCCTGAATTCAAAATGGACGCCAGACAGTCATCATGAATACAAAATGAATAAAGTTTGAATGTGATCAGTGCAGACACCAGTCGGCCATTTTTAATCTGCATTCTATCAATCCATATTTTTTGGACTTTATCCAAGCAAAGAACTAAAATACATAATTTTTCTCACCTGTATGATTTTAAGTATCCATGTTGGATGATTGACAAGTCCTGCTTCTTCAACTCTTGCACGAATAGCACTCTCTAGTTCCGGATAACCAGCTTTATCTAACGTGATACCAGGGAACAGGTCACCAATCAAAGACAAAAACAATGGTTCATCTTCATCCACCTGTCATCACAGATACAATGTTAGCATAATTCATAGTGACAAGTTAATTCCAGGATCAGGTCAACATCAAATTTTATCTTGCAAAGATTTGTAATATGAGATTTTTTTTTTTTTAAATGTATTTATTATTTACAATATTTGTAGTGCATGCTTAGGTAACATAGTTCATATTAGGTACAAATAACAGACAGTTCCCTCTATTCATCACAAATTCACAAAATAGTCTTGTTTATAGTCTGCACATTCCTTCAGAAGATTGGGGCAAAAATAGCAAAATTTTTTGTCAGAGTAAAAACTGAAAATTGACTCAAATTTTGTCTGTTGGCTCCAAAATTAGGGTTCATTACCAGAAATATTAAAGAATATAAAAAAAAGTGCAGAAAAATTTGAGCGAGAAAGTCTGGTGGTGAAAATGTTAAGAAGTGTCAAACATTTATTTAATACATGTACGTACAAAAAATGGAAAAAGTAATGATGTATTTGCTTTTCTAACACATGGTCATCTGTGTTATAGAAAATTATTCAAAAAAATACAAAATATAGAAGAATGGCTAGAATATTTCTTTTCATAAACAAAATCGTTTATCTTCATTATGGTTGAGTCGAGTTGTGATTTAGGGGTTCCATTCTAAAATTTATTATAATAATGGAAAAAACAGAATGAATGTAATGTGAAAATAAGCACTATAATCTTACCAGTTTTGATAAATTCATGTCCCTCAATACTCTCATTACAATAGTACTTTCACTGTCTGTGGGTGAAATCCTCTTGGCTGCACCCAGGGTTCTTAGTACAGACAAGATGTTACGTAGACCAAAATCATAGTGCACCTTAGAAGATAAAACAACATCCAGATAAAATTATCTAATCACGTGTATGTAGTGTGAGTTATAACAAAGCTAAAAGATATCATAATAAATTTCAACCGAATCACTGAGAATGAGAAACAAGTACAATATCACATCAAAGTATGGGTTTGGTTAACAAGTTAAAATAAGAATTTCTGAAAAAAACTTAAATCCTTGATATAATTTGGTGAGTAAATCATAAAAAGTAAATAAAAGTAAAGGCACTTCCATAAAAACAGCTGTCAATTCACCCATAGCATTACTAATTAAACTTTCAAATTGAAAACTGGTCAAAATACAACTGAGGTTCACAATTCAAAAACTAGTTTAAGTATCGCCAGTTTCTTCTTTGAACTTTCAAATGGCCAATTAAAGAAAAATATTTTGTAGCTAATTTATAATCAATTTCTGTGTCAAATCAAGTATGTTAGCCACATTCCATCCTTATTTAATGAGGATACTGATAACATGTCACATAGTTTTAATTTTCTGGAAAAATGCTTTGTAAGGAAGTATGTTACATTATCAGGCAGGAAAACGACATTCAATGACAGAAAAATCAAATACTCATTCTTAATAATTTAAAGTGATACCTGTTTTGTCAGCTGTTCTTCACATAGCTTGTACAGAGTGTAGAACTTCCTAGCCAAGATGATATTTTCCATGAAACCACAGCTAGCCAGTTTGACACGAATAATAATCTGTCTGTCTGGCACCATCATTGCCACAGTTCTGAAATTGATTTTCAGATTTTCTGGGAGTTCTTGGCGCCCAGCATATCCAGGATTCTGAAATGATCAAAACAATATGAAATGTTTCTGGGTTTATATATGATGTTACCATGGCAGGATTTTGGGGGTATGGATATATTTCTGAAATCAATTGAATGATGGTCATAGCAGTTGTGTTGGTATTTTATTCTTGGAATTGGGATGCTCAATATTTTAAACTTTAAACCCAAGCACAACAAGTAATTTTGACAATTATTTGAATTTACTAGATTCTCAGTAAATGTGCAACAGGTTTTTCAACACGTCTCTATTGGTCTATCACTGTTGTATAACTAATATAAGCCCTCTCTAGTTCTGACAAGAATGTGGTTTTAACCATTCAGAAAAAAGTCACATATGACATGTATAAAATGGTATAAAATTGTAGCATATATTTGTATCAAAGAGATATACCGATTTTGATCAAATTCACACTATGACTGATTTTGAGGTGATGGGGTACATGAGTAGGCTTTATACAGTATAATACATACCATTGTTAGGAAGATACCAAATTCAGGATTCAAATCTACATTGTCACCATCAGTGAAGATAAAGTTCTTCTTTCTTTCTTTTTTAGCACCCAGCACAATTGCAATCTGCTGTGCTGCTACTGATAATACTGGTAAATCGATACGATTAAACTCATCAAAACAACCCCAACTACCAGATTGAGCCAAACCTGACAAGAAACAAATTATGTGACAATGCAACCTCTCAAAAAACTAGTGACGATGTTGCTGGCTGAGTATGTTATTTACTCTATTCAAAACTCATCTCTAATAGAGATGCATAAAACAAACATTATACTGGTTCTTCAACATGTGACTTTAACTATAGCACATGTGCTACTATAGAACAAATATGGTAGGGTCCCTTTAGTTTCCAGGGCAGTCACAGTAAACATTTCACTGGGGTTCCTTCAAGTCGCATTGATTTTTAATTTCTGACAGCAAAAATGTAATTGAGACTTTGTGAACCACAAAATGGTATGAGTAGTTTTATTATTTTTGATGTTGTTACAATAAATTGATTATGCATTGTTTTTGCCCTCAGTATACATTTTCCGTTACTTCATTATATCTGGAAGGTAGACTCAACTAACTTAACAAAGTTAACTTTTATCTCCCAGCCATATCAGCATTGTAATATATTTCTGTAATGTAACTTTCAATAATTCAATTTATGTAAATTGTACATATATATAATGGCAATAAAATGTACTGTAATATTAATAAATCTCTTAAACATTATAGGTGGTCAACTACCTTTAAATATACGACCAAGACCACGGTAATCCATCTGATCAGAACAATTGAAAACCACTACATATTTGCCCAATGCTCTTCCCATATCTTTAGTAGTTTCAGTTTTCCCAGTACCAGCAGGGCCAGCTGGAGCACCTCCCAAACTCATCCCAAGGGCTTGTGCTAAGGTGATATAGCATCTAAAGTATAAAATAATGTGTATGGTATAACATTAATGGAATAATCAACAGCACTAGGTGGATTGTAAGCACAACAATGGCTCTCCTTGAACGATTCGGTCAAGTACTGTTCCGACTGATGAAGGGTTCAACATAGAACCCGAAACAGAACCATCACACTAGTGAATAAACCTATTACAGATAAATTTGAGTGCTGTATCGACATAGGCTTTCTTCGTACTCAGTTTCGTATTCCATTATTGTTTCCGTGTTTATTTCTATCAGGATCACACCTGAAAATTATTTTAACACAGAATGTTGCATCTGTTACGTATTTAGTTAGCTAATGCAATACTGCCCTCAGTCGGTGAAATGTTCGTCAATCCACCACCCCCATCAATATTTAGTAATGTATGTGTTATTTGGAAAACCAAGGAAAAATCAATTATATGTAAACGTTACCTGTCAGTAAGTGGTGTGATTACAAGACGTTCAGTACATCCCAAGAACTCATTCTGGTAAATGAAATCAACATCCGTAATGGATACAATCATTTTGTCATTGTCTTCATTGAAATAAAACCGACTTTGTTTCAACCACTCAAAGTCAGTTGGTGTTCTGATATGCATGCGACACTGTAATTAGAAAAAGTTATATGTAAAGCATCAATTGTATTCAATGTACACCTGTTAAATAGCAATATATTTAGAACAAACTTGGGCAAGATCTAAAACTGGTTAATAAAATATTCATGTTTTAAAATGACTGTCAGAGTTTATGTAACAACACAACAAAGTGCATCAACTGAATCGCACGGTTTCACGAGCCCGATGTAAACATACTCTCTCATGAACCCATGTGGGATTGCATGCATGCACCCAATCAATGGCATAACATGTGGCATAACATGTGACAACTGGTCATAAATATAATGTAGCGTTGTGTTGCCAATCGAGAATATTCGCCAATGTAATTTTTGGGGACCATTCCACAGTTTCCACTTGCCAGGATAGTAAAATATCAAATCAATCTCTGGCTGGGAAAAAACCATCTACGTACAATTTTGCCTGTGATACAGCTATAGCCACAATGGACAATAAATTGAAGAAAATATCTCATGTATTGCCAGAGAGGGCGCACTTAAATAGATGTTTGCTATGTACCATCTGCCAAGGTCTAGTGGTTAGGCGATGGCTGAATAAATGAAACTTGACTAGCGAAGATGAACAAAGTTTTATGCCAGAGTTAATGAGAATCACAATAACAAAGACTAACATTTTCCTTCATCTAGCAAGGTGACATAATTATATAATCCAGTAATAAGAGCACCTACCAGGTCATCAAATATGTCCTTTTGATGTACATGAATGGTGATCAACGTCTCATATTTGGTTCTTTCAACTTTAGTCAATTCTTTGGTTGTCATGTCAATAAGCGTGTTTAACAACTCCAAAAATGCTTGGTTGGTTTGAGACATAACTTTACGATCATATTTAGCATTAGTCAATGCTTCCTGTGCATCCCTGGTCCAGACCATTTGAATTCCTAGCAACCCAACCTAAAAATTAAAGATTATCCTTTAATAATTCAAACATTATAGTCATATTTTATGAAGCTTATCAATGAAATATCAGAGGACACTTTGAGGTAAAAATACTTCCTGTCTATATAATGTTGTGATTTCCTTTGATTTAAAGTAGTCTACCATGTTGATCATGATTTAACAATCACCAATACATGTAATAGTAAAATAAGCACAACTTTATCTCTCTACCACCTTTCTTTCAGAGAACTAAGCAGATGTCATACGTGGTAGACTCACACACAGTAGAATATCTCTGCTGCAATAAAGGTCACAGTGAAATGATATTTGACAGTAGTATACTTACTTGTGATGGGTAAGTGTTCAAAAACTCAATAAGATTAAAGCTAGGATCCTGTACAGCCATGGCTGCAGTACGGATAACAGTGTGCAATGAATGTTGTGCCATTTTCAATAAACTCATCAACCATATCTCGACATTGCCCTCAGCACGGACTGGTTTCTCCAACTAAAACAAAAATAACAATAAATTTGACCATGTTAAGACGGAAACCTACTCACAATGTTTGAAAAAATCAGATGTTCATTGGTTTATTTTGTATAATCAGGATGTGACATTTTTCAGTGTGTCAAAGAACAGTATTTAGGGAAAATTGGGTATATATTATTTAAAAATATTTTTTAGAAAAATTCTATAAGAACACAATGTTGAAGCAAAATAGCATTTTAAAAAAAATCAGATTTCTGAAATAATTCAGCATAAGTCACGGTTTATGTCACCTGTCTAGAATTTCAGATATGACATAAAATTCCCACCAAAGGTAAAAGTGTTACTGACAAATTGACCAGGCACTCTTAAGGTTTCTCATATGTAAATCAGTTTATTCCTTTTGGGGATTGAGGCAAGAACTGCCCAGGGAAGATGGGGGTTGGGGGTTGGGGTAGTAATCATAGACATTATAATAATGTGATCTTTGGCAGTGTATAAAATACATTATTCCTAACTCTTGAAACTAAAATTGTCATCTAACTGTAAGAACGTTGCTGATTGGCTCCTGAGTTGAAAGAGGATTTTGGTTTTAACAACACCGAGGAAAGTGTTCTATGTTCTTCATGTAATTAGGTGTTCGTATGCAAGGGATTTTTCCACACAAAAACAACGAATTCGGCCAAATTTTGTTAGCAGTTGGCTTACTATTACCCCAACGGATCGTCTGACTGTGAAAGATTGGTATTCTGATTTGTATGAATCTGAAAAACGTGTTTCACAACTTGTCTCTTTATTTAGTGTCATGTCGTATTCAAGATGGCCACCCCCATATAGTAAATATCACATTTATTTTATCATGACCTGTGCGCCAGCTGACTGTGTGTGAAATATAATCACTGCATGATATTGAACATACTTTCAAAATTCAACAGAAATTTGTTTTCATTTCACTCACCTCAATGGTTTCTCCTTCAGATGAGCAGATGGCAAGCATTTTGTCATAATCTTTATCATGAAACTTTACTGTCTTGATATTATCAAAAACACTTAGTAAATGAGCCTGAATGGTGTGGGAATCACTGGCTTGACCTAAAATCTCCAACAATGCTGGATCAGAAACGAAGAAGAATCTTGGGAATAGTAAACGTTTCTTCTCAAGGTACCTGATAGTTGAAAGAACAAGATTGAAAAAAGATATAAATATTGATGGTTGGTTACTTTCATTTTATTTGCTACTTTATTTGAAACAAGCAGCCTGTTTGCTGGTACAGTGGCTTGGGCTCTCTCTATAGAGTCTATGGCACACTCACCCAGGGTACAGTGGCTTGGGCTCTCTCTATAGAGTCTATGGCACACTCACCCAAGGTACAGTGGCTTGGGCTCTCTCTATAGAGTCTGTGGCACACTCACCCAGGGTACAGTGGCTTGGGCTCTCTCTATAGAGTCTGTGGCACACTCACCCAGGGTACATTGGCTTGGGCCCTTCCTATTGAGTCTATGGCACACTCACCCAGGGTACAGTGGCTTGGGCTCTCGCTATAGAGTCTGTGGCACACTCACTCAGGGTACAGTGGCTTGGGCCCTTCCTATTGAGTCTATGGCACACTCACCCAGGGTACAGTGGCTTGGGCTCTCTCTATAGAGTCTGTGGCACACTCACCCAGGGTACAGTGGCTTGGACCCTTCCTATTGAGTCTGTGGCACACTCACCCAGGGTACAGTGGCTTGGGCTCTCTCTATAGAGTCTGTGGCACACTCACCCAGGGTACAGTTGTTTGGGCCCTTCCTATTGAGTCTGAGGCACACTCACCCAGGGTACAGTGGCTTGGGCTCTCTCTATAGCGTCTGTGGCACACTCACCCAGGGTACAGTGGCTTGGACCCTTCCTATTGAGTCTATGGCACACTCACCCAGGGTACAGTGGCTTGGGCTCTCTCTATAGAGTCTGTGGCACACTCACCCAGGGTACAGTGGCTTGGGCTCTCTCTATAGAGTCTATGGCACACTCACCCAGGGTACAGTGGCTTGGACCCTTCCTATTGAGTCTATGGCACACTCACCCAGGGTACAGTGGCTTGGGCTCTCTCTATAGAGTCTGTGGCACACTCACCCAGGGTACAGTGGCTTGGACCCTTCCTATTGAGTCTGAGGCACACTCACCCAGGGTACAGTGGCTTGGGCTCTCTCTCTATAGAGTCTGTGGCACACTCACCCAGGGTACAGTGGCTTGGACCCTTCCTATTGAGTCTGAGGCACACTCACCCAGGGTACAGTGGCTTGGGCCCTTCCTATTGAGTCTGTGGCATACTCACCCAGGGTACAGTGGCTTGGGCCCTTCCTATTGAGCCTGAGGCACACTCACCCAGGGTACAGTGGCTTGGGCCCTTCCTATTGAGTCTGAGGCACACTCACCCAGGGTACAGTGGCTTGGGCGCTCTCTATAGAGTCTGTGGCACACTCACCCAGGGTACAGTGGCTTGGGCCCTTCTTATTGAGTCTGTGGCATACTCACCCACGGTACAGTGGCTTGGACCCTTCCTATTGAGTCTGAGGCACACTCACCCAGGGTACAGTGGCTTGGGCCCTTCCTATAGAGTCTGTGGCACACTCACCCAGGGTACAGTGGCTTGGGCCCTTCCTATTGAGTCTGAGGCACACTCACTCAGGGTACAGTGGCTTGGACCCTTCCTATTGAGTCTGAGGCACACTCACCCAGGGTACAGTTGTTTGGGCCCTTCCTATTGAGTCTGAGGCACACTCACCCAGGGTACAGTGGCTTGGGCCCTTCCTATTGAGTCTGAGGCACACTCACCCAGGGTACAGTGGCTTGGACCCTTCCTATTGAGTCTGAGGCACACTCACCCAGGGTACAGTGGCTTGGGCCCTTCCTATTGAGTCTATGGCACACTCACCCAGGGTACAGTGGCTTGGGCTCTCTCTATAGAGTCTGTGGCACACTCACCCAGGGTACAGTGGCTTGGGCCCTTTCTATTGAGTCTGTGGCACACTCACCCAGGGTACAGTGGCTTGAGCCCTTCCTATTGAGTCTGAGGCACACTCACCCAGGGTACAGTGGCTTGGACCCTTCCTATTGAGTCTATGGCACACTCACACAGGGTACAGTGGCTTGGGCCCTTCCTATTGAGTCTGTGGCATAGTCACTCAGTGTACAGTGGCTTTGGCCTCCCTATTGAGTCTGTGGCACACTCACCCAGGGTACAGTGGCTTGGGCTCTCTCTATAGAGTCTATGGCACACTCACTCGATGTAAGATGTAGAGATTGACTCATTTAAGGTGTTCAACCCAAGGTGGATTGTAAACTTGGGTCAACTAATCAAGAGTTCAACATCTACTATGTATCTGGATAACCAACGCTAAATCAGATGTTAAATTCATACTCACCCAGTCAATGACTTCTGACATAGTTCTAACTGTTCTAAGAGATGTGGTAGTAGCTGACCCATTGTCTCATCACCAACACAACACTGGACGACATTGGCATTCTCGTGGGCACGAGTCATAATCTTCACCCATGACTTGTCAATTTGTGAGAATCTCTTAGCTTCTTTAGGTAGTTGTTTTGCGATATCACCACCTACAAATACAGCTTCCAGGTAAACCCATAGATTTTGTACTTGCATCCAGTTTTCAATGATGTCTGTGGTGTTAGATAGGTTAGCAACCCACAGTTGAATTGTTTTCTTAAATGGAACATTGTACCTAGAATCAAATAAAGAAACAATGATGCATTATTATAATTTTTTGCAATAAAGTTTAATATTCTCCTTTATATGCCAAAGTTTTGTATATTTGTTTACTATAACATACACGTGCAAGAAAATGGGTGCATATAAACAGTACTGTTGTTAATATAAACTTGTAAACCATTACAAAACCAATTTACAAGCATTTATAGCACATGTGATTAACAGATATGATGTAATATAGATGAAGTGATATCTTCACTCACCGGTTGCTAAGCAATGAACCAAGTATCATCAAACTGTCTTCCATAAGGCTGATAATCTCAGTAGTATTGTCTCCTCTAAGAAGCAATTCACCACGATTCTTAAAGTTAGCAAAAGTAAGCAATTGCATATTCCAGTCACCAATAACTTGTTTTAATTTTGCTTCAATATCCTTCTCTTTCACAGCTGAGATACATATGTCCTGTCAGACAAATAATATTAACATTTATTTATCATAGTATATCTCATCATGGCCCTCTATGGCCACTAAGAATGTTAAGTGAGTATGCCACAGAGGGCGCCCTTATATTTAATAATAGTTCCCAAAATGTCCTTAGCATGAATAAATTCCCCTCTTTGCTGTCCCCAAAATCTGCTGTTGTATTTCCAATACAAATAACATATTTTATATTCAGTATTCACCATAAAGAGATTATTATTTTCATTCACTGAGTTTTCAGTAATATTTTTGTTGATGACCTTGCTGTGAGATGGTCCAACCCCTAATCTATGCAAGACCCCCAAAACCTTACACTAGAGGGAGCCCAAATCATTTGCTACGCTTACCACGGACTGTGCCTAACCCTATAAGAATTCATCTGTTATTCAATTAATAATGACATTCCTATGGGCCATACATATTGGTGACTGATTGGCTTAATAACTTCATAGGCAACATTGTCATAGCAGTAAGCAACATGGCAACATTGTCATAGCAGTAAGCAACATGGCAACATTGTCATAGCAGTAAGCAACATGGCAACATTGTCATAGCAGTAAGCAGCATGGCAACATTGTCATAGCAGTAAGCAACATGGCAACATTGTCATAGCAGTAAGCAACATGGCAACATTGTCATAGCAGTAAGCAACATGGCAACATTGTCATAGCAGTAAGCAACATGGCAACATTGTCATAGCAGTAAGCAACATGGCAACATTGTCATAGCAGTAAGCAACATTGCAACATTATCATAGCAGTAAGCAACATGGCAACATTGTCATAGCAGTAAGCAACATGGCAACATTGTCATAGCAGTAAGCAACATGGCAACATTGTCATAGCAGTAAGCAACATGGCAACATTGTTATAGCAGTAAGCAACATTGCAACATTATCATAGCAGTAAGCAACATGGCAACATTGTCATAGCAGTAAGCAACATTGCAACATTGTCATAGCAGTAAGCAACATTTGTTATCAGACATGCACATGCTGAACAACATATAGCTGGAGAATCCTACATCAATGCCAACTCCTATATCTTACATACCTCAATGTCTTCCTTGAATTGCAACAGAGGAGCCTTCATGATTTCTTTGAGCGTGAAATCTTCTCTTTCTACATCAAATACATGGCCTGTTACCTCCTGCATTCGATTCCAGTGCCGTGGTTTCATGGCCTTGTTAGTCATCAGCTCCAGTAAGGGGCATGTCTCGTTAAAGTCATCAATGGTTTGTTTCAGATCATTAAAAGCAGGCCATTCTTTGAGAGCTCTTGGTAACTTACGACATCTATTCAATGAATAAAGATGAACAGTTACTATATATGTATTCAGCTACAAAACGACAACCACAATTACTACAACTGAATTATTTTCAAAGTTTAAATATAAATCATCGCTACAAGACCAGTGTTGGCGGTCAAATTTCCCTTGAACTACATTTTCATTTATGCAAATGTGGACCAACTGAATCGAATGTGTTATTGCCTTGCAGAAAGAATTTCTTACCTATTTTGGAATTCAGTTAGTTCGGTGTTTATTTTCTCAATATCCACATCAGCCCAAAGTATATCATAGTAGCCATTAACTCTATCTATGACATCATTGTACAGACTGTAGAGTTTCTGTAGCAAAGCTAACTCTTTCTTGATCTGCAGTAGCTCTGGATATGAGCTGACAGGTAAACCAAACAACTCTTCACCACCAGTATATGTCACATACTTACGATACAATGTATCAAACTGATTCTGGTAGATGATGAGTCTATCACTTGCTTCTTTGGGTGGTACTCCAGCTACCATTGGACCAGACTTTAATAACATAAAATGTAGTCAGTGAGTATAAAAATAAATACCCATAGAAATCTGGCATCAATTACAACAATCATTTTAATGAGGGGACGGATGTGGGAGTTACATCGTTGTTTTCAAGAAAAAGTCCATGCAATCAAACATCCAGGGAAACACAGCAATAGCAATGCTCATATCAAACAGAAATTCACAGCAAAAACACAAATCAAGTTTACATTATATTTATATTACCATGAGTTTCTCTTATCCTATTAATATGAGATTTATATTTTGGAATATAAAAAAAATTAAAAATCTTAATTTTGAGTAAATTTTAAATCGTAATATGTATATGCTCAGAAAATGATACTGTAACTACTGGACCAATCTCTCTCAAAATGAAAAATAAACAAGTCTAAAAAAAAGTTATTTCATGAAATTCAGATAACAATGAAAAAAGCAATAAGATACAAAATGTCAACAAAAAAATCAAAAAAATCATTCAACATAAACAGAAAATCAAAATTAATATCATGGGATATGAAGATCAACAAATGTGAAAGAAATATACATGGAATATGACTTAGTTTTAAAAAAAAAGTGAAAATTATCTTTCAATATGGACACAATATTTGCTCTATTAGTAGCGTATCGCTTATTATAATTAAATGGCAAAGGTATGACTATGATCATAACAAGTAATATTTGAATAATTTGATATATAATAAATGCGATTGTTGGTTTGCATAAATCACGTTTCCATTGGAGACACATTAAAAACAATGAAACTTGTTCATGATTACTCTTACACTACAGTAAGGAAAATCAATCCATGTACAGTATTTTTTTTAAATAAAGTTAATAAAAAACTTACCGTTTCATAGCTATCATAGAAATTACTACAATCAACAATAAAATGCTTAACATTCTCAACAAGGTCTCCACGGAAATTCGGTTGAATTTTCACCAAGTATCCTGACATTTCTGAAGCTTGTGCAACCAGTTTTTCCCATGAATACCGTAATGTATCCACACGTTCTGATTCCTCTTTAGCAACCAACAGTTCATATCTATTCAGCATCGCATAGGATTCCTATTTATGAAATAGAGGAATGAGATGTTATACATAAAAAATGTATCATTTTTCATTCATTTAATTGTCTCATTAAAATTAAGTGTATGCATGATGTACTATAAATGTACAAAATACAAAAACAATCAATACAGACATGATGCACATATTTGTAATATCAGTGACAATGCATCTTTCTCAAAAACAAATAGAGCATTTTGTTATGCTATCAAATACATTTATAAACACTCACCTCAATTGGTCCAATATCCATATCAATACGAATCTCATTCTCACGGATATTTTTCAGTGCTTTCATAGCTATTCTAATGTCATCCAAGTCAACAATTTTACGACTCAGTCTTTTACCTTCTTCATCAATGAAATTAAAGATTTCTTCCATCATTGTACGGTATTTATTATTACAATATCTACCAAAGTGTGTCTGCCAGGCACGAGTTTCAGTTTTCAAAGCCAGCTTCAATTTCTCTGAAATTCAAAAGTTATAATTTTAACAAAAAATAAGCTTATAGTATTGAATGCTTTTTCTGAATAATAACAAGTCATTAACAATGACATGTCCCTTTCCAGTTTTTAGTGTGACTATATAAACAATGAAAGATGTAGATAGATTATAATTAAATGTTGGTAGGAGTATTCAGCATCTTATAAAAGATGATGAACATACTGATGAATGGATGGACAGACTGGCAGAACCCAAAAAATACATGCAAGACCCTGTTTTAGACTTCGCCCAATGGAAATTAATATAAACAGCACATGAAGGATCTATTATTTCACCATGGATCATGGAAAAACACTTCAGAAAAACATTTCAAAGGTCAGCAGTATGCTTGTAACATTAATGTATGTGTTTATTTTTTGTCAAAATTCAACATCTACATGAATATAATTAATAACATAATGGTTATTGACATCATTTAAAAACACAGCTACTAGTGAATACAAACTGACCTAAATGTTATAACATAGTGTGCATAGCAATACAAACTTGTTGCACTATTGTGTCAAGTACGTACCAGTAAAAAGAGCAATGGCACCAACATTATAGAATTCAGGTTCCTCCAGTATCTGATTTTCCAATGATCGATAGTAGAGAATCATCGCATTAAAGTCACCCAATTTTGGATCTTCCCTCATGAATTCTTCAAGAGTTTCATCTCGTTCTTTCTGCCATATCTCATGATAGTGTTTGAATTTATCAAGCGCTGTGGTCACTTCCTGTGATGGATATAATCATTGTGAGTTGACATATATCAAAATGGCACATTATTATTGGTCGATTGACACCATGTGATTCCCTGGTATCAGATATATATGTAGAGCCTGAGGTTGTATGATATTCAAAAATATTTTTCACAGACAAATCAAACCTTGATTCTTAGACTTGCGTGTACCATTTACTACTGAGTATATGTACTAAATTTTCAAACATTTCATGGTTTCATAATTAGAATAAATGGCTCTGGTCTGGGAATTTTCCAGGTACAAATACAAGACAAATACTATTTATTTATTTTTATTTAACACTTTATTTAAAGAGGGTAGGCCAATATACAATAAAGTAATTTTCATTGGGCCCTCTGTAGGGACAAAAAACACAATATACACACTATAGGCTTGAGCCATTTACAACAAATTTTTCACTCAGATAAATTTTGTAGGTTTCTTAAAAATGTCTAAAGAGGCTGAATTTCTGATATGGAATGGCAAGTTATTCCATAGGGTTACCCCTCTATACTGAAACGTCCTCTGACCCATGGATGTTTTCCATTTAGTAATGCGTAAATTATTTTTAAGAGAGAAACGTGTACTATACTTGTGGGTTTGGGAGATAGGACTGAACATTTCACTTATATATAAAGGCGCCAAGCCATTGGTTGCCATATACATTACAATACCTAGAAAATATGAAATTCTGTAATCGATAGGCAAGATACTATGTTTTTTGAACAGTTCAAACGACGATTGGCTAAAGTTGTCAGAGGAAATCACACGAACTGCCCTATTCTGAAGCTTATACACCCGACATAAATTTGATTGACTTGTATTTCCCCATACTATACAGCAATAGTCCAATAACGACTGAATAAATGAAAAATACAATGTTCTTCTGACGGAAATGGGTAAGAAGCTGCGAACTCTCATAAGAACACCAATTCTTTGGCTAAGCTTTTTACAAAGCATATCAACATGATAATCCCATGATAGAGTTTTATCTAAAACCACCCCGAGCGACTTTTCGAAACTGACTGTTTTAATTATTTCACCATTGAAGTTAACCAGAAAATCTTCGCCATTATTATTTAGCCTTTGACGGGATCCAACAAGCATAGATTTTGATTTAGATGTGTTGATTGACATGTAATTGCAATTAACCCAATGCAAAATTGGCCAAACATCATCATTAATGCACTTTGTGACTACATTGATACTTGGTCCAGACGATAACAGAGTTTGATCGTCCGCATACATATCAATGGAACTGTTTTCAAGAAATAATGGTAGGTCATTAATAAATAGAAGAAATAATAATGGTTCTAAAATCGAACCCTGTGGTACGCCATGTCGAATATTAACAGCATCCGACTGTCTACCCATCAAATACACAACTTGCTTTCTGTCAGTTAAATAAGAATTAAACCAAACAAGGGAGATTGGAGAAATGCCATAAATTGAGAGCTTATTTAATAATACATGTTTATCTACCATATCAAACGCCTTGCTTAAATCAAGGAAAAGCAAACCACACAATAAGCCATCATCCATACTGCTAAGTAATGCATCGCATAGCTTAATCATACCTGTATGGCAAGAATGTGATTTCCGAAAACCTGACTGCGATTTAGAAATTAAATTATTACTGTTCAAATAATGGTATAAGTGATCATGCACGTGTTTTTCAAAGATTTTTGAGATTATTGGGAGAAGCGAAATTGGACGAAAATTACACAAGTCCTGGGATCCGCCCTTGTGTAATGGAATAACTTTGGCATGCTTAAACATGTCTGGAAAAATATCTGATGAAATGCTAAGGTTGAATAAATAAACAATACTTTCACAAATGAATGGAGCAGAAATACGCAAAAGTTTAGATGATGTATTGTCAAGGCCAGCTGACTTAGAACTAGATAGTGAAAACAGTTGGTTCTTCACGGTAAGTCAACAAAAAACTGTTTTAGTCATTTAATTGATTTTTGCAAAAAGAAAAAATATTCATTTACAACCTAAAATGTTTTGTCTTCATATGAATTTCATACATGTATGAAATCATACCAGTCATCACAAAGTTGTGGAATGTTTAAACAAATTTTGGAAAATACATTGATGTTCAGAAAAAAATTGTTCATTATAATAATTATATTGTTGATAGCAACAACATAATTTAATTCTCATTGGTACATGAAAAAACAAATTCTGCAAATCAACTTAAACAAAAATTGTTTAATTTTCCCAAATTTGTTATCAACCAAGTTTTTTTGATATCCCACGAATTGTTGGTAACATCATTCAGCAATGAGTTGGAGATTTGTTTGTATTAGCATGTACCATCGATGCCCAAGTTTTTCTGAATATCAACAGATTTTCCAAACTTAGTTTAAATGCTGTTTACAGTATACTAAATACAGTATTATTCCAAGTACACATTACCTTCTTTTGTGAGTTAATGGCTGTAGATAACAGCGATACCAGTTTGGCTATTTCCTTGTTTTCACTCACATTCTTGTAGTAATTATTCTTGGGTTCCTGAGGACCCAGTGCATATGGATCTTGAACCTTTCCTGTGAAAGTGATATAGATACAAAGATATTAAACGTTTAATCAAAACATAACACAATTAATAAAACCTTGCCCATGAATCGGATACATAAAACGTTGACAAAGTCATGTTTTTGACTATTACTATTGACTACACTTAATAAATGACACATGTTTGTCTATGGTCAAAATGTCATATTTTTATTATCCAATATATATTGTAAACTGTTTTTCATGATTTGTTAGTTTTGAGAGCATCTGTTTGGACTAAATTTCATAACAGTCACTGTAACTCATCTTATATTTTGCACCTTCGTTAAGTTGTGGACTTCTGTATACTATTATTCAGTGCATATAAAATATTTGCCAACCAAAAATAAATACCTCGAAACCTGGAGGACTGAGAGCTCTCAGAGTGAGAGCTGACAACACTTCCACGTCGCTCACGATCTTCGCGTGGAGTTTCCACTTCAGGCTTGACCTATAAATAAGAAACTTGATCAGCTCTATACATATTGCCCTTACTGATGGATGATATATTAAGTTCAATATTGAGTCCAATCTGATTAAAATCTGATGTAGTGTACGGGCTTTAATTATTTTGGCTATAAACTTATTTTAATTTTATGTTTTATTACTTTTGTTATTAATGCCTTTTTATTTTATTATTTTACTTTGATTTTGATTTTGTGATTTTTTTTAAAATTCCGCCCTACATACATCTGAGCCGATGCCTATGTAACGAGATTTCAACGAGACCCACTGTCGACGATTTTAGTCAACGAATCACAGACCTTCTTCTATAGCGCACATGATGACGTCACTGGGCAGAGTCAGGTGGCAAACACACTCAAACATAAAATGGCGGATTATACCGACGTTAGGACCGAGAAGAACACGGCTTTTCGGTAAGTTTATCATTGTCAAATGCAACGAAAGTCATTTTTTTATGTTTATATTGTGGCTCGAATGGTTCGAGTTTAGATCGTTACTTTGCGTAGTTATTCTGGGAGTGACGTTTGTTTCCACCGGTTCGACCGAACACCGGTGTCTTTTTCCAGTCGCTTGCCCTGGAGACGGGTTTTTTTTTGTTGACGATCGGGTCAAAACCGTCTACGGTATTGAAGCCGTAGCTGTAAATATTCATCAAAATGTATCAACATTTTGTACATTATACAATAACTCTTTATTAAAGTAATTGAGCTGATTTGGACTGGAATAACATATTTTTTATTTGGAATACATCGCAATTGATCAGGAAATATTTTATTGCTCCAATTTTCTGCGTCGATGCCGTGGGCCGGTGACCGTTATACAATTTAAAATTTGCATTGTTTACTATAGCTGTTTACAGTGTTCTAATCATTACGATTTACTTATTTTTTTGCTTCCATTCTAGATAATTATGCTCAGTGTTTGATGTAAAATTGAAGCGATGACTGAATAAACGAACCTTGGCTGGCGAAGATGTATCAGGAAGTGTACACATTTGTTGGAAGTGAACACAATATTCAATGTAATGACAAAAATTGGAAAATGCTGTGGAATTTCTTTTGTAAATAAAAATATACTAGCAATTTTCTATTAATGGTTTATTCAAGTGGGCAAAATATAATGTACAGAAAGATTGCCCGTAGAGTATCGCTACACTGAAAAGTAAGCAACCGACAGCCTCTATAAAAGGGGGCCTGTGATTGGCTGTTACTTACGCGAGATTTGAACGGGACTTACGTAGGCGTTGGCTCAGATGTATGTAGGGCGGAAATAAAAAAAATCAAAATCAAAGTAAAATAATAAAATAAAAAGGCATTAATAACAAAAGTAATAAAAAATAAAATTAAAATAAGTTTATAGCCAAAATAATTAAAGCCCGTACACTACATCAGATTTTAATCAGATTGTATTGAGTCATACAAATTAATTTTAAGTTTTGGCAAATATTATATCCAAAAATATTCAATGACGGAAAATATTAATACAAGGTGACCTTCATGAAAACTATATACATATAATATATCAGATTTTCTGAGACATCTCGGTCTAAGGCATATTAGAAGTGACGGTCATAGTAAATGTTGGACCCTTGGTCTAAAAACAATCAAGGAAAGCAATAATAACATGGCAATTCAGAAAAACAGAGCAAATATTCATACTAGACTTTTATTATCAAGGAAGTAAAATCGTCAAGCGATAAAATTATTTGACAGACAGAGCAGAATCACCTTTTTCTTTCTTTCCTTAGACCACTGTGCGACACCTTTTGACACATTTAACACGAGCAGAGCAGCTTTGTTGACACACTGCTGTACTTCATCTAAAGCTGGTTGCATTACAATATTTGGAATAGCCAATGTCACATTGCAATGGAAAAATGGAGACTCTTTCTTCCCTTTTTCTTCATCTGAAAAGCAAAACATAATTATAGATATTTAAGTTTGTCTTAAGTTTGATGTTTATGTAAATAAATGCACAGGTTTTTTAACTGAAACAGTTACAAACCCACTACATTTTGGTGAAGGTCTGGATCTGGTTGCCATGGAAACAGCATTTTAGCCAATATATTCCATTTGTAATTCCAAAAATTATGGCCAAAATGTCATGACTTTTTCAGAAAGATTGCTATTAAAAATAAGAGATTAGAGGTTGGTTGAGAACTGCACTAGTGGTTGCTAGATATCTCAAAAAAGTTGAGAATGAACATTCTTGATTTTGTCCTTAGACAAATTTTTTAAGTATTCTTCATTGTCAGATATGGTCATTGTTGTTGAGTGAATAAACTATTCAAGACTCTCTTATAAAACAGAAGATTATGTAAAAAGCATTTTAAAACATTAGGTATTAGGATAAACAATTGCACTCTTGGAGTACCTTCTAGTTATATATTGTTATTATATTCAAAACAAGATATTTCTAATTCCACGATTTTATAGTATTCATAATAGATACACAGTTTAATTCATGTGTGTTATGTCCCTATATTTTTGAATTAATTTTGGCTAATCTATTCACGTCATTTCCAATATCAATTATTGCTCATCTAAATTGTCTTAACATTATTTAAGGTAACATTACAAAAACTTGGTTATTATCATCGTATTTAAAAACAAGCAGCCTATCGGCTGAGATAGCTCCGCTGTAAGAAATGCACATTTCAATTAAAGAACTGAAGACATCATCAGAAAATGAACAATATGTATAGTATCAAAGCAATCGGACTTACAGTTTTTAACAAGAAGTCGAAAATATCACTTTTTACCAAAAATTACAAAAATATTCACGAAAATTAGAGAATTGAAGACATCATCACAAAATGAACAAATCTGAGAGAGGTCCACATGTAGTACCTATATATGTAATATCAAAGCAATCGGACTTGTGGTTTTTAACAAGAAGTCGAAAATATCACTTTTTACCAAAAAATTACAAAAATATTCACCAAAATTAGAGAATTGAAGATATCATCACAAAATGAACAAATCTGAGAGAGGTCCACATGTAGTACCTATATATGTAGTATCAAAGCAATTGGACTTGTGGTTTTTAACAAGAAGTCGAAAATATTACTTTTTACCAAAATGATAAAAATATTCACCAAAATTAGAGAATTAAAGATATCATTACAAAATAAACAATTCTGAGAGAGGTCCACATGTAGTATCTATATATGTAATATCAAAGCAATTGCACTTGCGGTTTTTAACAAGAAGTCGAAAATATCACTTTTTACCAAAAATGACAAAAATATTCACCAAAATTAGAGAATTAAAGATATCATTACAAAATGAACAAATCTGAGAGAGGTCCACATGTAGTACCTATATATGTAATATCAAAGCAATTGCACTTGCGGTTTTTAACAAGAAGTCGAAAATATCACTTTTTACCAAAAATGACAAAAATATTCACCAAAATTAGAGAATTAAAGATATCATTACAAAATGAACAAATCTGAGAGAGGTCCACATGTAGTACCTATATATTTAATATCAAAGCAATTGCACTTGCGGTTTTTAACAAGAAGTCGAAAATATCACTTTTTACCAACAAGCAGCCTATCGGCTGAGATAGCTCCACTGTTAGCAATGCACATTTCAATTAAAGAACTGAAGATATCATTAGAAAATGAACAATATGTATAGTATCAAAGCAATCGGACTTGCAGTTTTTAACAAGAAGTCGAAAATATCACTTTTTACCAAAAATATCAAAGCAATCAGACTATTGGTTTTTTACAAGAAGTCGAAAATATCACTTTTTACCAAAAATGACAAAAATATTCACCAAAATTATAGAATCGAAGATATCATCACGAAATGAACAAATCTGAGAAAGGTCTACATGTAGTATCTAAATATGTAATATCAAAGCAATCAGACTATTGGTTTTTTACAAGAAGTCGAAAATATCACTTTTTACCAAAAATGACAAAAATATTCACCAAAATTATAGAATCGAAGATATCATCACAAAATGAACAAATCTGAGAGAGGTCCACATGTAGTACCTATATATGTAATATCAAAGCAATCAGACTATTGGTTTTTTACAAGAAGTCGAAAATATCACTTTTTACCAAAAATGACAAAAATATTCACCAAAATTATAGAATCGAAGATATCATCACGAAACGAACAAATCTGAGAAAGGTCTACATGTAGTATCTAAATATGTAATATCAAAGCAATTGAACTATTGGTTTTTAACAGAAGTGGAAAATATCACTTTTTACCAAAAATTACAAAAATATTCACCAAAATTAGAGAATTGAAGATATCATCACAAAATGAACAAATCTGAGAGAGGTTCACATGTAGTACCTATATATGTAATATCAAAGCAATCAGACTTGTGGTTTTTAACAAGAAGTCGAAAATATCACTTTTTACCAAAAATTACAAAAATATTCACCAAAATTAGAGAATTGAAGATATCATCACGAAATGAACAAATCTGAGAGAGGTTCACATGTAGTACCTATATATGTAGTATCAAAGCAATTGGACTTGCGGTTTTTAACAAGAAGTTGAAAATATCACTTTTTACCAAAAATGATAAAAATATTCACCAAAATTAGAGAATTAAAAATATCATTACAAAATGAACAAATCTGAGAGAGGTCCACATGTAGTACCTATATATGTAATATCAAAGCAATTGCACTTGCGGTTTTTAACAAGTCGAAAATATCACTTTTTACCAAAAATGACAAAAATATTCACCAAAATTAGAGAATTGAAGATATCAACATGAAATGAACAAACCTAAGAGAGGTCTACCCAAGGTACATATACACCAAGTATCAAAGCATTCAGGCTTGTAGTTTTCAAGAAGAAGTCAAAAAAAGTAAAACATTGACACGGACGACGACGGACAATCACTCATATGATAAGCTCCGCTCGACAAAGTCGACAGCGGAGCTAAAAATGACAAAAATATTCACCAAAATTAGAGAATTGAAGATATCAACATGAAATGAACAAACCTAAGAGAGGTCTACCCAAGGTACATATACACCAAGTATCAAAGCATTCAGGCTTGTAGTTTTCAAGAAGAAGTCGAAAAAGTAAAACATTGACACGGACGAAGGACGACGACGACGGACAATCACTCATATGATAAGCTCCGCTCGACAAAGTCGACAGCGGAGCTAAAAAACTAAATCTGCCATTTAACAGTCCAGGGCAAAATTACAGAAAAATTTGTGAAATTCTAATTATAATTATGAGTATTTATTTTCAGTGCCAGGGATAAAAGAGATAATATGTGATTACAACAAGATATCGCACAGTCTGCACAAAAACAGATTATCGTCCAACGTGCTGCGAAGGTTGATGCAACCTGGTATGCATAAATAGTCTACAGTAATAATTTTATCAATATACATCTTTCCTTTCCAATCAATTGGTGTATGAAACCCAGAACTGGGCAATGAAACATAAATAGTGGTAGTATATTACCGGTAGTACAAGTTTTATTTAGAAATTCATTTTGAAACATATCCACCATCTTGGAAATAATTTGCGTAAACTGAGAACAGACTTCTCAAGGTAGAGTGAACCAAGTGAGTATTGGTCACCAAATCTGAGAGGAGAATAACGCACTGGAGAGAAGCACTTGTAACTTAGATGTTTATTGATCAACTGCTAGTCCTAGAACTGAGCCTAAATGATACAAAATGTTCCATACAATGTATCAATATCATTATGCAAATAACTAAACTAAACGTTATAGCCTCAAATCATTACAATGTGTAATCAACCCATATTTAGATTTTGCATTTATTTATAAGGTGGATGCTATACCTTTCAAAGATAAAGTGACAGATGTAATATATTGTTATTTGTATTAAACAGAAAAGCTTACCCATATAAGCCAAGTGAGAGCTAGAGGTGATACGTCTTCTGATAGAATCAAGTGTGTATCTTGTCACTTTCAACAAAGCATCTAAATTACGATGATTGAAATGAGACAACAATTCCTGAGCAGACTCCTCAATGTTTTCTCTTTGTTCACGTTTCCTTCTGGCAATAGTCTGGGCCACTGCTGACTGACCTCTGCTAGGACTGGCATGTCCACTGGCATGTGATACAGAACCACTGGCACGACGTTTCCTGTCATCTTCCTCATCTGAACATTGAAAACAAGCATTGGGAGACATAATGTAATTATTCTATCAAGGTGACGAAGATAGAGACTGTATTTTATAACGATTATATTGTATATACCAGGTAACAGTGTTTAAAACAGTTATAACATAGCACTGGCATATCATTATATGGTTGTCTTTTTGTTTATGCTTCTAAGAAATGGTAGAATTACACTAAAGCGTGGTGGTCATCGCGCAGCACATGTTCAAATTTCATGTAAATAAACAATGTATTTCACACGCGATGTATACATCGCTATGAGCTATTTAGTGCTCTCTCCTCCTCATCATCATCAAATGTACAATGATTCTGATTTATTCTTTTGTCAGCTTACCATCACTCCCTTCATCCTCCTCTTCTTTTTCTCCCTCTTTGGCTGGTTCTTCCAGTTCATCCACAATAAGCATATTGATGAGCTCATTAGCAGCTTCTTCAACCTGAGTGCTCTTGATTTGCAAAGTAATCGCTCCTCTATTACACAATTCCTAGAAAGTCGAATGACAATAACAAATTAATTAATTCCTTCCCCAACAAATTTGTTAAAAACACTTGTATTGGTGTAAATATTGTATAATTAAATGAGCTGGTATCTGTTTCCATGGAAACAATGACTCAGTTTATTCCTTAAGGCCACTGACAGCCATTTTGAATTGAAAACTACATACAACAAATTCAGCTACCAAAGTTTTTACATGTACTGACAGTGGCAATGATTTGGTAACATTTTTGGAAATTCCTGTATCAAAACTGTGTCTATTCTTAATGCTAGAATTTAAAAATGAAATGTACATGTTGTATGCCAAGTGTTTTCACCTGAGTTTTATCCAGAAATTGTTCAGCTGTCCATGGTTCATCTTCTGGAAGTTCACATAACATAGTAGTACTCATCTCTTGTAGAACAGAATTAATACGATACTGTACAAGGTCATTTGCACGATCCATCAATAATTCTAACTCTCCTGAAAAACAAAACAAAAACATTTTACATAAATATTTAATAAATTCCAAATCCATGCCTTGGTCTAAGACGTGTAAATGTGTACTTGATCCAGACAGTCCTAACACCTTAACCTTTTTCAACAGTTCCCTCTTTTCATCACAAAATTGTCCTGTTTATAGTCCGCTCTTTCCTTCAGAAAATTGGGACAAAAATAGACAAATTTTTGTAGTAAAAACTGAAAATTGTCTATATTGTGTCTGTTGCCTCCAAATTTAGGGTCCGTTTTTCAGAAAGAATATAAGAAAAATGTGCAGAAAAAATTTGGGTGAGAATGTTTAGTGGTGAGAAGGGTTAATGGGTTCCCTCAGAGATGACCATTCATAAAATAAACCTTCAGTTATTTTTTTATCAATTCAAATATTTTGATCAGAAACTGTGAGCAACAAACAATTATGTATATTTGGTTCAAAATTAACAAACAAATTATAGAAAATATGTACAAATTTGCAAAATGTTTTACCCAAATTTTGGCAAAAAAATTTATAGCATTCAAAGGTTTGAAGATTAAAAGTAAACAGACAGCACAGAGATGACTGCAAAGTACAATCACTAACTAGACTACCTCTGTACAGCCATCTTCAATGTTTTAAAACAAAAGCATGAGAAGCATAAAATATGCCCCCTTTTCTTAAATATTTGGT
Organism: Saccoglossus kowalevskii; assembly: GCF_978046115.1. Classification (NCBI taxonomy): domain Eukaryota; kingdom Metazoa; phylum Hemichordata; class Enteropneusta; family Harrimaniidae; genus Saccoglossus; species Saccoglossus kowalevskii. The sequence goes on from NC_140646.1 coordinate 38,224,822, forward strand.
TGACAAGAACCTTTTTCTATTATTTTTTGGCAAACTGCTTAAATTTACCCAAAATTTTTAAAAATAGTGACAATGAGGACAAGAGCAGGTAGCTTATATAAAATTAGATTCATCATCAGGAAATGAACAAGTCTTACCTAAAGCATCGTACACATCTTTCACATAGGTATCAATGGTCATACTGGTCCATGTCAACTTAGTGAGACCCGGTTCTATTGCATCATCTAGTTTGGATATATGTGGGGCCATTAATGGTTCAAATGCTGCATGTATCTTTCCACATACTCTCTTATTTTCAGACAACAGTAGCTACAAATAAATCACAACAAGAATGAAATGTAAGTAAATTCTAAGTATTCTAAATAATTCTCATTCAAAATCACGAGTAACAAAAATGTTCTCTGATTACTACATTAATAAGTACCTATGTCTTATTTTTTTTGTGACAGTTAAAAGCATGTTTTCTAAATCACTAAATTAATTCTTAAAAGCCAGTAATTTGGCCAACATGTACCTGTAACTTGTTGTAGTTCTCTTTAAAATAACCTTGTTTTTGACGTAATGCTTTGGCTGCCAAAGGTATCTCTAATCCCATCCTAGCCATACACTCCGCCTCTCTGATCAGTGTCAAGATTTGTGGGTCAAAGTTCACATACAAATCGCCACTTTCGGGATGACGAACAAGCAACGAAGCATGAAGGCCAGATTTTGATGCTTCTACTTGACGTAACCATGCACGATGATACAAAACTTCAAACTCCATCAATACTTTAGCCAACTTGTTGAAATTCTTGATGACCTTTTTTCCCTCGGGTGATGAGAGTATTGCCGGAAATTGCTGGAACGTCTCCATTGGTTCTTGTATGCGTCGATACATCTGTCGTGCCCACATTATCTTACCAGCTATCGGTGGGAGATCTCTCGCAACCGGTGGATCATTTTTGTTCTTCTGGTAACTACGTGAAGTATTTTCAATTTCCCGACCATATTTCTGCAGAATTATGGAATACTTCTCCTCAATGCCAAGATTAGGAATGTTTAATCTAGAAAAATACATAATTAACTTATTCACATATTAACATAATTCAAAGAACAATTAGGACAATTCATTTAAAATGTAGTTTGCAAGTGACAAATTTTCATAAATTTCACTAACTTATATAGCGTATTTCACACTAAATGTCACAACTGTGAATTTCAAAACTGTGTACAATGTATAAAGATCAAAAATTGAACTAGTGAAATAAAACACCAGTGAACATTAATGTTTTTACAATACCACAATCTGTATTGTTCAAAATGGATGTGTAGTGATAAGCAGTGACTTACCTTTCAAATTTGTTGATAAGAGTCAGGGCTCTCCCCACATTATGAATTCTGTCAAATGCATGATTCATAAATGACTTGATTTGTGACTGTTGAGATACAAATAAATAATAAACTGATGATATGTGATATTAACTTGATATGACTTTCATTTCAACATATGAGGATTGCTTTCATTATACACAGCTCTACATTTCACTTGCATTACGGGTTAGTGGTTATCCTGACACATAATTTTCAATATAGTCCCATGTGAGGTGTAAAAAATATGTAATATACATAGTTTGTTTACTTGAAATTTATACGATGACCACAACCCCTAACACATCACCTTATGACACCACTTTTTTCCATTGATTTTGGTCTCTAAACAGTCTACATGAACTACCAGGAAATCAATATTTTATTTACATGTTAAATATAATAATATTGTAATATTGCAACAACTCAAATATGAAAAAGCATTATTAAGTAATTAACAACCATGTTTGGGTATTTTACTGAACAAAATATATTTGCTAGTTCAAAACTGTCAACAAATGGTGACAACAATTTTAAACACATGAATCTGTTTGCAATATAAATGCACTATACAGCAGATTTTAATTTATTTAAATAATTCAATACTTTTTGCATAAATACTTGTAAAATTTTATTTACCTGCAATTCTGATATCTGTCGCTTGAATTCATCGTAATCAATGTCAAAATCTGCTTTTCTCTGATCTAAAGGATTGTACGGTTTCTTTCTGATTGTGGTGATGATAGCGTTGAATCGGCTTGCCATCAACTCCATACCTAAATACAATTAGAGAGCAAAAATATGTCATGATTCAATACATTCCGCTAAAAAAAATTCTAGAATGCTTGGAAAGAAGTTTGAAAAAGCATTTCTTAACATCAATATGGCCACCCACCAGTTCACATTCAGTGTGAAAATATTACGCTTAGAGATTTTTTGAAAATAAGCTGATGACAAATTAGTGGAGGAAAGAAACAAATATTCCAGCCATATGAACCCAGAATTAGCCAATAAAAAATCAGACATTTCCCAGAATTATTTTTGTGCATGTGATGAAATTTTTTTATGGAAACTGTTTTCTCAGAATTATTCATTGTTTTAATTTGAATTTGTCTTCTTCAGTGGCAAAAGTGACATAATATGAGCAAATTAGATAATAGTCGCCTCTCGGAAAGTTAGCTGATTTGCCTATAAACCAAGGATTAGCAGGAGGGCAGAAATTGACACTTGACCCGATTCTTACCTTCTATTCTACAATCAGATAATTTAGAGTAGACTACGATGGAATCAAAGATATCAATAATCTTCAGAAGACGTCTCTGAAAGGTATCAAACTTTCCAAAGATGTACATTTCAGAGAAATCAAATTGTCGCTCATTCGGCATATTTTCCAGCTTCTGTTTGGTTTTCTGGAAGCAGCGTTGGTATTCTTGATTCAAGCGTATGCATGCACGCAGTTTTTCGATTAGTTCATTTCGTGGTTGTTCCCAAATAGTGTACATTCCATCACATGTGATGTATGACTTGCAGGCCGTGATCATTTGGTTCGTAACCTGAAAGCGTACAAAAAGAACATGTGAATAAACATGTTTGTACTAATGTGGTAATTAAAGGAACTATCGAGCCAAAGAACATAATGACCCCTCAAGAAAAACTCCACAAATGTAGGAGAATGCAATTTACAGTTTTTTTATGTCACTTTTCATTATCTAGATATTCAACTTTTCATCAGTATTATGTAGTCAGCCATCTTGACTCTCAAGCAAAGAATTATGGGTAAAGTATGACATCATAGAATCTGTTGTCAGAAATTGAAAAAATGATTTCTATAACATGAGAAATACTGATCCGAATTAGTTCACATTTTCGTTGTGCATATTATTCATGTATATAATTATAGTAATGAAATCACTTCATTTTTTAAAATACATTTGAGATACACCAAACTGAAAATAGTCAAGATTTTATATTGATCAATAAAATATCCATGTTTGGAGATGATCAAATACAAATATGATAGTTAATTTGTATTACCTTAACAAAGAGCGATGTCATTCTTTCTGATGTGTTGTAGTAGCGAGATATACTGTGAATCATACGGATAGCATTAACCAATCCAGGAATCGTTTCAACCATACCAACCTGTATAAATAAGTAACATTGTCAAGTTAATGATGTCAATATTGAACATCAAGGCCCCATACCATGCATAGAAATGTAATGTTGTATTGGGAAACAAAAAATGGACATTATGTGATATAATAGAATTTAATAATAACATGCCATTTACATTGGATTTAATATTGAGAAAAAGCAATTTATCATCTCCTCTCATATGCAAAACAGGTTTGATCACAAATACTGCTGCATAAGATACAATATAGACGTGTATTTCACTGTGCTCAGACAGACATTTTACTTGTTATTCACTGCCTTTTGCAAATTGCATCTTGGGAAAAGGTCAACACAGTAGACATTTGCATAACACAAACAAAGAAGCAATTAATGTTCTATTGAGTGTGTTTTATCAGATATCAACTCTTAGAGGTTGTCCAAAATATATTGAAATATTTCAATAAGGGCAAATGTTAATCTCATTAGATAAACTTTCACTTTATCAAGCCGCTAAAAAAACATGACACAAAATCAGCTCACCATTATGATAGTATTTAAATCTAATACAAGTCCCATATAACGAGTTATAAGTGTACAGAAAAATAAAAGGACATGATCTGAACCTGGTCCCATATCTGAATTGACAGTTTAAATCACAGCCTATTAAATTACCACCACTACAAAAAAATTAAGTAACTAATTTTCACTAAATCACAAAATTCACAAATGTCAATCTTAAAATTAAAGTACTTTTACATACTAATGATACACATTAAGTAACTTACAGGATCACTGTTGTAAAGTGGATCACAGAATTTTTCTAATGTGTACAGATATTTGACATTGTCTTTGGCTTCATTAGCTGCATCTGTGATTCTTCTATCCAAATCCACCCAAATCTGAAAAGAATTCACGTATACATTGAATATTACAAACTGATCACTAGAAGCTTAGTGATTGTTGCAGAAAACCATTACAATTTAATGTTGTCACAGGGTGTAATCAAACTTAGTCTATGAATAAAATAAGATACAAATTTACTTTTTCTATTTTTCTATTGAAAATACATTCTGTAGTTTGCTATACTGTACTTGTCCAACTTTGTGTCCATGCTAAGTATGGTATGTCTGGTGTCTAATGTCTAATAACTCATAGAATTGAGTTTAGTATTTTAATGTATTTGTATGGTATAAGTGGAAACCCACCTTGACTGTTTTAGACTTTGCTGCCTGTAGAACAGTCAGGACAGCTTTGACATCAGATCCTTTTATTTGGTCTAACAGATAGTTAAATTTAGCCATCCTCTTTTTCCAATGTTCTAGTTCAGCTCTGGGTCCAATGTTGTCTGCTTCTTTCCTCATCTGTTCACTCTCTGCCAACACCTATAGATATACCGGTATATGAATGAACACTCCATCAACACACAACATAGAATTGTAATATTGATTTGACAACTATCAGAAAGTTTTATTAGAATTTTTGACATATTAATGCAAAATCAGCACTTTTATAAATATTTCAGTTGCTTATATTTAAAAGAAATATTTTTTCGCCATAACTCAACAACTCAATGTATGTTTGGTGTCAAAAATGAGAACATAATATTGTTTCAAGTAACATACTTGTTCAATTTGCTTAATCCATACTGCTATGCATTCCTCTATAGCTTCCAATGATTCGGTGCTATTAGCTGCTGCTATGTAATCATTAGGTTTTTTCAGTTTTGCTAGATTGTAAGTCTGACATGGTTTTAACTCCACTTTGTCAAAAATACACTCTTGTGCTCCCACCAAAACGGAAACATAGGAATCTAACTTATTCAGGAAATCAGCTCTGATGAGAGTCCCTTCAAAGTTACTAATCTTTCCCCAGCCATTGGTGTTCTTTCGGAGAGCAGGAATAAAAACTGTTGACATCATCTGGTCCACTGATGCTAGGAGTCCCTTTTCACAGGTATCAAGCACAGTGAAGGTGATATCCTATCAAACAAGAAATATATCAATAAATAATAGTAAATCTACAAAATTGAATACAGAGAAACTGACAATGACCAGGTTGATTTGAAAAATGAACCGGTACCAGTCAAAGTAAATAAGTATTGAAGTAAAACCTTAAATTTCCAATTTTCATATTAAAATCAGCATTATTCAGGGCTCAAAATTCTGAGGCCATGGAGGGAATTGTCTAGATCCCCAATCTGAAAGCATATTGATGTCTTTCAATATGTCAAGCAGTCTAAGGCATTTTAAATGTAAAAAATATTGGCCTTGGGTGCCCTCCCAAGTTCAAGTCCTTAATTATAATAACATGTGTATATTTTGGCATTTTGATACGTCATTGCTGTACTGCACATTGACATCAAATTTGGTAACGAAAGATCATGCAATATTGCGGTTTGTGACATAGATATATAAAAACATAATAATATACACAAACAAAATGAAAGCACATTACATAAAGCATGTATCAATTTCAAACATTTACAGCATTCTGTGTTACATATCATTCAGGTTTCTGTACAATATTGTCAAAATAGATGATATCACAACAAGCACATACTGGTGGCATATCATCTCAATAACAATGAATGACCCACAGTGTCATACTGAATGTCAATGTGCACAGAATTAAATAGAAGATCAACTGCACTAGGTTATGATATGCCCTCAATATAAATTAATGCAAATCATAGAAAACATTACATTCCCACAAGAAATACAGAAAGATCTAAAAATATTTAATTTCTTGATGTCTTTGAAAGATGATGTTAGGCAATTATAATCATAACTCAAAAAAGAAATGAAAAAATTGTCTGATATGTAACATTTTATCATATTACCGATTTCTTTTCCTTTTATAGTAGTAGTTATGACAACTAATCTTTATTGCTATTAACTGATGGAAACTTTGTATTTCTAAAGATGCAATAAAGTTATTAATATTTTATGCAAGATGGTGTGTGAATGTTGTTTTGCAAAGTGGGAATATACTTTACTTACTTTTGTGATGTTTTCAGTTGAAATTACTTTGTCTGAACTGGTTTTAGAGAAAAATAAACACACTCCTGTCAATGAGCTTTCACTTCCATCAGTGACACACAACTTTGATTTGGCAGATTTTCTAACCACTTGTGGGGGACCTAATCTTATCTGATCAGCTGAAATGAACAAAATAGAAAGTAGATTTGAATAATACATTATTACATCACATACATGAAAGATGAAGTACACTTATACTGCAGTGAAATAATTTTGTGTCTTTCCATACTGATTATCAAAATATTGTTTGAACATCGGAATACTATAATATTTTCCCATCACAATTCTTATGCAAATTTTTACATGTTTTTCTATAATTTTTTGTAAATTTTAGATCAATTGGACATCATTCCCCATTGGGTACACACCTTGATCAAAATTTTAGAAAAAATAATTATAACAATCATGCAGGTTTCAGTGTGTGATACAAAGATTACAGCATTCAAAAAATTATGCTAACATGCTAACTATGATTTCAACTATTGACATACCTGGTTCAGGACCCGGATCTGTGTCCTGATAAAAGAACATCAACGTGGTGGGTCCATCTGCATCAAAAAAACCATCCATGGATTCAATTTGCTTGCCATCCAAAATGGCGTCCACCACCTCTGTATAGTCCATACCAAGATAGTCTGCCAAGGTTTGTAAAACATACTCATGTCTGCCATCTAATTGGGCCTTTTTAGCTTCTCGCTCTTCTTTTAATTTTTGCTAAAAACCAAGAAAAATTAATTGTTTTAAAATTGTTATGACATTTGAGCTATAAAAGTGTATAAGATTTGTATTGACCAGGGAATTTTTCTATATACTATTAGCGATAAAAGTAAACGTAAAGAACATGAATAGGTGTGGAAACCTCTATGGCCAATGTAAGAACAGCAGATTTAGCTCACTGATAGAGAATATTTACAATATTAAAGAAAAGATTTGGTAAGCAAAGAAAGACTCAATTGCGAAACTGGAAATGAGTTTATTACCATATTAAAGAAGAAGGTAACACAGAAAAACACTACTGGTATTTGAAAAAACAGCATGTAATTAAGACTAATTAATTAGTATTTCTAGAAAAGTTTGTCTTGCAATTCATGTGAAAACAATTGCAAGGGGGCAATGGATCTCTATTTCTCTGTCCAGGGAGAACACTGTAATATATATTACAGATGAAAAGAATTTTGAACATTGTTCAGTGACACACACAACCCACAGAGCTTACATTATACTTTACAACAACAGCTAATGTGGTGGACTGGTGGGCAAACAAAAAATGTACCAAATATGATGTGTATTTATTGTATATTAGATCATTCAAATATGACTCATTTTGACCATAGACACACCTCCAAGTACATGTGCTACTAATACAGCTCATTATTATTATTATTTGTTTAAAATGCACAACTGTCGATTATGAAAAAAATTGGTATACAAGGTTTCTAGAACCTAAACTGAGGTTTAATTGAAGAATCATTTTTATGGAATGTTGACAAACAACGATAATTGACAAACAATGGCAATAAAAACAGACAAGCAGCCTCTCAGCTGAGATAGCTCCGCTGTTAGCAATGCACATTTCAATTAAAGAACAGAAGATGTCATTAGAAAATGAGCAATATGCATAGTATCAATGCAATGGGACTTGCTGTTTTCGACTAGAATTCAAAAATATCACTTTTCACCAAAAATGACAAAAATATTCATCAAAAGTGCAGAATTTAAGATATCATCATACAAATGAACAAATTTGAGAGTGGTCCACATGTAGTACCTATATATGTAATATCAAAGCAATTGGACTTGTGGTTTTTAACAAGAAGTCGAAAATATCACTTTTTACCAAAAATGACAAAAATATTCAACAAAATTAGAGAATTAAAGATATTATTACAAAATGAACAAATCTGAGAGAGGTCCACATGTAGTACCTATATATGTAATATCAAAGCAATTGGACTTGCGGTTTTTAACAAGAAGTTGAAAATATCACTTTTTACCAAAAATGACAAAAATATTCACCAAAATTAGAAGTCGAAAAAGTAAAACATTGACACAGACGACGGACACAGGACGACGGACGACAGACAATCACTCATATGATAAGCTCCGCTCGACAAAGTCGACAGCGGAGCTAAAAATTTAATATCACTTTTCAACTCCATCAAAGTCATGAACAAAACCCTGCCAACATGCATACTGTTGGTCAAAGTCCAAAAATATTTTTGTTTGTAACAAAAAACTTTGAAATAACATTTTCGGGAATTTACTTTCAAATGATAAAGTGTCAAATTCATTGGACCACGCCATGTCCCATATTGTATATACAAGTTTAATGGTTGACACAAACAAAACATTAATTGTTTACATGAAATTCAAGTGTGCTGCTAGACCGTGACACTTTATGTGATACATTGTAATATGCGAGTACATGTATGTCTTTCAACAATCTATTATTCATTGAAATGTCACTTACAAGTTAGGGTAACCATGGCATACATTTTGGTAATCAAGTATGTACTAGTAATGGAGGATACATTTTACATTTGATCATCCTAAACTCCACAGGAATGTACATACATGTAAATTGTTATTTTCACATGAACCAAAAATTGCTTTTATTATATATTAGTTTGTTAAAATATGATTTATTATCACCATGAACATACCTGTACCATTCACATGTAAACATTTAGTTCCATGATGTATGTAAGTGTATATGTTACTAATAAAGTAAATATGGTATCCAAACAAATTAAACATTTAATAAATATTTTCAAGTGATCTTTTCAAGGGATAGGCGTCTTCAACTTAATCCTTATTATATGTACAATGCAAGAACCCCCAGTGGCATTTTCTGTTTTGAATAAAATATTATTTTTAACAACTTCTGATGCTGTATTCTAATTTATTATCTGATTATATAGACATGTAGTAAATGTTTTGTGCAAACTTGATCTTGACAACGGCAGCCATTTTGAAAGCACTGCCTTCATACAATCGCACTGACAATAGATGTTTTGTCAGCAGCAGTGACCTTAATTTTTTGTTGTCAGTAAGAATAATATAAGCATTTTGTTGAAGGTCTACGTAACAGTTATTGCAAGACTGGAATAACTTTTGAATGGCTTCGCAACCATGAAGGTGACCATGCAGTAATGGATTAGGCTATGATTGTACGATGGCTAACTAACTGGCTAGATTACATTCACCCCAGTACTATCTTTCCACTAATAAATTCACCTCAGTTATCAATTAAGTCACCAAATAATGATGAAACAGCAGTCAAAATCAAATGAATACTCAAATAGACATATCAACTACTTGTGTATACACAATCATTGCATAAGAAAATATAACTATATTATGATAAAAATGACCAAACACAAGATATTCCGTTAAATGGCAAATGATGTGAAACCTTACTTTTTCAACCATGGTTGTCTTAAGCTTGACAGATGCAGCAGCTTTCGCTGCCTGGGTCGCCATTTTGTCCTCAATAGCTCCACGAGGTGTATAGCGGTAACCAAGTCTTTGTATTGTACACTCTGCTATCAAATAACCTTAATTTAACAACACAAACTGCTACAAGGATTTTTTGCTTTTTCTTCTGGCTAACAATAACAGTTTCTTTGATCTATTTAAGACAGCCCTTGGTTGGCATGGAAACTACATTGAAATACACACACACTACCCAGTGACAATTGACTTTGTTGACATTTAATGGAACAGCCGATACTCATCATATACTAGGTCAATTGCAAAAGATGGTGAGATAAGGGACCACGTGAAAATATTGCTTTATGTCATAAATAGCCAAGAATAATGTACTTGTTGTGAGTACATTTCAATCACACTCTGTATTTGTGTAATAGCAAGGGCAACAGTCAAGGACGCAGTAGAAAAAATTGGAGATCTACCTCCTAGAGTAAATGGAATGTGCCAAGAATATTCATAAATAATCATGAATTAGCTGTGATAATTAATTCTAAAGACATAAAATTATTGAGCTTGTATCCAACCAAGGGCAATTTTTTTGCGAAGTACTAAAGGAATCAATTTCATAGTTTTATTTTCAGTACTACTGCGTGACATGTTTAACAATAGGTCTGTAAATAATACAACCACTTTGGCAGTATATACTATAAACAATATAGGCCATTATACAATGATCTCATTTTGCCTTTCCTGTTTGTGTATGAATGTCTGTGGAAAAAACTGACATTTTCTTTTTGTAATTCAGCTATGTGATATGACCTGTATTGCCCAGTGTAGCCATGATAGCGATTGTACACATATAGCATAGTGACACCATGGCAACCAAGCAAATTAAGACTACCTAAGTTCAGTAAATTTCTGCTTCCAGAGTATTTAACTTACTATATCTGCATAATAAACTGATTCAACATCAGATACAACAGTTAGTCAATGAACATCATGAATTATTGTAGCAGTGAAAATGTCTCTCATGTCTTATGGAGTGCCAGTGAAATATTGTAAATCATAAAATCCTGAAATGAGGAAATTTTCTACAAATGTAGCAGTGAAAAATTAAATGGTTTACATTAGTAATAAGAAGTAGAAGATCTGTGTGAGTATTAAAATCAGATTAGATTTAGAAAATAGTTCACGGATTGTGACAAAGCTGAGCAGCGATATTTTTTACAGAATTTTTGACCAGTCACAAATATGAATATTAGTATCTGTCTTGTGTGACCCTCCTGAAGCTGTGTAACTCAGTATGTTAATAATACAATACAATACATGAACATAAATTTAATTAGAAATTAAAGATACAAAGGAATGTCCATAATTGTATTTCAAGTGAACTATCCACTGAAACTAAACATCATTAATTTTTAGTTGTTACAAGTTTATTATATGAATAAAAATCCCTACCAATGTATTTAAATTTGTAGATGTAAATGTTTTAATTGGTATTTTATAATATCATAAGAAAATGTGATTCAAACTTACTGAGTACTCGTTGACGTATTTAAACGTGTTCCAAATCACAAGAATTCATAAAGATATGCTTTTTTTTAAAGTAATGCAGCAAACATTGTCCACAAACACCATTAAACCTAAAAGTACCATCTTTTGAGAGATAATTTGTGTTTTTATGTACATTGTGCTTTTTATTTTGTAATAAAATTAAAAAAACAAAAACATAATAAAGCTTTAAAAACAAGTACTGTCAAATCTGTATTAAAAGCCGCGGCTTCTATTAAAATGATACAATGCTACAGAGGGGATGCGGCTTTTATTAGAGAATCTACACATATGAGAAATGGTGAATTTTTGAGTCTCAATTGTTCAAAAAGATGGGTGTGGCTTCTATTAGGGATGCAGATTTTACGGTAATTGAAGTTGAGAACTGAGTTGCATTTTTTTCTCAGTTTGTGTTTGTACTAAACATTTTGTTTTGTAATTATTCTCTTTATTATCTATTAGTAAGTACATGTAGTAAATAATTGTTTTGACAATAATCAGAAAATTTGAGAAAAATAATAAAAGCTTTTTCTGTTTCAACACTAAAAAAAAGTAAAAAAAGCCAAAAAGAGTATAATGTGGAAAAATGTAAAAAGACTGAAAGCATAAGTTACTAACAAGGTGAATGACATGCTCTCAACCATGTGACTATCTAGTAAGGCAAAAACTAATTCCCTCATTCCATATCCAGTGCATGCTGACCCTAGTATCAGTTGTTACACGAGTAACATGAATTAAAAATAGACAAAATTGCTTACACATCACTACTGTTACTAAGACCAGATTGTTTATAATATTGTTTACATGTTGCTAAGCAACGCACAAGTAATTTTTCTTACTGTGAGGGCAGTGGATTAATGCCAGCCCTTACCTTGGTACTTGATAACACAATGGACTATAGAGTATGCAACAAAGGAGCACAATCATCTATCAAGGAGTGGTCATTAACGACTTATATTTTTATAATTCTATGTAAAGTTTATCATTGGAAAGTCTTGAAGGAAGATAGATGCTAAAAATAACTGTAGAAATTATGTTTTCCCTTCACTTACTTTTCAGCTAGTGTTTTTTTAAAAGATGATGTTTATGCAATTTTTTTGTTTTGTTTTTTGTTTTCCCTCTATAAACATCTTATTTTTTTCCCATAAATATTTTGTTTTCAAATTTTCGAATCAACCCCTCCCTCCTAATGAAAAGATTGACATTTTTCATATAAAAGGTACAATTCAACCCAAAGCACCTCAACACCAAATACAAAAGCAATCAAATCAAGTAGAAGTGAAAAGTTTATGACAACAATCAGTCATAATATCATTAAAGTGGAGCAGAAAAAAAAAATTATTCGTTGTTCCTCAAACATTTCACTTGAAATTGCAGAACTCACAACATTTCCGATAAGAGCAGTGAAGCTGATTGCCAAAGTCAAGCTGTGTGTATACAATAAGTAAATGCTGTCGTTGGTGGCATTGTTCTCAACACAACTGTTTTGCGTCTATACAAACACTATAAACAGCACCTTTCATTACAATGAGTTCAGTTCACAAAATAAAGCCAGTTAACTGATGAACGACTGCTAAATAATCAATTTCAGCCTTGTGAAGAAGTAAACATGTTATATAGCAAGTTTTAAAACACTACAGTCAGAGAGTAACTTTACTTCCAAACTGGTTATCAACAGGCTTTGACTTTCATTTCAACTTGGACATTAATTTCACTTTATTTTTTTTAATATTAGTATGTTACTACGGTAACATACAACATATTTAGGTAGATTAATCTGCACATTTCAAATATGTGGTAGTTTTTGAAACCATTAAGCCAGCATATTGCTAGATAAATATTAAGTTAGTATCTCTATGCTTAATAAGTCAGTTGTTGATTGCTTAGAGTTGCATTTTGATGTATCCTAATATTGTTATTACATCATTCACTGTAGTGTTTTGGCCCTATTTACCGGTAGCTGTTGTTGTCTAGAACAGTTTAAAAAATCTCACAATCCTTAATAACTTAACTAATCAGGCAAATGATGTAGGTGACACTCAATGCCAACTCTGATATCATTCATGAATGTTGAGTTGAAGAGACAACGAAAATAATTGTGTATTTTAGAGCACATTTTTACAATTTTTTGTTTGACAAAAGATTAAGGTATGATATAATATAAACACTATTACTCATTTGATGTAAGATGAAAATGATATTGTACATGAACTTTTAAATGAAGGCAGGCTATTAGCCTGGTATTTGCAACTGCCAGTCCAAAACAATTCAACGTATTGAAAAATGTAGATGGTTTTGAATATATTTTGGTAAAATTATCAAAGAACAATAAGAGAAAACAGAAAAATGGGAAAAAGTTGCCAGTCCAAAATTAAAGTTGCCAGTCCGTTTGGTGGGTGGACTGGTGGCTGGCTAACACCCTGCATACAGGTACCGGGGTGCAGATGAATCATGTCATCCAATGAATACTAACAAGTATTTATATGATTAAGGTATGCAAGCGTCCAATGAAAAACACAAAAATTCATACAAAATGCAATATAGTCATAAAATTGCATGAGAAGACTAAATTTAAAGAAATCCTTATTCCTTATTAAAAAAAATAGTGATTATATGAAAGAACTGATTCATATTTATCTCAGACCATTTGCAATTTGGTAATGCAATCGCTTATTTTAAAATCATGAAATACATTTTCTAATGCAGTGATGGTCTTGGTCATTTCTGCTTATGCAATCTAATATTTCTACACACCGACTGCATTTTAAATTTGGCACACACATTTGACATGTCAAGTACTGGTAATATGTGTAATTTATGGTAATAGATGTATAGTTATAGTATTCCCAAGATATTCACATCAATAGCAAAGAAAATAAATAACGCTGAATAATATGTCAGATTTTAATTAGTATAACTACCGGTAGCAAATATTGTAACATTTAAATTTGATGTTTAGCCAACAATACAATTTTAACAACAACTACATATACATATACCGGTACTTGTAACTTAAAGAAGTCAGAACTTGTATAATGTTTATCTGCTTCAACTTCCAACCATAAGTAGTACTGGTAAATATTACTGATTAAAGTCAACAGCCAAAACATCTGGTGTCTATCATGATTGTGAATAGACAAAACTTTAACTACTGTATATCATAATTCTGCTTTGCTTAGCATAATTCTGTGTTGCTAGGCATAATTCTGTGTTGCTAGGCAGAGGGAACACAACATCCTAAAAGATTTTCTCACTCCACCCACAATTCCCAAACACCATTCCAATAATTTCTTATGTTTTCATTATTATTATTTTTATCCCCATGGTACAAATAAATTCCATGAGAATTGTAATTGCAGAAGAAACAGGGATGTGATTTTTTGCATTAGTTTCCTGGCTATGACTAGATAACTACAGACACGCTACTGACAATCCTTGAGCAGTTGTGACCAGCTGATTTAATTAGAAAACTATTTAAAGCATACATAAACAAAATAGAGATGTAGGAGAAATGCTCAAAAAAAACAAAAACTCCAGAGTGAATGTGAAGTAGGAAACCATGTGAAGTATAAAACCACCTTTACACTTCTATAAATTTATTAATTATAAAATTAGCCTTCAGTTGATCCCTGGGGACAAAATTAGTGCAGCATGTGTACCAGTAATGTTCTCGACTAACCCCCCCCCCCCCCCTCCCCGGTATATCTAAGCTTTCAGATGATGTATAGGTTGTTATAGTAGCATGCTAAGTAACTTTTAAGAATGTCTGAATCACTGAGCAATTTTAACTAATTCTTCTTTTTCCTCGCTACTGCCTTAAATCCCTCATGAGTAAATAATATGTCCTGTAATTCAACCATGAAAGTTAACAGGGCTTGAACTTCCGTATTCTGAGTCAATTTCAATGTGAAAAATTTGTAAAAATGTTTTTAGAATGATTGAAATTGCGAAGAAAGTACTCATCAAGGCAATTGCCTCCATGGCCTTCATGAGTTTCAAGCTATGTAACATACATGTATACCCATATTAGTTGACTGTAAACACATCGGCTTGACGTACTAGAAATACGAGAAGTTGTGAAACCACTGTAAAAAAACCTCAAAAACTCATTTAATAAAGGGGTATATATACTGTGGCTCTGGAGGGCAGTTTCTGAGTGACAGCCAATTTTTTTTGTTTACAGTGGTTTATTCAATTTCCCCTACTCCCGGAGTCCCACTACGTCCTCTACTGTGTATAAACTGCGTACTCATGTGTCGAGTGAAATACAGTGCAGACGAATAATTTCTCAGATAGTTTGTTGTGTAAATGATATACAATGATCATGGAGGTAATATTACCTCCATGATACGACGAACACTAATGAACGAAGTTGCATATGCATTCACGAGTCATTAAATAACGCGCACATTATGTTGACAGACAATGATGCCACTATCGGCATTGAAGTCGAAATTCCTTTGGTCATTACTGGTAGCACTACTAACTTTCCTGTTATAATTCCGCTGGGCAGATGCCAAGGCAAGGCTGTTAACGTCCCTCGCCGAGTAATTTAATTCTTACAAATAACACTCACCTGTTTTTCCTTAATATTTTCACCAATTGCAAGAGCTGCGAGGCGAGATTTGGTTTTTGTATGCTCAGCGCTGGCTTGTCTCTTTTGGGGTTTGGATTTTGGCTTGTCTGCCGAGGAGGCGACATTCGTCCACCCCTTATCCGCCATGGTTGCTAGTCGATCAAAAACAAGTTATTGAAAGGTGGGGTGGATATTCAATCTTTGAGCTACGAGGTGTTGATCAAACTGAAATGTAATATCAGCAACAGATCGGGATTCACTCGGGTACATTCACAAGTTCCGTCAGCGAGTCGCCATCTTGCTCTGTTTATTGGTAAATGTCCTGGCGACATGCTAATGAGCGTGGATGAATTCATTGTGAAAAGGGGGTGACATCATTCACTTCCAATCAATCACCTACTGTTTATGTACTTGCATGGTTTCACGGCAACCCGTCACTGTCATCACTGCCCAACTTTAGATTCCAAACCATTTAACCTAGAAGCAAATAAACTACGTGCAGTAAAATAATACCACAGAAACAACGGGATGTCACTGTTATCAAAAAATATTAAAATGGACAATATATAACCAGACTGTATATGAGCAAAGACGTGCACATGTCGTGATGTCCCCCTCGTAATAGTGAGTACCTTCCATGAATAAATCAACCCTGGAATAACAAAAACAGAAATAAATAAGTAAATATTAAAAATAAGTATATGACGTTTAAAAAAGTGTAAATGTTTCACACTGAATACACAAACAGTAACATTTTATTTCGAGGCAGTTTGGCGTGTTCTAAATATAGTTCAAATTCATTTGTGTATCCAGTTAATTGTATTTTCAGTTTTCTGGTGTAGAATCTGTGTTGATATTTCATAACAGGGTAAAGTTCTGTTCTTGTGGCAATGTTGCTGACTTTTTGTCAATGCCCAATATACATATATATTTTGGTGACTAATCACTAGCAGTTGAGCCGAATGAGATTAGTAACTTAGGCTAAATTACATAAAATCATATACACGTACGTCATTATTGAAACAATAATGGGCCGAGGCTACGACATCGTATTGAATTTATAGCATGTGTCTGCTAACGCTATGAATATACTGCCATATTTTATCTTATGTCCCTTGGTGGCCGAGGGGAAGACGTGTAGTGGCGTGAAGCTAGGCGATTTGGTGCCGTACGCGAGCTCCGGTTCGAGTCACGCACGCAGTACGTATTTACTATAATTAGACATAGTCTTTACCTTGCCGTTTATTCGGTGTTATTTGCTTAAGTTGTTCGCAGGCATTCAAACTAATAAATAGGGGCAGACAATGTATCACAATTTTTGTTTCAAATTGTCACGTAATTATTGACTTAGAAGGTCCGCTAGTACCTTCCATGCTTAGAACTTATATCATGCAAAATATTTGTTTGCAAAAATACTTTCTGAAACATTCCATCAACTTCCGTATTAAAGGGGTATTTCTAAAAAAAAAAAATACATAGCATTCACCAGTAATTTGCGACAACCATAAATATCCATCTCATTACACATAATTTGTTCATTCTATGATGTAACTAGACGAAATTTTGAAATATGATGGGATTTAGTCCATTGGAAACTAATAGTAAAAAATCACAATTTTTATGGATGTTGGCCTTTTATTTGCGCGACAAGTAGAGTGACCATATATTTTCTCTGGATTTTGTGAACACTGAGCAGCATACACAAACCATAATGTAAATGTCAACAACACTAAACATCTATGATAGCCATTTAAATCGTAATAGTGCAAACAAGAATTTGACATCATCCGTGTCTGACCATGAATTGCTTTGCCCAACTTACAATATTATAACAACGTGTTATATTATTTTGAAGGTAGATTATGCATTTCCCATGTTGCATGAATATAACATGTGATGCACCAATGTATTGTACTGTAAACACGTAACTCCTTAAGTTGCGACAATTCCATTGTCATGTCATTTTGGATGTGTTTAAATTGTAAAAATGTTCAATCATTGATAAATAAATTACGAAGAGCAAATAAACAACAAACTTTGAAACTTTGAATCGCAGGGAATAATTTAGCAAAATTTGAGAAAATTCCTGCGTTGTATTTAAAGTTATATATTTACACTGTTATATTTTATTAAAGTTTTGCTGTTGATTTACCTCAGAATTTCCATTACGTGTTTCGAACTCGCATCGTGATTCGAAAGGGGGGGGGGGTGTTGTCTAGTGTAATATGCGAAACTCGGGTAGATTGGAGGCTGCGATAATAGATTTTTCATGTATAATAAAACGTGGAACCCTTTTTCCAAATCTCCTAAAACCAGACCATTGAATATACGCTTCCGATAGGTAATGGTGGCGTCAAGATACTTTTTTAGTTATGGGTAAAAAAAGTTCGTGTCAGATACCAAGGTCGTTACACTCCATTGACAGTGTATTTTTTCGTTGGCAACCACTCATGTCAGTCTTAGGACGGTCACAGTTGTTAGACACCGTGACTGTTATACTACAATTGGCCAATAACAACCACCAAGATTCCAAATCAACAGAAAAAATAAATAAACTGACGATAACTCACTACTCGTTAAATACTAGTATCTCCCAATTACAAGTATTACGAGTTAGATATATCGTTATTACAAGCAAGTCCAACTATACAGGGCTTATTTTACTGTGAATCGAAAGTATCTCATTATTACAAGTTGGTATCGGTATTGTTATGCCTATCGTGATACAATTTAGTATTTCATTATTACCTGTTAGTAACTCATTGTACGAGTTAGATACCTCATTACGAATTCAAATCTCGCTTTAACGAATTAATATGTCATTATTACCCGCTTGTAACTCATTACAAATTAGTATCTCGCTATAAGTAGTATGCTAATTAATATACCCGATTTCCAATACCAAAATCATTGTATGAACGAATCTTTGAGTATCTTCAATGGTCTCCACAAGTAAAAAATAATGCTGGTGGCACTGTACAGAATGACATAGTGTTCCCATGACCTGTTCTGGTGCAGCCGAGTGTCAGTCTCATTGAATGCTTATACCTGTTGATGCAGCAAATCATGTCCTTATTAAGACACAAATCCAATTACCATGAAGATATTTTTAGATGTTGTACTGAAGCCTTGGCACTTATTTACCACATACGATATTTAGCACGCAAGTACATAGGATTACATAGAAAATGTACAATTGATACTACCGGCACTACCATATGATTGAAATTTAGATAATTTAATATAAAGATTTAGGAGAAATGTAGCAATAATAATAATTGCAGAGGCTTCTGTTCCATAGAATTTAGTTCTCAGAAACTTCTTCAAATAAATAAAATATTTATCAGCAAAGTTCAATGGTTTACATGATCCTGTGTTTTTACCATTGAACAGAATGTTTACGAGTTGAAAATGTAATAGCTGCATTACAAGACAATCACTTATCAGAATAGGTCTACTCAGGGAACTTCACTGATATCTAAGCTCAGCAATAAGACTATCAGCAAGTGGGTTTACCTTGTGCGTTTTACATACAAATATCATACATATTGTGACGTTAAATGCGGGGGGGGGGGCCTTTATGGTGCTACACCGTATTCAGGATCGGGGAGTTTGTCTTTAATACCGGTCTAATAGTCTTTGTCTTTGGTAGCGTGCTTATCTAATAAGTCTCCTCCCTCTCAGCTCGTCCGCTGTCACGGGGTGGGGATCGTTTGGTGAATGTATATCACCACAACTGAGACTGTGCAGAGAAAGAAATATACCAGTAACGATTATAACAAATCAACACAACACAATATATACGGTTTCCTGTACTTTAATAAACAAATAACAGGGATGCTGGTCACTGGAACCAGCAAGGAGGGGGATACACTGTAAAATAAAATAAATTAGAGACTTGATCGATGCTGCAGGGAACACTCCACTCTCCATTGGACAGCAATGTGCAATGTTGCGTTCCTTCGTATCTGGCACACTGGCGAAGCAGCTGCACTACAATTTAAACTCGTGCTCTGTGTCCAGGGAGTATCGGCAACTGCACTGCTATCTGCTGCTACTGGTAGCACTGGTACAACGGGAGTAGTTCAGGCAGTGAGCTTCAGTGGTTCCTGTTGATCAGCAGGGATTACTGCACAGCACGTCTGCATATGTACCCCTGTATAGGGTACAGCTCACTGGAGTCAGGAATCAGCATCACAAGATGTTACAGGATCAAGTCAGGTCACCTTCCTGACTAAAGATTTTCCCTTATGTCTCAACTTAAATACTCTAGCTAATTTATGGCCATGCAAATAATAAAATGTATATAATGAAATGATTGGTTATCTCGAAATAGCCGACAAATCAGTGTACAGAGGATGCCAATTTTGGTTGTGGAATAAACCACTCTTAATCCAAGCTCTACCAATTTAAAGTAGGAGACTCGGGTCAATGATGTCATATCTATTTTCATTACCAACAACACTGGGCTCAGCACATTCCAAGGTATTTCACAATCACCATGTCACTGTCTGAGCCATACCATTATGCCACAGGGAGAGACAGGATGTATGTATCTCAAATTCTGCTGACAACACAATCCAGTGACTGTATCAGCAGTCTTAAAAATAAACATGTGCAATGGGTTGTTGCAAAGTATCCAAACATGTGCACTTTTCATTCACACAGCCAGGGCTCTGTACTTTTAACTTACAATTTATGTCACATTATTCCCCCCTGAGTTCAACACACCGGGGTTGATTTCATAGCATTTTTTCACAGACATAAATTATCTTGGAAAATTGAAATTGGTTATACTTTGGGGTGATAATTAGTATCTGAAGTCTATCCTCTCAATTGAAATAGTACACAAAATCAAGGACACAAGTCACAGCTCAAGTTGACTTTTGACTGCTATTTTGTTTGTCAATTTAACCTCTCTCCCCAAACTCCCAATGCTGGTCTGCAGCCCAGCAGTAGGAATGTGGTTTGAGATCTTTCTGGCCACAAATAAAATAAAAACTAGTTTTCATGAATACAACAAAAATAATTAAATATGGAATAGTTAATCCTTCACACACAAGTGCGGGTTTTCTACTTTTAAATTTCTAGTTACACTAAATCCAAATGGAAATATATATATGCCACCTAAATAAAGGTAAATACATTTTTCAGGGCAGTGCAAATTTCCCATACAGGGTTATTCACTCACAGTTTATAGTTCAGTTCTATTTCATGTCCTCCTTATCTGATTCAACAAAATGCACTTTGACTGGTTCATAATTTTCACTTTCATCCGATCTCTTCTAATGTCTTCATCACAACCGTCGCATACTCTCGACCTTTCTTTATTCTGAGTTGCTTCCAGCTTCCTCAATTAACTCTCACGGCGGGCGCCAACCGTGACATCTCTTCCCATTTTGGTCTGATTCCGCATTCCTTCGCCCTCTTTACTGGACCTATTTCCGCATCAGCCGTCTGGGCTTCCTTTATCTGATCACTGCTCACCTTAGGTTGAATTCTGACAGCCCGTACCTGGGTCTCCATTTCCGCTTCCACCATCCTGGTGTCCACTATTCCTTTTCCCATATTCACCTTTTCTGTGTCCCTCATGCAAGTGGGAGTATCCTGCAATGAACTGCTATACTCTCCGGCCCTGGAAATCACAGCGCTATGTTCCCCCTGCCAACCACATTTCCCGCATGGTCTCCTTATAACCCGTCAGTTTTCCCATGGATTTTCCCTGGCCTATAACCTTATACTCGGATTCCCCAAGGACTTCGATCCACCTGGCGAGTTTTCCTCCTGGACACTTAAAACTCAACAACCACCTTAGAGCTGCATGATCAGTCCTGATGGTGAATTTCACACCGTACAAGTACTGCCTGTAGTATCTCACGAAATTCACCAATACCAGTAATTCTTTCCTTGTGACGCAATAATTCCTTTCCGCTTTACTCAGCGACCTGCTGCCATAAATTATCACCCTTTCCTTTTCATCCTGGACCTGTGATAAGACAGCACCAATACCTGTTTCACTTGCGTCTGTATCCAGCACATATCTCCTGTTTCCCGTGGATACGCTAGTACAGGGGCAGACATCAGACACTCCTTTAATACCTGGAAAGCAATCTCGCATTCTATATCCCAGTTAAACACTTCATTTTTCTCCATTAATCTGTGCAAAGGTACTGCTATTTTGGCAAATCCTTGTACATACCGGCAGTAGTAGGACGCCATCCCCAAGATACTTCTTACATTCTTCACACTTTTTGGCGTTGGCCACTCCTTTATGGTTCTCTCGCTTTGTCTGGATCCGTCGCTACACCATCTTTTGACACTACATGTATATGACCCGAATACATTACACTGGTTCTGCACAGGTCACATTTCTTTGGCTTGAGTCTTAACCCAGCTACCAGCAATCTGTTCAATACTTTTTCCAAATGCTCTAACTTCTCATATACATCTCAGCCGTACATAATAATATCATCTAAGGTCTAGGAACTACAATCTGGTTCAATAAAACTGGCTTTTAGCATCTTTTCTACTTCCAATGCAGGTCTCTGCACCACATGTATACGTTGATATTGTTTTCTTGACAGCAGTGTTTCTGATGCCCCAGTATCTATTAACAATATCTTTGCAATCCACCTCCCTTGTCTGCCGCAAATATCCCGCCTGTCGCCCTAGTATAGTCATTTATGGTAGGGAGGGGTCTACTTTCCTTTCCTGGGGGGTCCCTGTATCTGGTTCCTCTAGTTTCTTTTCCCCTTGCTGTGTACCCTGCCCCTCCGTCTCTGCACCATTTTTACTGCTTGTTGGGGTTGCCTGGGCCTGTCTGCATTTCCGACCCAGCCCTGGTCCCTGGGGTTAGTTTTGATGCATTTCCAGCGTATCTGCTTGGTGGGGTGGTACAGTTTCTCTTTATATGCCTCCGTCCACCACATCTATAACACTCAATTCCTATCAGGCGCCACCTTTCTGGTCTTTCTTGTCCCCCACTGCATGGCTGTTCTGCTATCAGGCTTGGTTGAAATTGTCCTACCCCCATTTCTTTCATTCCTTCATTCAGCTCCATCACCTCTGAGTCACAATCAGCATTCAGCACTCTGCTAAATTTGGGGTACTGCTCAGCTAGGCTTTGTTTCTCTGACATCACGTGTGACTCAGTCTCCAATGCAACCTGTATCTCCTGGTCAAAAGTGTTTGGATTTGCTCTAAATATACCGTCTCTTATTTCTTTCTCAGGGATTGTATTTTTGAAATACTGCCTGCCCAGCCTTTCTTGGGAAGCAGGATCCATACCTGGGTAGGCCATCTCTGTTAATTCACGTATAGCTTCACCCAATTCTTACAAACTTTCATCTTTCTTCCGCTGCCTAGACCGTAGTTCTGCCGCATTGGTATCTGCTTGCCCACTGGGACTAAATCTCTTGTCCAATCTTGCGACTAACTCTTGGTGTGGTATTTCTCCACCATCTGTTTCTTGGGTCAGCACTTTCTGCGCCAAACTGGACAAACTCACTGCTAAATACTTGGACTTGTGTACCATATCCCAATTATTTACAATTGCACATTGTGCAAAATAGTCTTTGTAATATCTCCATGGCGTTTCACCTTTAAATTTTTCTGGAATTATGCTAGGCTTTGTCACAGGATACATGCCCCTCTGATGGAAAGCCTCCTCTCCTTTCAGTGCTTTTTCTCTGTACAACTTTGGTCTAACTACCAGATCTGGATCCTCTTTTACCTCCTCAAATAAATCTGAGGTGGGGTTTGTCAGTCATCTGCCAGTTGATTGTGCCCGGGGGTACCCAAGCCATAAGTCATATGCTCTGTCAGCTGGTCTCCCTCTCAATGATGATCGGTACCATGGTGTGGCTGTATCCAGCCTCCATGGTATATCTGTTTTCTCTGCTACTGCTGATTCACTCTGCTTTTCCGCTGTAACTCTACTGCCAGTCAACAGGTCAGCTTTACTCATTTCTTGGGTCCCATAGCCAGAGGTTGGTGTCACCTGTGGGGGCAGCTCCTCTGCTTTACCCTCTGGCAGCACAACCCCCTCTTTTTCAGTCTCCACTGGATCTTTAAGCTCTGCAGTATCACCAGCTGCTGCCTGTGCAAACTGTATTTCTCTTAATGTATCAACAAAAATTTGCTGATCATTTCTTTGCTCTGCATCAGCTACTGGTTCAATCTGGATACTCTCTACTGGAATCGGCTTTGCCATTTCTGGATCTGCTACTGGTTCAGTCTGGATACTTTCTACTGGAATCTTTCTCTGCCATTTCTTGATCTGTAACAGGAGTCGCCTTGATCTGCTTTCTCTGGTTCACCTCCTCTGCACCAGTTGTATCCCACCGCTGCCACCAATGTGACGTTAAATGCGGGGGGGGGCCTTTATGGGGCTACACCGTATTCAGGATCGGGGAGTTTGTCTTTAATACCGGTCTAATAGTCTTTGTCTTTGGTAGCGTGCTTATCTAATAAGTCTCCTCCCTCTCAGCTCGTCCGCTGTCACGGGGTGGGGATCGTTTGGTGAATGTATATCACCACAACTGAGACTGTGCAGAGAAAGAAATATACCAGTAACGATTATAACAAATCAACACAACACAATATATACGGTTTCCTGTACTTTAATAAACAAATAACAGGGATGCTGGTCACTGGAACCAGCAAGGAGGGGGATACACTGTAAAATAAAATAAATTAGAGACTTGATCGATGCTGCAGGGAACACTCCACTCTCCATTGGACAGCAATGTGCAATGTTGCGTTCCTTCGTATCTGGCACACTGGCGAAGCAGCTGCACTACAATTTAAACTCGTGCTCTGTGTCCAGGGAGTATCGGCAACTGCACTGCTATCTGCTGCTACTGGTAGCACTGGTACAACGGGAGTAGTTCAGGCAGTGAGCTTCAGTGGTTCCTGTTGATCAGCAGGGATTACTGCACAGCACGTCTGCATATGTACCCCTGTATAGGGTACAGCTCACTGGAGTCAGGAATCAGCATCACAAGATGTTACAGGATCAAGTCAGGTCACCTTCCTGACTAAAGATTTTCCCTTATGTCTCAACTTAAATACTCTAGCTAATTTATGGCCATGCAAATAATAAAATGTATATAATGAAATGATTGGTTATCTCGAAATAGCCGACAAATCAGTGTACAGAGGATGCCAATTTTGGTTGTGGAATAAACCACTCTTAATCCAAGCTCTACCAATTTAAAGTAGGAGACTCGGGTCAATGATGTCATATCTATTTTCATTACCAACAACACTGGGCTCAGCACATTCCAAGGTATTTCACAATCACCATGTCACTGTCTGAGCCATACCATTATGCCACAGGGAGAGACAGGATGTATGTATCTCAAATTCTGCTGACAACACAATCCAGTGACTGTATCAGCAGTCTTAAAAATAAACATGTGCAATGGGTTGTTGCAAAGTATCCAAACATGTGCACTTTTCATTCACACAGCCAGGGCTCTGTACTTTTAACTTACAATTTATGTCACATTATTCCCCCCTGAGTTCAACACACCGGGGTTGATTTCATAGCATTTTTTCACAGACATAAATTATCTTGGAAAATTGAAATTGGTTATACTTTGGGGTGATAATTAGTATCTGAAGTCTATCCTCTCAATTGAAATAGTACACAAAATCAAGGACACAAGTCACAGCTCAAGTTGACTTTTGACTGCTATTTTGTTTGTCAATTTAACCTCTCTCCCCAAACTCCCAATGCTGGTCTGCAGCCCAGCAGTAGGAATGTGGTTTGAGATCTTTCTGGCCACAAATAAAATAAAAACTAGTTTTCATGAATACAACAAAAATAATTAAATATGGAATAGTTAATCCTTCACACACAAGTGCGGGTTTTCTACTTTTAAATTTCTAGTTACACTAAATCCAAATGGAAATATATATATGCCACCTAAATAAAGGTAAATACATTTTTCAGGGCAGTGCAAATTTCCCATACAGGGTTATTCACTCACAGTTTATAGTTCAGTTCTATTTCATGTCCTCCTTATCTGATTCAACAAAATGCACTTTGACTGGTTCATAATTTTCACTTTCATCCGATCTCTTCTAATGTCTTCATCACAACCGTCGCATACTCTCGACCTTTCTTTATTCTGAGTTGCTTCCAGCTTCCTCAATTAACTCTCACGGCGGGCGCCAACCGTGACATCTCTTCCCATTTTGGTCTGATTCCGCATTCCTTCGCCCTCTTTACTGGACCTATTTCCGCATCAGCCGTCTGGGCTTCCTTTATCTGATCACTGCTCACCTTAGGTTGAATTCTGACAGCCCGTACCTGGGTCTCCATTTCCGCTTCCACCATCCTGGTGTCCACTATTCCTTTTCCCATATTCACCTTTTCTGTGTCCCTCATGCAAGTGGGAGTATCCTGCAATGAACTGCTATACTCTCCGGCCCTGGAAATCACAGCGCTATGTTCCCCCTGCCAACCACATTTCCCGCATGGTCTCCTTATAACCCGTCAGTTTTCCCATGGATTTTCCCTGGCCTATAACCTTATACTCGGATTCCCCAAGGACTTCGATCCACCTGGCGAGTTTTCCTCCTGGACACTTAAAACTCAACAACCACCTTAGAGCTGCATGATCAGTCCTGATGGTGAATTTCACACCGTACAAGTACTGCCTGTAGTATCTCACGAAATTCACCAATACCAGTAATTCTTTCCTTGTGACGCAATAATTCCTTTCCGCTTTACTCAGCGACCTGCTGCCATAAATTATCACCCTTTCCTTTTCATCCTGGACCTGTGATAAGACAGCACCAATACCTGTTTCACTTGCGTCTGTATCCAGCACATATCTCCTGTTTCCCGTGGATACGCTAGTACAGGGGCAGACATCAGACACTCCTTTAATACCTGGAAAGCAATCTCGCATTCTATATCCCAGTTAAACACTTCATTTTTCTCCATTAATCTGTGCAAAGGTACTGCTATTTTGGCAAATCCTTGTACATACCGGCAGTAGTAGGACGCCATCCCCAAGATACTTCTTACATTCTTCACACTTTTTGGCGTTGGCCACTCCTTTATGGTTCTCTCGCTTTGTCTGGATCCGTCGCTACACCATCTTTTGACACTACATGTATATGACCCGAATACATTACACTGGTTCTGCACAGGTCACATTTCTTTGGCTTGAGTCTTAACCCAGCTACCAGCAATCTGTTCAATACTTTTTCCAAATGCTCTAACTTCTCATATACATCTCAGCCGTACATAATAATATCATCTAAGGTCTAGGAACTACAATCTGGTTCAATAAAACTGGCTTTTAGCATCTTTTCTACTTCCAATGCAGGTCTCTGCACCACATGTATACGTTGATATTGTTTTCTTGACAGCAGTGTTTCTGATGCCCCAGTATCTATTAACAATATCTTTGCAATCCACCTCCCTTGTCTGCCGCAAATATCCCGCCTGTCGCCCTAGTATAGTCATTTATGGTAGGGAGGGGTCTACTTTCCTTTCCTGGGGGGTCCCTGTATCTGGTTCCTCTAGTTTCTTTTCCCCTTGCTGTGTACCCTGCCCCTCCGTCTCTGCACCATTTTTACTGCTTGTTGGGGTTGCCTGGGCCTGTCTGCATTTCCGACCCAGCCCTGGTCCCTGGGGTTAGTTTTGATGCATTTCCAGCGTATCTGCTTGGTGGGGTGGTACAGTTTCTCTTTATATGCCTCCGTCCACCACATCTATAACACTCAATTCCTATCAGGCGCCACCTTTCTGGTCTTTCTTGTCCCCCACTGCATGGCTGTTCTGCTATCAGGCTTGGTTGAAATTGTCCTACCCCCATTTCTTTCATTCCTTCATTCAGCTCCATCACCTCTGAGTCACAATCAGCATTCAGCACTCTGCTAAATTTGGGGTACTGCTCAGCTAGGCTTTGTTTCTCTGACATCACGTGTGACTCAGTCTCCAATGCAACCTGTATCTCCTGGTCAAAAGTGTTTGGATTTGCTCTAAATATACCGTCTCTTATTTCTTTCTCAGGGATTGTATTTTTGAAATACTGCCTGCCCAGCCTTTCTTGGGAAGCAGGATCCATACCTGGGTAGGCCATCTCTGTTAATTCACGTATAGCTTCACCCAATTCTTACAAACTTTCATCTTTCTTCCGCTGCCTAGACCGTAGTTCTGCCGCATTGGTATCTGCTTGCCCACTGGGACTAAATCTCTTGTCCAATCTTGCGACTAACTCTTGGTGTGGTATTTCTCCACCATCTGTTTCTTGGGTCAGCACTTTCTGCGCCAAACTGGACAAACTCACTGCTAAATACTTGGACTTGTGTACCATATCCCAATTATTTACAATTGCACATTGTGCAAAATAGTCTTTGTAATATCTCCATGGCGTTTCACCTTTAAATTTTTCTGGAATTATGCTAGGCTTTGTCACAGGATACATGCCCCTCTGATGGAAAGCCTCCTCTCCTTTCAGTGCTTTTTCTCTGTACAACTTTGGTCTAACTACCAGATCTGGATCCTCTTTTACCTCCTCAAATAAATCTGAGGTGGGGTTTGTCAGTCATCTGCCAGTTGATTGTGCCCGGGGGTACCCAAGCCATAAGTCATATGCTCTGTCAGCTGGTCTCCCTCTCAATGATGATCGGTACCATGGTGTGGCTGTATCCAGCCTCCATGGTATATCTGTTTTCTCTGCTACTGCTGATTCACTCTGCTTTTCCGCTGTAACTCTACTGCCAGTCAACAGGTCAGCTTTACTCATTTCTTGGGTCCCATAGCCAGAGGTTGGTGTCACCTGTGGGGGCAGCTCCTCTGCTTTACCCTCTGGCAGCACAACCCCCTCTTTTTCAGTCTCCACTGGATCTTTAAGCTCTGCAGTATCACCAGCTGCTGCCTGTGCAAACTGTATTTCTCTTAATGTATCAACAAAAATTTGCTGATCATTTCTTTGCTCTGCATCAGCTACTGGTTCAATCTGGATACTCTCTACTGGAATCGGCTTTGCCATTTCTGGATCTGCTACTGGTTCAGTCTGGATACTTTCTACTGGAATCTTTCTCTGCCATTTCTTGATCTGTAACAGGAGTCGCCTTGATCTGCTTTCTCTGGTTCACCTCCTCTGCACCAGTTGTATCCCACCGCTGCCACCAATGTGACGTTAAATGCGGGGGGGGGGGGCCTTTATGGGGCTACACCGTATTCAGGATCGGGGAGTTTGTCTTTAATACCGGTCTAATAGTCTTTGTCTTTGGTAGCGTGCTTATCTAATAAGTCTCCTCCCTCTCAGCTCGTCCGCTGTCACGGGGTGGGGATCGTTTGGTGAATGTATATCACCACAACTGAGACTGTGCAGAGAAAGAAATATACCAGTAACGATTATAACAAATCAACACAACACAATATATACGGTTTCCTGTACTTTAATAAACAAATAACAGGGATGCTGGTCACTGGAACCAGCAAGGAGGGGGATACACTGTAAAATAAAATAAATTAGAGACTTGATCGATGCTGCAGGGAACACTCCACTCTCCATTGGACAGCAATGTGCAATGTTGCGTTCCTTCGTATCTGGCACACTGGCGAAGCAGCTGCACTACAATTTAAACTCGTGCTCTGTGTCCAGGGAGTATCGGCAACTGCACTGCTATCTGCTGCTACTGGTAGCACTGGTACAACGGGAGTAGTTCAGGCAGTGAGCTTCAGTGGTTCCTGTTGATCAGCAGGGATTACTGCACAGCACGTCTGCATATGTACCCCTGTATAGGGTACAGCTCACTGGAGTCAGGAATCAGCATCACAAGATGTTACAGGATCAAGTCAGGTCACCTTCCTGACTAAAGATTTTCCCTTATGTCTCAACTTAAATACTCTAGCTAATTTATGGCCATGCAAATAATAAAATGTATATAATGAAATGATTGGTTATCTCGAAATAGCCGACAAATCAGTGTACAGAGGATGCCAATTTTGGTTGTGGAATAAACCACTCTTAATCCAAGCTCTACCAATTTAAAGTAGGAGACTCGGGTCAATGATGTCATATCTATTTTCATTACCAACAACACTGGGCTCAGCACATTCCAAGGTATTTCACAATCACCATGTCACTGTCTGAGCCATACCATTATGCCACAGGGAGAGACAGGATGTATGTATCTCAAATTCTGCTGACAACACAATCCAGTGACTGTATCAGCAGTCTTAAAAATAAACATGTGCAATGGGTTGTTGCAAAGTATCCAAACATGTGCACTTTTCATTCACACAGCCAGGGCTCTGTACTTTTAACTTACAATTTATGTCACAATATAATTTAATATTGACTGGTCAAATAACTTTTAATTGCACAGATACTTTCCAATACAATTGTTGTTAGAAAAAAAAAATCCCCATATTGTGATGAATCACTTTATTTTCAGTACAAGTGTTACTAATATTAAAGACAATGACTACAGAGTCAAAAATATGTGTATCATATCATCTACGTTCCAACATACATGCCAAACTAAATTTTAAAACATACATCAGTACAGAATACATATTTTGTATAAAATACAGAGTGATATTGAAATACATAATATTTAACTTAATGAGCAAATCTGCAAATCTGTATATTAGAGTCTTCATAGAGTCCTCATAACAAATGTTGAACACCAGCAGCAGCAGAACTACAGTCATTCAAACAAAAATAACCCAATTTCGACAGTTTTGTTTAGCACTTTTGTATAATTTGAGACAGGTCAAGTCCTTCAGATGCCTTATACAGCATTACTTCAAACTTCCTTCAGCGAAGCATAAGAAATCATTTCAACCACATCAGAGGTCAATTGTAGGTTTACTTTTGAATTTCTTCACTGATCTTTCACTTGCTCTTCTTCTTAAATGATTCCCATACAGTGTTACTAATAATGATTGTACCTCTACACAGAAAACAGTATTCACTTTTGGAATAGCTACAAAAAAGAATTAGATTGGAAAGGATTACAAAACTTGTACGATATATATACATATATGTGATGAAATGCAGGAATCGAACAATTTTATTTTTTCCTTGACCAATGTCCAAAATGGGAATAATAACAGTAAAATAGACTCAGTTAGCATTGCGTGGACATATAAATGTATTGCATTAAAACATCAAACAACTTTGAAGTGAGAATGATCCTTACTTTTTAAGATATCATCTTTTGTAATAATTTTGAAAACATTCTTTGTCTCCTGAACAACAATTCCTGTTGTACCTACATATGATGGACACTTTGACTTGGTCACTGTGAATACAAATGAAAACATGTGATTGTAAATCATATCTGCCCAGTCTTCGACTTCTATTAAATGGTACAATGAAACAGAAGGGATAAGACTTCTATTAGAGCCCCTAAAACATACAAGAAATAGTGAATTTGTGATTTTCAATTATGGGTTTGACTTCTATTAGAGCCCCTAAAACATACGAGAAATAGTGAATTTGTGATTTTCAATTATGGGTTTGACTTCTATTAGAGCCCCTAAAACATACGAGAAATAGTGAATTTGTGATTTTCAATTATGGGTTTGACTTCTATTAGAGCCCCTAAAACATACAAGAAATAGTGAATTTGTGATTTTCAATTATGGGTTTGACTTCTATTAGAGCCCCTAAAACATACGAGAAATAGTGAATTTGTGATTTTCAATTATGGGTTTGACTTCTATTAGAGCCCCTAAAACATACGAGAAATAGTGAATTTGTGATTTTCAATTATGGGTTTGACTTCTATTAGAGCCCCTAAAACATACGAGAAATAGTGAATTTGTGATTTTCAATTATGGGTTTGACTTCTATTAGAGCCCCTAAAACATACAAGAAATAGTGAATTTGTGATTTTCAATTATGGGTTTGACTTCTATTAGAGCCCCTAAAACATACAAGAAATAGTGAATTTGTGATTTTCAATTATGGGTTTGACTTCTATTAGAGCCCCTAAAACACACAAGAAATAGTGAATTTGTGATTTTCAATTATGGGTTTGACTTCTATTAGAGCCCCTAAAACATACAAGAACAAGTCATTGTCAATGACACGTCCCCGTTCCGTTCATATTTGAGTGACATATACATTCAAAGCAGATCATGACCGAAATGCACCTGCATATGTACAACACATTGTGCTACATCTGAACAAAATCCATCCATGCATGACTGAGATCCGGTTCTGGAATTGTGAAAATATGTGATTTTGATGCATTTTCGGCCTTAAAATGGCCATCATTCCGCTATTGTTAAGCAGATCATGAAACAAATGCACATATCTATTTGTGACATGATGTACCATGTGTGTGTGAAGTTTGAACTTGATCAATCCAGACATGTCTTGGATACGGATCCAGAACTGAATTCTTTAACAAAATGGCCGCCAGTCGGCCATTTCGAATTTGATCCGGAAAAAAAAAAGACGTGCATCAAGGTCCTATTATGTTTAATGTATGTACCAAATTTGAACAAAATCCATCCATGCATAACTGAGATACGGGTCCGGAATGGTGAAAATGTGCGATTTCAATGCATTTTCGGCCTTAAAGCGGCCCCCATTTGGCTATCGTTAATGAGATCATGAAACAAATGCACATACATATTTGTGACATGATGTACCTTGTGTGTGTGAAGTTTGAACTTGATCAATCCAGACATGTCTCGGATACGGATCCAGAACTGAATTCTTTAAAACAAAATGGCCGCCAGTCGGCTATTTCGAACTTGATCCGAAAAAAAAATGACGTGCATCAAGGTCCTATTATGTTTAATGTATGTACCAAATTTGAATGAAATCCGTCCATGCATAACTGAGATCCGGGTCCGGAATGGTGAAAATGTGCGATTTCAATGCATTTTCGGCCTTAAAGCGACCGCCATTTGGCTATCGTTAATGAGATCATGAAACAAATGCACATACATATTTGTGACATGATGTACCTTGTGTGTGTGAAGTTTGAACTCGATCAATCCAAGCATGTCTCAGATACGGATCCAGAACTGAATTCTTTAAAACAAAATGGCCGCCAGTCGGCCATTTCGAACCCGATCCAAAAAAAAAAATGACGTGCATCAAGGTCCTATTATGTTTAATGTATGTACCAAATTTGAACAAAATCCGTCCATGCATAACTGAGATCCGGGTCCGGAATGGTGAAAATGTGCGATTTTGATGCATTTTCGGCCTTAAAATGGCCGCTATTCGGCTATCGTTAATGAGATCATGAAACAAATGCACATACATATTTGTGACATGATGTACCTTGTGTGTGTGAAGTTTGAACTTGATCAATCCAGACATGTCTCGGATACGGATCCAGAACTGAATTCTTTAAAACAAAATGGCCGCCAGTCGGCCATTTCGAACCCGATCCAAAAAAAAAAATGACGTGCATCAAGGTCCTATTATGTTTAATGTATGTACCAAATTTGAACAAAATCCGTCCATGCATAACTGAGATCCGGGTCCGGAATGGTGAAAATGTGCGATTTTGATGCATTTTCGGCCTTAAAATGGCCGCTATTCGGCTATCGTTAATCGGATCATGAAAAAAATGCATGTGCATATGTCCCATATAAGGTGTGATGTATGAGTGAAGTTTGAACTTAATCGGTCCATGCATGTTCAAGATACAGGTGATCACGGACGCACGGACGCACGGACGCACGGACGGACGGACGCACACAGGGCAAAACATAAGTCCCCGTTTTCGGACTGCGTCCGAACGGGGACTAAATAGTGAATTTGTGATTTTCAATTATGGGTTTGACTTCTATTAGAGCCCCTAAAACATACAAGAAATAGTGAATTTGTGATTTTCAATTATGGGTTTGACTTCTATTAGAGCCCCTAAAACATACGAGAAATAGTGAATTTGTGATTTTCAATTATGGGTTTGACTTCTATTAGAGCTCCTAAAACATACAAGAAATAGTGAATTTGTGATTTTCAATTATGGGTTTGACTTCTATTAGAGCCCCTAAAACATACAAGAAATAGTGAATTTGTGATTTTCAATTATGGGTTTGACTTCTATTAGAGCCCCTAAAACATACGAGAAATAGTGAATTTGTGATTTTCAATTATGGGTTTGACTTCTATTAGAGCCCCTAAAACATACGAGAAATAGTGAATTTGTGATTTTCAATTATGGGTTTGACTTCTATTAGAGCCCCTAAAACATACGAGAAATAGTGAATTTGTGATTTTCAATTATAGGTTTGACTTCTATTAGAGATGTGGCTTTAAATGCAGATTTACGGTACACAGCTACAGATATTGACTCTGTCATAGAAAAGGGGTTACTTTTGCTACTGTTGACTATCTAATAATTTTCTTTTATGTTGTTAGATGCATTATTACATATGTACTGCAGCATAAACATTGGTATTATTTACAACTGATATACAAATGAGATAAAATAGTCCTTTTTAAAGTTGGATTTTTTTGGTACTTGAATTGTCAAAGTATATTTTGGACCCTATAATTATTGTTGAATGTAATGATTGTGTAATTTGAATAATAAGACTTTCAAAGTTTTTTTCATCAGTCACATGTCCATGAAATAATTATTGGTATTTTCAGAGCAAATTCAAAATGGTGACTTATACAGTTCAGAACTGTAGAACTCAAAGTAAAAACAAAGTCAGTAGGACCAAAGATTAATCTATGTTTGTTTTCTTCCGAATTTGAACAACAAATCAAATCAGAGTGTCAACACATTACAAAACATACTGCGCAGCTTTGAGTAGTAACGAAAACCCAGGAGAATGTAATTTTTTTTTAAATTGCAGTGGCATTGACATTTTCATTGACAGTTTTAGTCAGTGTTTCAATGTCAATAAAATCACATATACTTCAATGTCGATGTCAAAAATGTGTATAACAAGGCTGTGTCACAAAATAGATGTTTCATTGTTTTTATTTTGTAAAACACTTGAATTTTGTTCTGTTATGCTTGCTGCATGTTGCCAGTCGTCATTTTTGTAACTTACACAACTGTTAACACTGCAACTAGCACACATCTGCCTTAATTTGCATAAGAATGAAATGATGTGCCAGATTAACCAATCATACGACAGAATTTTTAATTGCCCTGTAAGCACTATAATGTGCCCAGTAGTTAAAGATCTGTGAACTAACCTTTGATGATGCAACCATGATAATCAGCTTTCAGTAACTTCTCTAGTGTCTGCTTATTGCTGAAAAATGTGGGAATATTGTATTTATCAGCTAATATGTCATTATCTATATTCAACATTGTGTGATGTCATTGATTTGTTCAACAAATAAGAAGATTGCATTTATCAGCTAATATTTGCATAATTATTGCACTCTGCATCCTAATTTGCATTGTTATTGGATGCAGATAACCAGGAATTATTGCATTCTGAAACTCCAGATTTTACACTAGTACTGGTAGATTTATCATATACATTATATAGATATTATGTATTTAATATTCTGAGAAATGTTGTGGGAACAAAGTCATGACACAGACAGGGTACTTACAATCCTTTTTCTGGCAGTATCTGCAGATAATCTCGAATGTAATCTTTCCATAAATAATGTAATGGTTCATAAATTGTATATCTGTAGGAATTAATACATGTATATCATAATAATAATAATTTTTTAAAAATGAAAATGCTTCTTACGGTCCTGCATACATATTACCCCTTTGTATTATAGTAGTAGTGTCAGTAAAACTTATTTGAAAGCCTTTTTAATTTTGAGTTAATTGTTCAAAAGTCAAATCTGATAGTTACAGAATTCTGGAATTGTACTGATCAAAAGCTGTCTTGCAACGTTCATCACAACTAATGTATTGTTGTCAATACAATAATTCTGTCAATAATTCTGCTTCCAGTACAACTGACCTAGGAAGAATGCAATGTTCAAGGTTTGCTGGGATGTAGTGGTAAACATGAATGAAATAAAACCTAATGGCTATATTATAGAAAACTCAAAGTATCCAGGGTGCATCTTAGACTAATCTTAATGGAAAATGCTTCACATCCAATATCAATTTTGTAATACATGTAGTGTCCATCATTGATCACTGAACAAAGAACCTTGCTGAAAACGCAATCACAGCTGCATCCACAGAACTGTTCAATGACATTTGGCTATTGGCAGAAAATTTCTTATGTGGATATTTTGAGAATAAACTGCAGTTATTACAGTACAGATATTACTTGACACATCAAAGATTTCAAAAACAATTTTTCGGACAGTACGAGACCAGATATGAAATGTGCTCGAGTCATTATGCCTAGATTCTGTTATTAAAATATTCAGACATTGCAATAATTCAATAGTATCTGATGGGTTTCATCAGGATTGAGTGAGTGTGTAATCTAAGTCATACCAAACTTGGTTGTTCTATAAAGCGTGTTGGCTTTTTTTATAGCATAAAGTTTTCTGTGACATATTGTTGTTGATAACTGTTTATGTTTGGACAACTTCAAAATAAAGTAGTACTCAAAACGTCCACATACATCAACTGCTTTGGAGCTATGGTAAATATAACTGATCATATATATGAAGAAAAATATGATAACTAATAAAAAACAAAAGAATTAAGTTGTATGTAAGAATAGACTTCTGCATATATTCTTGTCACAATCTCTATTTACTATACTTTACTTTTGGTGATCTGGTTTGATATCATAAATCTTCAATTGTCTTCGTTCTTTGGCAGTAAGGGATTTTCTTTGCTTCATAGAGGTTTCCGTGGGTACTTTTTTTGGCTTTACCACATCCATCACAATAGCTTTAGCTGACAGGATGTTTCTGATTTCTTGGTCAACCCTTCTCTTACTTGTCACAGTTCTTCTTAGGAAGGACTCCACAAATACATTTTGCGCAGGTTTCTGAATTTGAGACAGAAATAAACAAATGAGAAATAATTTGTCATTTATTTCAATTATTCAAAACATAAATGTTCAAATCTTCAAAGGCGCACACAAGGTACATATAAAATATAAAAGACAAATATAAATGCAGGTTTTGACTAAAAATAAAAAAGACTTTCCCTTAAGTTACAAAACTGCAGATAATGTCTTGTAAACAAACACACTTGTTCCATGGCTTGACATGTTTTTGACATTGTAAACACTTGGAATTTAATAGCATTTCAAATTTTGATGTGGCAATCAGCAGTGAACCAGGTTTTTTGAAACATGCGCATTCTAGATATTAAATGTTGTTCATGCAGACATTATTGAATGAGTAGTTAAATTATCAAAGTATTCATAATTGCGGCACTATTGTATCTAAGGACGCAGGAGACATGATCTAAAGTAAGTTATACAAAATGTACATTATAAAATCACATTGCGTTTCGTGTTGTTCTGTGCAAAAGGAATTACACTTATACGTGATATAAAGATTCAAAACCAACTTTTCACATTTTTACAGTGGTACATGTATGTATAAATTCAAATAATTTAATGTTAATATAGTATTCTGTGAATATAATCAATTGTTAAGATTTCTATTTCAAAATTAGACCACATACCAATCACAAAGTCAATAAATCTGTGTTCAATCGAAATCGCTGTCATAAATAACATTGATCAAGTTGAAATCGATAAAACATATTGACATCAAATGCAAAGAACAGTGATTTAATTGGTATCATATGGTACTGTGTTTGAAATAGCGATGAAATTCGGAGAAGGAAAATGTATAGACTTTCACTGGACCCATGGATGATGAAACTAATAGTACTGCTTGGTGACACACAGTCAATACTGTAGATGTATTAATTTTTCACTGGGTTTTAAAATTCGCTAAATTAAATCTATGTGAACATGTAAAACAACAATCAAACTCTTTGTTTTTTTTACAAATTCTTGAAATTAAAACAGTGAATATGCTAAAAACATCAAAATAGTGAAAATAAATGGTTTTACAGTCCTTGATGTCTGTGGTGATACATGGCAGAGTTTGCGATGACCAATCACGTGACTATTTTTTTTTTCATTTAGAACACCGCAGGGATATTTACACTCATATAACAATAGAAATCTTGTATGATAATTGTGCTATTCTTTATGTACATACGTTATAATCTGCAGTTCTGTAGCTCACAGAACATATTGAAGTTTATTGTATTCACTGTGATTCAGTTGTGTAATGAAGTTTAACTATATTTACCTCTATTCCGAGCTCTTCCTTGTATTTATTAACTTCTTCTGGAAGGTCATTATAAGCTCCGTAATAAACAGCAGCTTCTTTGCTAGTTGATGGAAGCATTGAAGCTTCCTTGTTGACAGACGTCATGTCTGTGGTCAACACGGGTTGGCGGAGTTAAAATCTCACTGAATTGGAATTTTAACATCCAAAGAACGAAAACTTTTTTAGAATTAATCTTCCCCGCTATCTAAGATAATATACGCATTAGAGTCAAATAACTAATTGGATTACGTACACTAGCTAAATGTATATACGTCAACACATGTCCAATTTATACGAGTGGCCATTTTGAATTCTTGTTGATATGAATAGCGCCACCACAAACACATTAGCAATAAACAGCGCCACTCAAGGTGACAAAATGATCCACACAGGTAGGTGGGGGGTGGGGGGGGGGTTTACTTGTAATATTTTGTTCAGTAGTACTTTTATTACTTCCTGGGAGTTAGTGTTTTTATTTGTACAGTTTAAGTACACAGTGTCCTAATTTTCTTAGGAATTATTTGCTAGTGAATATCCTGAAGGCATGAATGTTTTCTTATACAAATTCCATATAACAGTTGAAAACAATAACCAATCACAACCAAAGCATGGTAGTAAATCAGCTAATGATTGAGGAGAACGTGCAAAGACTTGTGGGTAAAGGACATTACCAAATGGTTTTTAATAGACAGTGAAAACATATTATTCATACTTGAATGAAGTGTGGGGGTTTTCTAGGATAAATTAAAAAAAAATAAACGTGGGGGAGGGGGGTAAAACAATCAACAGTAATGTCATTACTGAAAACGCGGCTATTATTAAAAGTGGTGAAATTAAAAAATCACCAGTTTCAGAGCACCAGATTTTCTCCACATGGTAGCATTTGCAGTATTTTTTACTCTTTTAGACCACAGCACCAAGTGTGTTAAATATACATTGTACTCCCTTTCATATCTGCATGGGATAATTTTTGCTTTCTGAGTTGATTTGATTCAAATGGCTCACTGGTTGGGTTGAATTCTTGCCTATTTGTAATGCTAATGGCACAAGTTAGTGTTTTTATGATTGTTAAAGCCATAGTTGTGGTCATTTTACTCATGAAGGCATGAGGCCTTAGGGGATTTGGTAATACTAACATACGAAAGCGATAAAACTGAATAATTCAGCAATCAGTAGATTTGCCCTGGACACAGAAAGAAGTGAGGTTAATTTATATAAATACAAAAGAGGTACATGTATGTATGCTCTGCTATTTGCTCATTAATAATTCAACGCATAACACAAAAGTCAATAATTTGGCAAAGACTTCCATCAAATCTCCAATAGCTCAGTCATTACAAGCTCTACATGCTCTATTTGATGTTTTAAATTCAGAACCCTACCTTTGCCAACTTTTTTCAAAATTTGAGAAAGAACTCCATCTCATCATCAACTTCTGATGTTGCACCTTGACTATTAAGCTACACACAGTTATAGTCAAGGTGCAAGGTCTGATTACAATAACAGTTTACAAGTTATTAGCTGAAGTAACTATACACTCTTCATATGGATACAACTGTAGTGGTTTCAATCTGCATTGAGACATGTGGATTTACAGAAATAAACGTATGACCAAAACAAAGAGTCATCTGACCAAGCGTGGTATAATTGTCCCGAAACAATAGAATAGAAGCCTGCATATAAGACAATTTACTTGGCAGCCTTTATTAAGTATACACTTTACCAATTCTAAAAAAGCATACAACACTATGCAGAAAATATGCACAACTCTTGTATTACATCATCCAGATAAAAGCATCCTCAAGTAAGCAAAGAAAAATACCTACCATAATATTCAATATGTGTATTGGGAGATTATAGACAAAGTAACACTAATTTATAAATTTTCTAAAAACACACAATGTATAGTAGAAAAGGACTGCACATGCAGAGTCACTGTTTATTCAAGTGATTTAAGAAATATTTGTTTACATCACAAATAAAAATGTCTGCAGTTCTTTTGTAAGGTATCTCATAATCTCACAAAGCAAATAACAGTGTCAGTATGAAGAACAAAAAATGTGCACAATTGTATTTTCCAGCAATTCATGAAAATATTAATACTAGAGATGAGTTTTCACAAAATTCTCTATGACTATACTGTATTATTATACATCTGTCACCGTAACGCCATAAGTTACAGTGTGTCGTAATTTTGTGATATTTATTTTACGGGTATTTTCATCCTACTATATAAGGAAATGTGAATTCCTAATATGGAATTATTACGCGTTCTCTAATAATAAAAACAAACATGGCTGCCATTGAGGGTTGACCGGACTCCACACAAAGAAGTGTGCTGATTCTGTTCTAAACATTTTTGGATTTTGGCATTCCAATGATGTTTCCTTGGAAGGAAAAGATGTATAATAATAAGGCTATTACGAGAATACCTCAAAGTATGCACGAAGACAGTACGCCCTCACATCGACCTCCGCTGCGCGTCAGTCGATACTGCCGCTGTACTGTCTACATGCATACATTGAGGTATCCTCGTAATAACCTCATATTATCAGATATATTTTATTTGTCTCCTTTCACGTATAAAGTAGTTTGTGCCATATTGCAAGATATCAAGGTCAAAATTTGTGTCCATAGTCGAGAATTTCTGAGAATTTTTTTATGTTTGTACAAAGCTTACTGCATTTTAAGACCTCATTGAGTTCACTAAATCATACACAGTGTTATTTAAAGTACACAC
The DNA here is from genome assembly GCF_978046115.1 of Saccoglossus kowalevskii. Lineage (NCBI taxonomy): Eukaryota > Metazoa > Hemichordata > Enteropneusta > Harrimaniidae > Saccoglossus > Saccoglossus kowalevskii. The sequence continues at coordinate 38,265,832 of NC_140646.1, forward strand.
ACTTACATGCTTGAAGTGAAAATAAAGGCTCTGGTAGTGAGAATGTTTTAATGTGACAAATTTAAAGTCCTGTGATGCATTCCTCATCTAATTAGTTTGTTTTATACCCCTTCTCTTCTAACTCAATATGTGAAGTCATATCATGTTCCCACCAAGTTCAAGTAAACTTTTAACACTTTTAAACTGATGAATTTTGTACTTCCTAGGTTGAACATGATGAATCAAAGCAGAGTTCAAAACAATGTTGTATGATCACAATGGGTGTGCAGTCCCAGATATAAACCTCCTACAGCGGGGTGTGCAGAATCAGCATCATCAACATTGTGTATTTAATGATTTTCAATGCCCCCCCCCCTCCAGGTGAACATCATCCCTTTCATGTTTAGTGTCTCCAATATTTAATGAAATTGGTTTTGTCACATTCAAACAAATACTGACACATTTCAGGATAAAATTGGCAGCAAATCCTCTGAACTGGAAAAGAATCCTCGCAACAACATAGAATAAGTATTTCTAAACAATACAATGTAAGCTAGATACTAGTATATGAAAACACTTCTATCGTGAGGACTGAATGGACATTTATATGAATTCCTTTATGTAAACTGCATGATGCAATGTGATTCAGCAAAAATATTTGGAAATATGAAAAAAAAATCTTTGATATGTGTGGATTGATTTCAACCCAACTACAAAAGCAGTATGCATGTATAAAGTTTGCTAAGATAGGATGTAAAAGTATTGACCATAATTAATATTTAGTGTGCAAATTATTTGAGACCATAAACAAATCTGTTCCTAGTTTTGTTGCTCGTCAGTTCCAAGGCCTTGTACAGGTATGTATGTGCAATGAAAACTATATAGATCATGTATTTATATCTATGTATCAAATTTGATATGAAATTTCTGAATTCATTTCTGAGAAGTCCATGCCACAGGCAGACAGACAGAGTATATCATGACATTACCTGTGTGGAGCATAGAAACTGAAAACCAATAGCATATTTGCTCTATTAGTAGTATCCACACTTACTTAAATGACAGTATTTCTAAGGTCAATACAAGTCACATTTTAATAATTTGGGCATACATTTAATACATTATGATTAATAATTCACTCCTAATAGAACAAATATGTGTTCACTGATTAACACTATATGCATCATCATCACCACCTTCTTTATACATTTCTTTTTAGCTATATCATGTAACCCTTCCCCTCCCTTGTCTCTCACATATAAACTAACGAAGTAATATATTTGGCAGTATTTTAAAAATGTGCTGTTAATCGTTCAACATCCATCAAATCATCCAGGATCTGAAAACACAAACAAACAAACAAAAATTGTTAGTGTTTCTGACACATGCTAGAATTTATGAGTGATGGAACTGTAAAATAATTACTATGATTCATTAGTTTACTACAAGGATCCAATATTTCAATTAGACAATGTTATAATTGCTCTACATTATTCTCTAATTATTTCACACTGATTTATACTTTGCAGGTAAAGGTTTCATTTAAAATACTGCAGAATCCTGAAAAATGTATACTGAGTCACATGGTGTGAATGTGCACAAGGTTGTGACCATGTACATCATAAATCTACTTTGAACATGCCTACAAGTCACTGATAGGACAGAACAGAACAGACATTATAAAGCTACAGTTGGTGTATTTTGCATGCCTGACACTTCCATCTAACATCATAAATGTGAAAACAATAATTCAAACCAAATATTATACATCTGTCACTGTACCGCAATACCGGTGTATTACAGAGTACCGTAATTTTGCTGTATTGCACTGGGTATTTTCATTCTACCATATTAGGAAACGTAAATTCCAATTATGGATCGATTACGTGCATAAGTGCCCTCTAATAATAAAAAACAAACATGGCTGACCCCAGGGTTTGACCAAACCCCAAACACAAAGAAGTTCATTAAATGTGTTCTAAACGTTTTGGATTTCAAAATTCCTATGATATATTTCTGGGAGGAATAGATGTATGTAAAATAATAAGGTTATTACGAGGATACTGCAAAATATGCACTCAGACAGTACATGGTCGCATCTCCCTTATAGTAGTATAACAATGGCATTATTAACAAGTCATTGAAAATGACACAGTCCCCAATAAGTTCTCTTTGTGCTCGTCATATTAAAGCGGAGGGGTTGTCACGAGCGTGTCCTTGAAACTTGAGTTCCAAGTGGCATATACAACAGATTGTTTATTTACATCAAAACACGTGTTTCGTGTCATAGTAATATGGCCAAAATAAAAACAGCCGTTATTCAGCCATCTTTGATCTGATTATGAAACACACTGATATGTATGATGTATGTGCCAAATACGAATGAAAATGGTACATAAATTGTGGATATATACATGTAGTAGTAAGGCCAAAAAGTGAGATGGCTGTCAATCGGCCATTCTTGACCAGATTTTGAAACAAATTGTCATGGACATGCATCCTAGCATGTATAAAGTACATGTATGTGCCAAATTTGAATGAAAACTGATCGAGCACGTCCAAGATACCGCATAAAAAAAACAAAAACAAGATGCCTGCCAGTCGACCATCTTTGATCCAATTGCGATATAAATCGTCATAGACGTGTATCCTAACATGTATAATCTATGTACCAAGTTTGAATGACAACTGACTAAGCATGTCCAAAATACAACATTTTCAAATAACAAGATGGCTGCAAGTCGGCCATTTTGAATTGAATCGCTAAACCACTGCATGTGCATATGTCCCACATAAGGTACTAGGCACATGCGAAGAATGAACGGAATCGGTCCACAGGATTCTGAAATATGACGTTGGATAGACCTACGCACAGACAGTCGGACGGACAGACTCAGGAACTCACAAACGGTCTGGGACACGTATCCTAACATGATCTATGTACTAAATTTGAATGAAAACTGACAAAGCATGTCCAAAATACGACATTTTCAAAAAACAAGATGGCTGCCAGTCGGCCATTTTGAATCGAATCGCTAAACCACTGCATGTGCATATGTCCCACATAAAGTACTAGACACATGCAAAGAATGAACGGAATCGGTCCAAGGGATTCTGAGATATGACTCCGGACGGACGCACGGACGGACGGAGACCGAATTATAAGTCCCCGTTTTCGGACTTCGTCCGAACGGGGACTAATAAGGAACGGTGAATGTATAACAGATACACTGTTGTCCTACATTTGGATAACATGATAACACTGTTTTACAATATCAAGTAGACGATTATTGCATTGGCCTTGAACCTGCATTATTAGATAAACAGTATAATAAAGTACCACAGTAGTTGTGCCATGTCATACTCAATGTGGGTCCCATGCAACATATACAACACATATACATTATTTATTGAAATGAAATTAAAATGTATGCTGTGTGATAACTGTGGTGCTTGAGAAACATTCACTGTTTTTGACACAGCAATAACTCACCTGTTCTACACTTGTGCCGATCTTTTTTGCTAATTCTGTTCTTTCATTTACACTAAGGAATGTATATTTCCACAGTAAGTCTCCATCTAAGATGTTCTTATGTGTATTCTCTAAGGACTTAGTTTGATGCTTTACCATTCTGTAAGAAACATATGTTATCTCAAATTTCTGATCATACAAAGAATTACTGGGCCTTCATAAAGTTCTCAGAACTTGACCCTAGCTCTATTGCTATACTTGACATAATGCCGTTTCAATTTTCTTCAATACCGCAACAAGTTAGACATTTTTCTGCATAAAAATTCTGGTCATGGTAATATTTCCAAGATTACAAGGTTTTATTATTTACCTAAAGCCTTTAGGATTGAGTCCAGCAGTATGCAGGGTTTGTGTTGTCAAAGCATTCTGTAACATCAATAAACGTCGATATGTCTTTTCAGTCATTGGAATCAAATACCCAATACTGCCATCCAATGTTGCTACAAGAAAACATGGTTAACAACAAACATTAATAATGTGTCTGCCACTGTTTTATTTGCTTTAGAGCATCAAACGAGCACCCTCTATCATATTTAGTACTGACAAAGGGCAATAATCAGACTGACTGGAAGCTTGTCTTTTGAAAAGGTTTTTATACATAAAGAAAACTTTCAACTAGTAGAAATACAACTGTATTTATGTATATGTAGCATGAGTACATCTCTATTTAAAGGGGAACTAAATAGAGCCTATTTTGGTGTTTTTGTATTCATCAAGTTATGTATAGTGATTATAAATTTGAAAAAAAAAATGAAAAAAAAAATGATTATCTTCAGAGTTATGATGATTTAAATATGAGAAACCATAAACCTGTGAAGGACTTCCGTTTGCGCCATCTTGCCATAAAAAAACGCCCTCATGAGGTATAAACAGGTAAGGTAACAAAGCATGATGACGAAATAGTATCTGATTAAATATAAGCAACTTAGGGAGCCATAGTTGGCTGGACTGGTGAATTGATTTCTAGTCTATGTTGTTTCGACTTTTACGTTAATGTTATTTACAAGCGTATCAACATACAAACATTATGGATGTGCAATTGATCGAGACAGGCATTTTGTTTTGTTTTTTGTCTAACTGTCTAATAAATGTTGTTTCCAGTATTGCACTGTGCGGCGTGCAAATTATTCAAAGTATGGATGCTGGAGTATGCAATCTTGAGTTCGTAGGGTGGTGATGGAAACATTTTCGTCTATGTATTCACGGGGCTGCACTGGCAAATCATGGGACAAATGTCACAGAAACACCAAGCAGATTGTTCACATACCTCCCGTGTAATTTGAAATAAAACTATTATCCGAACAAGGGGCATCGTCGACGATATACTCTCATCACTCACACTGAATCTTCACAGTATGATCATAAGCCCGGAGGCATGAACACGTAAGGGAAAAGTAAGGATGAGCTTATACTCGAGGACCAGCTCAGAAAAGATCATTTTGTCTTGGGGTTAAACACTGTAACCATCTTGCTAACAACGAAAAATTATCCAAAACAATTATTCGTTCACCACGCCGGGCTCGGGAAAATAATATTATTTTTGAAAAAAAAAATGCGTCATTGATTTCCACGACACTTACAATGAAGAAACAAACATGCTCATAAAAAAACACACACATTTTATTACAATACAGAATTTACGGTGAAATAATGGGTAGGATCTGTGAGGAAACAGTGGACGAAGGCATTTATCATTATCTTGAGTCGTTTTGGTATGTTTTCGATCGTACGCAAACTCGACGCAAAGCAATTTTCCACTATGAGGTTTTTCAGCACGATTTGACCTGGAACAACTTCCTTTGACATAACAGGTCATGTCTTTCATTAACCAATCAAAATGATGTGTGGTAATGATGAAATTTTCCGATTATTGATGATGATTTTTTAACGCAATGCGGAAGTGATTTACCGCAATGTTAAAATGCAATCTGTAGCACTGATTGCAACAAAAAAATGATGATTTTTTCCCTAAAAACTGGCGATTCACAATTTCCGAAATATAAACGACGGTTAATAGTAACCGTGGGTAAACTTAGTGTGGAGGATGAATTTCACGGTCTCCAACATCATGTCGCATCGTTCAAACCCTAGGCCTTTCATGATAGTCTCAAAGTAAACCATGCCCAATAACCAGGTACACGACTTAACGATCACATTTTTGGCTTTTCGAAAGCTACCGGTACTACTCAAAGAAATATGGATTACTCCAGTATTGCAACATCGGGGTTCATCCTGAGTAAATTACAGAATAGAAAGGATGCGAACCACGTTGTGTACGTTCGCCATGTACTCTGAAATTGATGCGAGTTTTCTCATAAAAAAACACGAACCAAACTAACATGGCAATCACGATTATTATGAAATGAAACACACCTTTTACATGCATAGTTTAAAGAATATTGTCGACGCCCAGTAAAAACACTTATGGGCTTATAATCGTGAATGCTCTCAACTCATAAATACCTAGTAAAAATATAGGAATGGGCTTCATACTCGGGAGGGGCTTACGATCGGAGAAGTACGGTACTTTAACGCAATTGGGCTTCCACTCTCAGAATACTGTGGTTCAAACGCATAAGGCTCTAACCCAAGTTTTAAAAAGCACATTGTGCATATAAAAGTTGAGTTTATACTAGTAGTACACAATGCTTGGCAGCATGAACGGCTATGTACAATGGCGTATACGAATGCGATCAGATACTAAAACGTCATAGCTTTGAAAAGTACCCGGATGTTAAATATGTTCGTTCGTTGTTTATTCCCCTCCATGAATGGCCTCCATAGTGTTTAATTGCAAGCACTTCAAATGCCTATTCAAGCTACAGTTATAATTAAAACAAAATTAAACCACTGCAATATTATTTCGAATACAGTTTAGAATATACACAACTATATATTAAGGCCGCATTTAGGTTCGCTTTAAAGATAAATGTAGATCCTGTAGATTATTACAGAAAACTTGAGGTATAAAAATGAAAAAAACAAGCAGCCTCTCGGCTGAGATAGCTTCGCTGTTAGCAATGCACATTTCAATTAAAGAAAGAAATCATCATGATACGATATCAAAGCAATTAGACTTGACAGAAATATTACTTTTTACCAAAAATGACAAAAAATATTCATCAAAATTAGAGATAGGTCCAACTGTATTACCTATATATATATATATATATATATATATATATATATATATACACACACACACACACATCGGTAATATCAAAGCAATCAGACTTTCTACAAGAAGTCGAAAATATCACTTTTTACCAAAAATTAGAATAGAAGATATCATCATAAATAAACAAATCTGAGAGAGGTCTACCCGAGATACCTATATGTATAGAATTTTTTCAATAGGAAGTAGAAAATATCACTTTTTCACCCTAAATGACAAAATATTCACCAAAATTAGAGAATTAAAGATATCATCACAAAAGAACAAATCTAAAATGGTCTACCAAAGGTACATATACACCAAGTATCAACGCATTCAGTCTTGTAGTTTTCAAGAAGAAGTTGAAAAAGTAAAAAGTTGACACGGACAATGACGGACAATCACTCATATAATAAGCTCTGCCTGACGAAGTCGACAGCGGAGCTAAAAATCATGTCATATTAAATTTTCACTAAAAACAAAGAATTGAAGATATTGTCACTAAATGAACAAATCTGATAGCAATCAATCAATCTAGTATTGAAGCAATTGGCCTAGGTGTTTGCAAGTTTGCGACTGATTTTATTCAGCATTTCTGCCTGAATTTGCTATTTTAGCAGGAATGTATTTGAATCCATTTTTTCTGAAATTGATTTCACGCTTTACATGAGATCTCACATTGAGCAGTGAAAATGGTTTATTAAATTATTTTGAGGAATGTGTATTGTGATCAAATCAAAGAATCTTACCAAACATTGTAACGTGCCTTCTTTCCATCGGTCCTGTCAGTAACTTTTCTGTGGCTGGGTCTGACAGTTTAGATCGCATCCTAAAGAATGAACAAACATGGCTTCCAGCGTTGAAGTCAGCTCTCCGTAATAGTCTCTGTCCACCAAAACTTTCGCGGGCTATGTCAAATATTAAAAAAAAAATTAAGGCAAACAGAGCAATAGGCGAATCCAAATGTCATTATATCTGTGTTTATAGATATGTTGAATTATTACTTATTTTCTCACCTTCTGGTTGATAATGAAGTATGATCAGATTCTTGTCTACATCTGAAACTGGAAATAAAGACATCGCATTTAGTGAAAAAAATGAATGTCAGCTAACAAGTGAACTCACATATTTTGTTACTATTATGTGTGATGCAATGTGAACTCACATATTTTGTTACTATTATGTGTGATGCAATGTGAACTCACATATTTTGTTACTATTATGTGTGATGCAATGTGAACTCACATATTTTGTTACTATTATGTGTGATGCAATGTGAACTCACATATTTTGTTACTATTATGTGTGATGCAATGTGAACTCACATATTTTGTTACTATTATGTGTGATGCAATGTGAACTCACATATTTTGTTACTATTATGTGTGATGCAATGTGAACTCACATATTTTGTTACTATTATGTGTGATGCAATGTGAACTCACATATTTTGTTACTATTATGTGTGATGCAATGTGAACTCACATATTTTGTTACTATTATGTGTGATGCAATGTGAACTCACATATTTTGTAACTATTATGTGTGATGCAATGTGAACTCACATATTTTGTAACTATTATGTGTGATGCAATGTGAACTCACATATTTTGTTACTATTATGTGTGATGCAATGTGAACTCACATATTTTGTTACTATTATGTGTGATGCAATGTGAACTCACATATTTTGTTACTATTATGTGTGATGCAATGTGAACTCACATATTTTGTTACTATTATGTGCGATGCAATGTGAACTCACATATTTTGTTACTATTATGTGTGATGCAATGTGAACTCACGTATTTTGTTACTATTATGGGTGATGCAATGTGAACTCACGTATTTTGTTACTATTATGTGTGATGCAATGTAAACTCACATATTTTGTTACTATTATGTGTGATGCAATGTGAACTCACGTATTTTGTTACTATTATGTGTGATGCAATGTGAACTCACATATTTTGTTACTATTATGTGTGATGCAATGTGAACTCACATATTTTGTTACTATTATGTGTGATGCAATGTGAACTCACATATTTTGTTACTATTATGTGTGATGCAATGTGAACTCACATATTTTGTTACTATTATGTGTGATGCAATGTGAACTCACATATTTTGTTACTATTATGTGTGATGCAATGTGAATGTAACATATTGCATCTAGCACCAAGTAGACTTTTATCACATGTAGTGTTAGCTCGTTTTTCTCAAACATTATAAGGAATAAATAAACAATAAATATGTTTTAAACATACCTAAGAAACCAAGCTGATTATCATCAATGATAAATTCACAACCATACACTTCCAATGGCTTCACATCCTGGTAAAAACAATAATACAAAGACTGGTATTCAATCAATGGTTATCTGACCAATCAAGATTTAATGCTTATAAACTCTAAACTAGTCTAGCCAATCAGAGAACAAGTGGTTTATTTCCTGGAATTGATGACCTACATGTACTGATTCTATAATGCCAGTAAGCCAATCAATGAAAGTGTTTGTTTTTTCTGGAATTAATGACCTATGACACTAATACTGGCTTGAGCATTGGTCTTATTTCCTGAATTTAATGAACTCCATCACAGCCAATCAGAAAGTAGTTTGCAATACTAGTACACACCATTCACTTCACCATTCAGTGATAAAGTGATACGAACTTACTTTACTGACGAGTGAAAGTGACCTATCCTCATCAGAAAATCTCAGAAGAGAAACACTCTTTCTGATATCAGCCGCAAGGATGAAATTCTTTATGGTACACAACGTATGGATATGAATCTGTGTGTCGATAAATGCTACACCAATCAAGTCATTGTTACGAAAAGCCCACAGGAAAATCTGGAGTGAAAATACAAGCATCCAATTATTTAAGAAATATTTGCATTATTGAAGCACGTATTACTTTGTATATGCACACAATTAAAAAACAAAATTGTCATGAGACTTATTGACAAATTGCCATTAGTTGTATGTTACTCAGTGTAGTATCATGACATGCAACACAGAAGATTCATAAAAGAGTATCTATCTGATCATACAATAAAATGACCATGTGAATATGAATTGGTATCTTACCTTTTGTCCAATGGCAGCAGCCAATAAACCTTCTATATCACACAGTGTTGTGACTGGTCCTTTCTGCTCTTTATCATATAACAACTAAACAAACAACATTTTTTACATCAATATGTGATTTGAGAAGCAATCATGTTTACTGATCCTGTGTACACAGTACAGTATTGTCACAAAATATCAGAAAATTCCTTTATTGTATTTGTAAATTTACCTTTAGTTTGTTTTTTGTCAGTGGCTGACCTGGCTCTGGTACAACTTCAATCACATCAAATATAAGAATCTGAAAGTTTACAGACAAAAATAAATATAATTGTATAACATAATGTACTGATACAGTGTGCTGAAACAGTCTGGTTCCCACCCTCATAATTTTAGACCCTTCTTTGTAGGTAGGGTTGAGTGGGGGGGGGGGGGGTTGTGTGGTTGGGTGGCTGGGGTGAGGTGTTGTGTGGTAAGGGGTGTGGTGTGGTGGGGTTTGGGTGGGGTAATGTGTGGTGGGGTGCAGTGTGGTGGGGTGCAGTGGGGTGGGGAGGGGTCGGGTGTGGTTGGGTGGGGTCATGCGTGATGTAATGTGATGTGTGTGTGGTGTGATGTGGACAACTCTCAGGTTTAAATTCTCAGACGCACACCTACTTAGAGACCACCCTATCAACTTTTCCCCTACCCTAAATATATACGTACCCTTCCTCGACATGTCACCTCTTCCCCATACACAATAGTCGTACTGACTGCGATGAATCCCTTCAGACCACTCACAGTACCTTCAGATTTCAAGAAGACAGTCTTTAAACCAGTTATGTGTTCCCAATCTTCTGTATCAATCCTACAAAACAAAATGAGAACATTGAATATTGAAAACTGATTTATTACTATTGATAAGAATTACCATGATTTAACAATTAGGGCATACATGTGGACAATTCATTATTTGCAGTATTCATCTGTGAGCAAAATAGAAACTAAAAACAGATTCTCACTTACTTGGTATTAGGAATGGCTTCCCAACTTAGAGGTGAAAATAACTGCAAACTGAATTTCTCTATAGTGGGGAAAATGAATCTGTCATCTGAAAAAAGAACAATCGATAATGCATTACACTTAACAATAAATTTCAATCAAAGAAAGCTTAGAAAGAACTCCAGTGTGCTGAGAGTATTAGAGACACATTAAAATTAATTCAAAATTTAAGATTAGCCTTTCAAACAAGAAGCTTGGCAACTAATATTTGTCTGCTATTTGAGATGCACAACATGAAAACAATGTTGAAGTTTATAATACATACAGAAAATATATTTGATTTTTCATCCATGGTTTTTAGTCTAATTAATTCCAGAGCACCTATGTGATGAATTCAATTTAAATGGGCTAATAATATAGATCAATATGCATATTTTTCAACAATAAAATAACAAAATGAATTATTATGAATTATAAAATGAATTATTATACAAATAAAGCATAGATTATTATAGATAGATAATTATTATGCATAGATTTAGGCCTGTGTATTGTTTCAGAGTGCATTCATTTTAATGTGATGATTAATCCTAACTAAATCAGTGGAAAGCTGAAAAGTACATTATTATGCAAATTAGGTAATATCATGCATGTAAATAAATAAACCCAAAACTAATTTGATCATCACATTGTCTTAGAGTATATATGTACCAATCGGTATCACTGTGTACCCATAGAATCAGTTTATAGAAAGTCTTGCAATGTTCAAGGAAGCATTCTGATTGGTTAAGAAGCACTAGGTGTGTTTCAAAAAGGGGAAATGTAACCTAAGTTTAATTGAAGAGGTCAAAACCATTTCCAATAGTCCTTCATTGTCAGATGCAGCTTTGGGGAACTTTGGTTAAAGTTCAATGGTTGAATATTAAATTCAATCAGTACTATGATACTCATAGTTGTAAATTGCTGAAAAATGGACAGGTTTTTGATCTCGTAACAGTGAAATACAAAGGTTTACTACATCTCTCGTAGGGGGTGTTGCATGTACAGTGATTCAAGATGTACCCTAGAGGTCCATTAGATAGTCAGAATTGTGATTTTAACTGAAAACAAAATTTTACAACTTTCACTTACTCACAAAATTTGTATCTCTCAAAATTAAAGCTGTTTTTAGTATTTTGACAATATGGAGACTTCCACTTCACAAGTTGCAGAGAAAGTAACAGTCTACTCACCTCTCTCAACATCCTCAAATTCTTTATCATCACCAGTCATTTTACAGATTCTGAGGCATGGCTCCGACACTGAGGTCACAACGGCATACGTTTTACTTTCAATGTGATACGATATAAAATGTGGAGTGCAACGAAGAGGGACTTTCCTCACAGGCCAAAGGGCATCATAGGACAGATGGGTTGGTAGAACACAGATTCGTAACTCTCCCTGTTATAAAGAACAAGTCATTGAAAATGACACAGTCCCCGTTAAGTTATCTTTGTGCTCGTCATATTAAAGCGGAGGGGTTGTCGTGAGTGTGTCCTTGAAACTTGAGTTCCAAGTGGCGTATACAACAGATTGTTTATTTACATCAAAACACGTGTTTCGTGTCATAGTAATATGGCCAAAATAAAAACAGCCGTTATTCAGCCATCTTTGATTATGAAACACACTGATATGTATGATGTATGTGCCAAATACGAATGAAAATGGTACATAAATTGTGGAAATATAGTAGTAAGGCCAAAAAGTCAGATGGTGTCAATCGGCCATCCTTGACCAGATTTTGAAACAAATTGTCATGGACATGCATCCTAACATGTATAAAGTACATGTATGTGCCAAATTTGAATGAAAACTGACAGAGCACGTCCAAGATATCGCATAAAAAAACAAAAACAAGATGCCTGCCAGTCGGCCATCTTTGATCCAATTGTGAAATACATAGTCATGGACATGTATCCTAACATGTATAATCTATGTACCAAATTTGAATGACAACTGACAAAGCATGTCCAAAATACAACATTTTCAAAAAACAAGATGGCTGCCAGTCGGCCATTTTGAATCGAATCGCTAAACCACTGCATGTGTATATGTCCCACATAAGGTACTAAGCACATGCAAAGAATGAACAGAATCGGCCCACAGGATTCTGAAATATGACGTTGGATAGACTGACGTACGGACACACGGACGGTCGGACAGACAGACTCAGGAACTCACAGACGGTCGGGGACATATATCCTAACATGTATGATCTATGTACTAAATTTGAATGAAAACTGACAAAGCATGTCCAAAATACGACATTTTCAAAAAACAAGATGGCTGCCAGTCGGCCATCTTTGATCCAATTGTGAAATAAATCATCATGGACATGTATCCTAAGATGTATAATCTATGTACCAAGTTTGAATGAAAACTGACAAAGCATGTCCAAAATACAACATTTTCAAAAAACAAGATGGCTGCCAGTCGGCCACTTTGAATCGAATCGCTAAACCACTGCATGTGCATATGTCCCACATAAAGTACTAGGCACATGCAAAGAATGAACGGAATCGGTCCAAGGGAGATATGACTCTGGACGGACGCATGGACGCACAGACACACGGACGGACGGAGAACGAATTATAAGTTATAATTAAGAATGATATTGCCATGTGTTGCCACAGAATGAATGTAAGTTACTGACAACTTTTTGGCTCCATGGATTTTTTGATTTAAGAAAGTTCACGTAAAATTATGGACTTCTGAATATATCCCTGTGCATATTTGCAATGTATTATGGGAGAGAAATTCCCACTGTATATAATGCAAAACTATTATCGCACTGGAAACATATTAAAATTAAATGTCCTTTTTTCAAATGTTTTAACAATATTAGAATTCATACCAATAATAATAGATAAATGGTTCATTCAGTAACCATAGAAACCAGTGCACAATTATTGTTTCTTGATAAATTGTCAGGTGACTCCAATTTCTTTTTTTTCTGTTTTAGTATTCTAATGGCCTTAGCTTGCAATAATGAAAAAGTGAAGATGAAGAAATAGAATCTTCGACCAAACATTATCATTGTCATTGTCAGTGATGTGAAGTCTATTAGTGTCAGTTGTTATGCTGGATTATTGGAATATACATTTTTCCATTACAGATGATATAGAGTAAGTGACAAAAGGTAAATGTAGTCAGGATACTTACATGCTTGTTGAAATACAAGAAACCCTTTGGACAGTTGATATTATGAAATGGTGCAAAACATGTGACAGATCCATCTATGTGCATTGGATGAGATCTGAGAGCACCACGTGATGTCATAAACAACCAATGAGGATAGGGCCCACATACAAATACCTACATTGAAAAGAATAGAGTATATCAGTTAACAGTAATACAGTGACAACCAAATTGAATGATATATTAAAGATGCAATATATAATGTTGTATATATGTTGAGGACAAAATTTGATGATTTATTGTAAACTTAAAGATGTTGCATTACAGTACACAGTATAGAATTAATTCATTGAAAAATGAAAAACACTGCTATGCAAGTGGAATGATTGTCATGTATGAACCAAAAAAAGCAGTGCACATGTGTATTAGAGCATTTCAATGTCCAATTAAACAAATAACTGTGTGCTGTGTTTGTGACAAATCATAATTCAATGTACTCATCAACATACAACGTCCAATAGGAGTAAAAAAAGAGTGCATGATTTGAATCCTGAAAATCACAAACTTTGGTGACAGAAAACTATGGCAAACCAATGTTGCAGTATTAGTAAGTACACATTTGTAAATGAATATTCCTGATTTGTGTTAAATAAATTATTTCATATGCATCATTTCTCATTTTATTTACAACATTTTTATTTCATGTTTGAAATTTTAATTTTGTGAGAAGGTTTTCATTTTATTAGTGAAGTCACATTTTACATGCAATAATTTGTGCTAACCTTTACAGGGGTACTTGGTTCATCAACATTGATTAGTCGGTGTTATTACTTAGTGCCCCAGGATTTGAAGGTGTCAAATTATGCATTTACCCCTTGCATAGATCTGCAGCCCCTTGGCAATAACATTGTGCAACATAGGCCAACAAGAGCTGCTAAAATTGCAGCAAGTGAACAGTAATGAGTTTGTCAGTGTCTATACTGAGGCCTTAATGTTCAATTCAGGACACCAAGTATTACTTTCATAAGTGTGGGATCTTAGTTGACACAGTAATTTATCTCACAAGTCAGAATTATTGAATACAATATAGTTTTCATTAATATTGCAATGTTTTGTTTGCCATACAAAGCAACTTTGTTGTATTGTAAAAACGCATTGCTGTACATTGTATGGAATGTAAAGTACATGTACTGTATGGAGTGAAATTTGTGTGGCTGTTGTGTATATTACATGTAACAAGACTTGGTCCAGGCATATATGATCAAAGAAAGCTTAGAAAGAACTCCCGTGTGCTGAGAGTATTGGAGACACATTAAAAATTAATTCAAAATTACTTGAACTTGAGATGTTGATGGAACGCAGAAAACTAATTATGCAAATAAGGTAACTAATATGAACAGATTTAAGTGTAAAACTAATAAGGTCTGCACAATGTACCAAGTTTCATTGAAATGTGATTAGAACCAAAAAAATATTAATTATTATGCTAATTAGAGAATTAATATGAACAGATTTTAACCCAAAATTAATCAGGCTGTCTATTGTCCTAGAGCATTTATGTACCAAATTTTATTCAAATGTGATGATCAATACTTGAGATATCAGTATTAATTAATTATGTTAATTAGGTGATTAAGAAGCATAAATATTTACCAAAAACTAATATGGTGTACAGTCCTAGGTTCATTGAAATGTGATGGGTACTCTTTAAAAGTTTCATTGAAATCCAATGAGTGGTTTTTAGATATCAGTGCAACAGCCATAGAACAGCAAAAAATTAACTAATTATGCAAATTAGGTAATTAATATGCACAATTATTTATCCCAAAATTAATCAGGTCTCTGCATAGTCCTAGAATATCTATGTCGCAAGTCTCATTGAAATGTGATGATTAGTACTTGAGATATCAGGTGAAAAGCTGAAAATTAACTAATTATGCTAATAAGGTGATTAATATGCACAAATATTTACCCAAAAACTAATTAGGTCTCTGCACAGTCCTCAAGTAACTATGTACCAAGTTTCATTGAAACATGATCATTACTACTCGAAATATCAAAAGCTGAAAATTAATTAATTATGCAAATTAGGTAATTAATATGTACTGATATTACCCTAAAAACTATCAGGTCTGTGTAGTGTCATATGACATCTATGTACCAAGTTTTATTGAAATGTTATGATTAGTACTTGAGATATCAGTGGAAAAGCCGAAAATTGATTAATCATTATGTAAATTAGGTAATTAATAGTATTAACAGATTTTTACCCAAAACTAATCAAATCTGCGCATTAGTTCAGAGCATCCATGTGCCAAGTTTCATCAAAATCCAATGAGTGGTTCTTCAGATATCAGTGGAACAGTCTTGGAACAGCTAAAAATCAGCTAATTATCATGCAAATTAGGTAATTATTATTCATAGATTTTTACCAAAACCTAATCAACTCTGCGCATTATCCCAGAGCATCTATGTACCAAGTTTCACCAAAATTTGATTAGTGGTTCTTGAGATAACAGTGGAACAAAAAAAGTGACATACATACATACATACAGACAGACAGACAGACATACATACATACATACATACATGTACATACATACATACATACATACATACATACATACAGACATACATACAGACATACAGACAAGGTAACTGCAAAGACTCCCTTTTGTGCTTCGCACACGGGAGTCAAAAATGCTTCTATGCACATATGAAATCACACTTTTTGAGAGCAAAACTAATGTGCACATTTGAACATAGGAAAGAACTGTTTGTACCATGTATGTTTCCAGACTAATTGATTGTTTCTAAACAGATTACGGTAGTCTTTGGTAATATTCGACTGTGAAAGTGAATGTTTAGTTCTGTGTCTATGTGAGTGAAATATGAGCATGGAAATACAGTCACTGAAAGGTTCAGGTTTGATTAAAAGTTTATTAGGTATGGACAAAAATGATCACTACATTCTAAAGAAATTTATATGAACATGAAACACAATGATGAAGCTAGAGTATCCTACCCCTGAATATCCAGAAACATCTTCAAAGTATCTGAAACACATGGTTTTATTTCCTGCAACCTCTGGTGTGTCAGCACCAGCTGGCTTTGTTGGCTTCTTTCCTGCTTTACCACTCTTTTTCTCTCTCATCAAGATATTATGTTGTATCTAGAATTGGAACAAAACATAGATACCCAAAGGTTCAGCAAATACTAATGCTAAAGAACACTATGAGATACATGTACTATCAGTGATGTGATGTATGGTAAATCAAAACATGTACTATCAGTGATGTGATGTATGGTAAATCAAAACATGTACTATCAGTGATGTGATGTATGGTAAATCAAAACATGTACTATCAGTGATGTGATGTGATGTATGGTAAATCAAAACATGTACAATCAGTGATGTGATGTATGGTAAATCAAAACATGTACTATCAGTGATGTGATGTATGGCAAATCAAAACATGTACTATCAGTGATGTGATGTATGGTAAATCAAAACATGTACAATCAGTGATGTGATGTATGGTAAATCAAAACATGTACTATCAGTGATGTGATGTATGGTAAATCAAAACATGTACTATCAGTGATGTGATGTATGGCAAATCAAAACATGTACAATCAGTGATGTGATGTATGGTAAATCAAAACATGTACTATCAGTGATGTGATGTATGGTAAATCAAAACACATACATAAGCTCACCTTTCTAAATCGTAGTCTTAAATGGTTATCCAAAGAAGACTGGTCATGTGTGAATGCCTCATATATGTATAGATCTTCATCAACACGAGCCTGAAATGAAACATAGTTAGATAATACACACCTGTTCACCACCGATTCCCTGTTTTCATCACAAATTCACAAATAGTCCTGTTTATAGTCTGCACTTTCTTTCAGAAGATTTGGTCAAAAATAGACAAATTTTTTTGAGTAAAAACTGCAAATTGACTACAATTTTGTCAGTTGGCTTCAAAATTAGAGTTCATTTCCAGAAATAATGAAGAACGTAAGAAAAAAGTGCAGAATAATTTGGGTGAGAAAATGTGGTGGTGAAAAGGCCAAGTTTTCTGGTTGTTAGTTGACCAAACATAATGTATGATATTGAATGTTCTTGATTTTGTAACCAGTTGCAGCACATTTTATAAAAAAAACAATATACACACTGATTGAATAACAACAAAACATGTATACAGAATAAAATATTAGTTTCCAATCATACCAAGAGGTGTGTTTTTTTGTTTTTATGTCCTAAGCCAATTAATAGGAGTTCTTTGACAATAGGCATCATATCGTGCTGCTGATCAGATTTACTGGATCTATAAGACAATAAAACATGAATATTAACAATGTATAAAAATACCAATGCACAATAAATATTTTGTTAATGCATATTTTGCCTGAATTCAAAAACAGTTCCATATTACATGTGAAGCCTTATAAACACATACAATGTAGCAAATATTACTGGGCTACTACTGACTTAATATTCAATATAGCAATATCTGTATAGGTAATATTTGTAAACCCAATACATGTCATCTCCTCAAATGAACCTCTGTAATTCTTGGCAGCAATGGTCAATGCAATTTTGATGTAATAATATTGATTGAGAATAAACAATTTCAAAGCTAAGAATAAATCTCCCCTCTCTAATTACATTCAAATTTAGAAGTGATAAAGTCATAATTGAGTGATGTACTCACCCTCCTGGTGCTGATGCAGTCATTTGATAACTATCAACCATTACCTTAAACCCCATAGGGAAATTCTTTACCAAAAACGCCAGCTTGAAATCAGGCAAGCTATAGATCTGTGAAATGATATATACAAGTTTTAATATTTAAAAACTATATTCCTATTATCACTCTTTATGTTTGCATTTTAATTAATGAATTTTCACTATATTTTATCAAATTCTTGTTTGCTAATCTATATTAAGCTGCTTTATGCTAATCAGTTACTAACTGCCATGCACTAACCAATCAACTACATATTTGGCTACTTACATTGTACCACCAAATTATTAACTATTATGTGCTAACCATTAGATACTCTGTACTGACTAACTATTGGCTATGTGCCAATTATTTGCTATTGTCACCAACTAATAATTAGCAACAGTGTGCCAACTAATCAGCTATTTTGTACCACTCATCAGTCAGTTATCTAACCAATTAGTCAGTGCTAACCAATTATTAGCTACTGCATACTAACAAATTATTAACTCCATGCTAACAATTATTAGCTGTTTGCAAACTAATTATAAGCCATTATGTGGTAACCAATTATTAGTAAGTCTGTGATAACCAATTATTAGTCAGTCTGTGCTAACCATTTTTAGCTACTTTATATCAATCAATTTAGCCATTGCATCAACCATTTGTTAGCTATTGCATGCTAAACACTTAATAACTAAAGAGCTCACCAGTCATTACCCAATTTGTGCTAAAACATTATTATCTACTTAGTGGTGATTAATTATTAGCCATACATTCAAACATAGCATGTGCTATTGACTATTAGTACATGAACATTACTTCCTGGCGAACCAGTGATTGCATACTTCTGTGACCAATAACACAAGGTAAAAGTAAGCAAATGTCTCATACCTCAAGAACTCCATTTTCTCTAGACATTGCACACCAATAAGTAGGCTTTGTCTCACTTAATACTTCTCTTGTTTGGAGGAAGCTAGAAATAAATCCATTACTAAATTATTGTCATTGACACGATAATCCCACAATGCCCACTTATTCACTGATCGAAAAATTCATTGACTGAAAAATTCCCCTCAATACTCACTATATCATTGACTGAACAATTCCCTCTCAGTAGTCACTATATCACTGACTTAACAATTCCCTCTCAGTAGTCACTATATCACTGTCTTAACAATTCCCTCTCAGTAGTCACTATATCACTGACTGAACAATTCCCTCTCAGTAGTCACTATATCACTGACTGAACAATTCCCTCTCAGTAGTCACTATATCACTGACTGAACAATTCCCTCTCAGTAGTCACTATATCACTGACTGAACAATTCCCTCTCAGTAGTCTTTATATCACTGACTTAACAATTCCCTCTCAGTAGTCACTATATCACTGTCTTAACAATTCCCTCTCAGTAGTCATTATATCACTGACTGAACAATTCCCTCTCAGTAGTCATTATATCACTGACTGAACAATTCCCTCTCAGTAGTCACTATATCACTGACTGAACAATTTCCTCTCAGTAGTCACTATAACATTGACTGAACAACTCCCTCTCAGTAGTCACTATATCACTGACTGAACAATTCCCTCTCAGTAGTCACTATATCACTGACTGAATAATTCCCTCTCAGTAGTCACTATAACATTGACTGAACAATTCCCTCTCAGTAGTTACTATAACATTGACTGAACAATTCTCTCTCAGTAGTCACTATATCACTGACTGAACAATTCCCTCTCAGTAGTCACTATATCACTGACTGAACAATTCCCTCTCAGTAGTCACTATATCACTGACTTGACAATTCCCTCTCAGTAGTCACTATATCACTGACTTAACAATTCCCTCTCAGTAGTCACTATATCACTGTCTTAACAATTCCCTCTCAGTAGTCATTATATCACTGACTTAACAATTCCCTCTCAGTAGTCACTATATCACTGACTGAACAATTCCTTCTCAGTAGTCACTATAACATTGACTTAACAATTCCCTCTCAGTAGTCATTATATCACTGACTTAACAATACCCTCTCAGTAGTCACTATATCACTGACTGAACAATTCCCTCGCAGTAGTCACTATATCACTGACTTAACAATTCCCTCTCAGTAGTCATTATATCACTGACTGCACAATTCCCTCTCAGTAGTCATTATATCACTGACTGAACAATTCCCTCTCAGTAGTCACTATATCACTGACTGAACAATTCTCTCTCAGTAGTCACTATATCACTGACTTAACAATACCCTCTCAGTAGTCACTATATCACTGACTGAACAATTCCCTCTCAGTAGTCACTATATCACTGACTTAACAATTCCCTCTCAGTAGTCATTATATCACTGACTGCACAATTCCCTCTCAGTAGTCATTATATCACTGACTGAACAATTTCCTCTCAGTAGTCACTATATCACTGACTGAACAATTCCCTCTCAGTAGTCACTATATCACTGACTTGACAATTCCCTCTCAGTAGTCACTATATCACTGACTGAACAATTCCCTCTCAGTAGACACTATATCACTGACTTGACAATTCCCTCTCAGTAGTCACTATATCACTGACTTAACAATTCCCTCTCAGTAGTCACTATATCACTGTCTTAACAATTCCCTCTCAGTAGTCATTATATCACTGACTTAACAATTCCCTCTCAGTAGTCACTATATCACTGTCTGAACAATTCCCTCCCAGTAGTCACTATATCACTGACTGAACAATTCCCTCTCAGTAGTCACTATATCACTGTCTGAACAATTCCCTCCCAGTAGTCACTATATCACTGACTGAACAATTCCCTTTTAGTAATCATTATATCATTGACTGGACAATAAATGATCACTGATATTACTTACCTTGATTTTTCTTCTTTCTTTGTAGGGCTAAATAATGAAGCATCTGATTCACCATATAACATTTCATCTTCATCGTCAACATTACTAAAGCAAACAAATATTCCTTCTTGTCACATGACTAATTCATTGCATATGATATCACCATTTAATTTTAAAACATTAGATATGTCCAATTTGTGTCACTGTGTTGAATTGTTGGCAAATGAACAAAAAAACACTGGTTTCTATAAAGTCCTCATGTGTGTGATTCAAATCAACAATGGTCTAAGCAAAAAACAAATAAAGAGTTACTACATTCACTCTATTAGTGCATATAAACCAATAATCACCATTAGTTATTAGTTATTACTGAAACCAGATTTGATACAAGCATATCAAAAGTTTGAATGCATACCAGTATACACGTGTACATACATGTACATACAGACATACATTGGTACAACATAACCCCACATGAGAGATACCAACCTTATTTCAGATGTCATAGAAATATCAGCCACAGAAGGTTTGGTTATTTTCTTTTCTTCTGTTTCATCGCTAGTACTTTCCATTTTGCTGCTTGTTGTAAACATGCCACTGGTGTCTTTATAAGCGCACAGAGTCAGTATTCGTGATATCTACACGCAAAATACAATATCTGATATAGTAGGTAATATTTCAAAATAGACATTTTAGATAACGGCCATTCATCAGTAGCATATAAAAAGGTAGGGGAACCATGAATTATAGTACATGCATAAAGACCATGCATAATCACATGGGAAGCAAAGTGAATGAGTTTACAGTATTACTATTCTATAGTTTGTAAACAGAATATAGTCTCAACCTCAATGCAACTGTATTAACAACATCAGAATTGGACATATCCATAATGCTATCTAGAAATAAAATATAATGATACCAGATAAAAATGATTTTCTTGCCTTGTATGTCCCATATGTATCTCACACTTGCTACATTACATGCAATGCAGTAAATTAAATTTAGAATGACCAAACTTAATCAATTACCGAGTGTGACATAAGGAATACGAAACTTTCATTTCAGTAATTAAACTACATGTTTAATCCCCATTCTAATTTTGAATTATAACCACTCAGTCAATCATGCAGCATAACAAATTATCATGTAGTGAACTGACCAATTATGCAGCATGACACATTAATATATACCAAATTGGCCAATCACACTGGCCAGTTCAGTATATAATGATATATCATGATGCGTGATTGGCCAGTTCAGTATATGATGATGTATCATGATGCGTGATTGGCCAGTTCAGTATATGATGATGTATCATGATGCGTGATTGGCCAGTTCAGTGTATGATGATGTATCATGATGCGTGATTGGCCAGTTCAGTATATGATGATGTATCATGATGCGTGATTGGTCAGTTCAGTATATGATGATGTATCATGATGCGTGATAGGCCAGTTCAGTATATGATGATGTATCATGATGCGTGATTGGCCAGTTCAGTATATGATGATGTATCATGATGCGTGATTGGCCAGTTTAGTATATAATGATGTTCTCATGCTGTGTGATTGGTCGATTCAGTATATGATGATTTGTCCTGCTTTCATGCATTATGACACATAAACTGAATTGTGATATGTTACATACCTGTGGTATTTGTGGTCTGCTTATTGCCAGCCTATGTCCCCCAGCAAAACCATCAGGTTTCAATGTGAGTAGCACTAGTTCTCCTTTTTCACTCATTAAAAGTGCATATGGGTCAGAAACTGAACACAGTACTATAGGAGAACCTAAATCCAGTGGAATGTGCTGCAACTGATTCACTGAAAGAACAATGGCATAAGAGATCATCAGCCGACAGGTGTTCAGCACCAATATATCGCAAATTAGATCTGTTCTAAAGTTTTAAGATTTGCTTACACTGAAATGATATAATTAATTTACATAATACATGTAGCTACTTAATATGCACAGACATGGTCCTAAAACTAATCATGTCTGCACATTACTATAAGGTACCTATGTACCAAATTTGATGAAGATTTGTTCAAAGGTTTCTGATTATGCTTACACAGAATGACAGACAAGCAAACTTATTACATCCCTTGCGTGTTTCACACAAGCAGGAGCTAATAAACAAATCAACATGCAAGAAATGGTCTGAGGTGCAACAAAAATATAAACATGGCCATTTTGAGCCACAAAATAAAATAACATGCATCAGTAATCAATCACATCTCATGTAAAATGGAATGAAGAGAACATGTTGATTTTTAGTGTTTTTTCTGACAGACAATTAATCACTGTGCATACGTATTATGCAAATCATATACTATTAAACTTGTCTTTGTGCTGACAGATGTTACTAACTAATAAAGTATTTATCAACAGTTGCAGTTACCTCCTTCTAACAAACGTACTCCCATCGGTGACACTTGCAATATGTAAGCATTGTTACCAAGGTTACCAGCATACACAGTCGGCCCTTGGGTACTAAATCCACTATGATCCAATTCCATAATTTCCTGACCCGTTGAAAGAATCTACAAGATAGAGTGAGTCCAGTGCAGTTAAAATTGTCGATGACATTCCAATCATTATATTAGGTAAACAAACAAGCAGCCTCTCGGCTGAGATAGCTCCGCTGTTAGCAATGCACATTTCAATTAAAGGACAGAAAGTATCATTAAAACATAGTTGAACTCTGGTGAATTTGCCCTTTGTTATATAATATAATTCCCGTTAACATATTTTGTTTCAATATAAATATGCATTGTCATAATTAATTTTGAATACAAACAAGTTTTTGGGTTGAACCAACAGTGGGGAATCAGTCTAGCGAATGTCCTTTAAAGATGTAAATATTTTACAAAAACATTGGTGCCTTATTTGTTTAATTATTTTAAGGGACATAATTTCCAGCTTTATTCAAAGTAATTCAGATATTTTAGTATAAAAACAAATGCCTCATCGCAAAAAAAAGTGCTGCATTTAGACGTGAATAGATTCATAAAACATGCAAGATAACAGAAAATCTTAGCTGGCTTTTATCCAAGTATTTTGTACAGATATCTGTCAAAAATTAATGATTCACTGAGACAAATATGAACTGCCTCATTGTGTGACTACTGTATTATATGAAAAGTAAAAAAAAAACACCCTTTATGAATAGCTATCATGTTGCAAGCTCTGCTTTGTATGCAAATCAACTTAAATAGTTAGTTGGTGTTCAGTGGAGGAAGAAGTCAACAGTACTGTTGCCTCCTGAAAATCTACATCTTCAAACACTGCAATCTTTGAAGTGCGTTTTTAAACCAGTATTATAAAAACTCTATCATTCTGTTCTAATAGCTGAAACATATTCCTGTGAGTTTTCATTTGTTGAATGAACTGTTTGTCAAATACAGAATACATATATTTTAGAACAATTTTCTTTTTAAATTGTGGATGAAATGTTTTGCTTTTTATGTATTTTTTATGTATTGTTTTTGATTTGATAACTTTGAACTAAACAGATTTTCTATTAGCTTCAGATCTTGATCAAAGTTTGGCACCCAGTTCATAGGAGTGCTTATATTGATTTTCTGACATCTTGTTTTCTGTAAAGATTTTATTGGTAGGTTTGCAAATGTGTATCAGACTGTGCAATCTCTCCATGAGTTGGTTTTGAAACCCAGTATGGGATTCTGAGATACATTACCAAGGATATTATTACAAGATAAATCATTTGCTTCATTGAACACATACAACAATGCATATTTCCACTGAGATCAGTGACCTTTGATGTGTATCACCAGTGATCAGTCAAGTAGAAACAGTCAAAATATTTTATCAGATTTTCTCAATTTGTGCATGATATTTTCATACAGGACATCTGTTGTTCAAACTCAGGGAAGACTTTATATTGATGAATAAGGTGACCAAGTTTGATGAAGTTTGGAATAGAATTAGTAAAGTTATTATGCACACAATAACAATTATTAACGACGACAACGACGACGACAACGACAACAACAACAACAACAACGACAACGCCGGACAAAATTTTTCCCTTAATATACCTTTCCCTTCCATCTTTGATGGTACGGGCAAGGTAAAAATGAACAATATGTATAGTATCAAAACAATCAGACTTGCGGTTTTCAACAAGATGTGGAAAATATCACTTTTTACCAAAACTTACAAAAATATTCATCAAAATTAGAGAATTAAAGATATCATGAAATGAACAAATCTGAGTTAGAACCACATGTAGTACCTATATATGTAACATCAAAGCAATTGGACTTTAACAAGAAGTCGAAAATATCACTTTTTACCAAAAATGACAAAAATATTCACCAAAATTAGAGAATTAAATATATCATTACAAAATGAACAAATCTGAGAGAGGTCCACATGTAGTACCTATATATGTAATATCAAAGCAATTGGACTTGCGGTTTTTAACAAGAAGGTGAAAATATCACTTTTTACCAAAAATTACAAAAATATTCATCAAAATTAGAGAATTGAAGATCTCATCATGAAATGAACAAATCTGAGAGAGGTCCACATGTAGTACCTATATATGTAATATCAAAGCAATTGGACATGCGGTTTTCAACAAGAAGTCGAAAATATCACTTTTTACCAAAAATGACAAAAATATTCACCAAAATTAGAGAATTAAAGATATCATTACAAAATGAACAAATCTGAGAGAGGTCCACATGTAATACCTATATATGTAATATCAAAGCAATTGGACTTGGGGTTTTCAACAAGAAGTCGAAAATATCACTTTTTACCAAAAATGACAAAAATATTCACCAAAAATAGAGAATTGAAGATATCATCATGAAATGAACAAATCTGAGAGAGGTCTACCCAAGGTACATATACACCAAGTATCAAAGCATTCAGGCTTGTAGTTTTCAAGAAGAAGTCGAAAAAGTAAAACATTGACACGGACGACGACGGACAATCACTCATATGATAAGCTCCGCTCGACAAAGTCGACAGCGGAGCTAAAAATTATTTGTCTTTTGGTCATTGTGTGTATCAGTTCAAAACTTTTTTGAGAGGTTCTTTCTAAATATTGTAAATGTCACATTCTATGCCCACAGTGTAATTTGAGATTGATAAAGGTACATCTTGTGTTCCACATAAATGAACACAAACTAACATGCAGATGAATAGATAGAGGTTATTCATGTTAACTATAGGAGATCACGTGTAGTTTAAAACTTACCATACTAGAATCATCTCTGCTCAGTATCAAAAATGCATGCCCATTCGTCAATGCATCAGGCTTTTTATCTCCTTCTTCCTCTGTTTTCTCCTTTGGTTGGTCCTGGCAAAAACAGATAATTGTCAAACATACAAGTGATTTTTTGCAATGGTAGTGCCAGCATTGAAACACTTCCATCGTCTTTGGTTGTCGATACTAAATTGTTTGACAATGGAGCTGAATCACAGAGGCATATAAAGTAATGTCAGTAGTGATAATAATAATAACCTACCTTGTTTTCTTTCTCAGGTGGTCCTACGACAGTCCACATATCAATACAGCCGGGCAACTCAAATGTGGTCACCACCTGCGGCCGAATACTCCTCTGTAAAATAATTTTTACCATAAATATTTGACAATTACTCCATTTTTGAGTGATTATAATATAACAATAATGACAGTTCATAGTGCCATACTGGACGAGGCATCATTTCTAAAAAGATAGTATGTAAACAGGCTATCAAAACAATCAAATACAGACTCACAAACTCTGAACGAATGAATAGAGAAAACACCAAATTATCTTAATCACGTGGACTTCAAAGACAAGATTGCAAACTGACTTTAACACTACATATTCTTATTTAAAAAGAAAATATAAAATAAATTATATTAATATTTAACAAGACCTGTAAAACTGAGAGAGCACCATTTTTGGAATATCCAGAAAGTGCCACCAATTCCATGTCTGGGTCAGGATTTGTCTGAAACTATAAAAAACAAACAAAATAGAAAGACAATAAATTCATGTATCTGCGTTATACATAAAACTCTTTTTCTGTGTATATTTCCATATTTGACTGAAAGCTGCTGACAGGAAATTCAGATTATCATTTATACAACAAAAAAACATCTTTCATGGAGTTGTTTAGTGAGTATCAGAGTAAGTGCCCAACTTTACAGGTAGACAGCAAAAGGAAAAATAGCAGGTTGAAATTAAAAGTTGAGTCTTGTAGAACCTGGTCTACACTGGATTTTTCTACATACCTCCTCAGATAGAAATACTGGTTCTCCCATTACTGCTTTTGTACATGGTCCAATATTCATAATACTGTCACACACCTACAAGGTCAACATAATCACTGGTAATACTAAGTTCAAATTCAAGCTGGGGTTTTGACACTATTATTAATACCTGGCAGGTCAACCGATGACAGTGATTAGTGTGCCACAGTCTCAATACAAAGGCAAAATCATAAAGCTAGGAGAAGGCCTATGTTCGAATCAACTGTTTAAGATTTATTCACTGACAGATGTGATTTTGTATGGGAACCTTAGTTAAGGTCTACAGGTACTGGCCAGGTTTACGTTGGAATAGCCAAATTATTTAAATGCGCCATAATGTTATTATGATAGGAGGATGGTTACACAGCCATCACATTGTCCTAAACTTGGAATATTGTTTATGTGGCAAAATGTTCAGTCCACATATGCAGTATTGAACAACCTTTCCTCATGCATAAAAATATAAATACTAATTAGAAGTTGATTTTAAAAGTAACTGGATAATATGCAAATATCAAGATTCATTGGCATTTGGCATTTATGGTGAGCATTGTGTAACATACCTCAAATGTATATGATGTTAGCTGGGTCCCAGCTTGTGTTTGACTTCCATATACTTCTAATTCATCTACATCTTCAGCTAATAATGCAACATCCGATGCTGGTAACAAAGTATTATGTAATAATAATTACAAATCATGATACAAACAGCTGTAAAGTAAAAATACCTGCCCTGAAACAATGTATTCATGTTACAGTGTAAGTTATAGACTCAGTAAACATACCGATCCAGTCACTGGCATCATCAGTTCGCTTTTTCTTATTGGGTGGTTCTTCCTGCAAGATATAAATACAGTGAAAGCTGTGTGATTGCAAAAACAGTTTTTTGTACCTACACTTGATACACAATATATCATACCAGACCATCCATTTTTTTTTCAAGATAAATGCTCTTTCTAAACACAATGAAATATATCACTAACAACTGGTGAAACACTGTGCATATAAATGTACATGTAGGATTATGATTAAACCCTCTGTCTAAATATAAGCTTCACAGCTCAATGTAAAATTAGACAAGGTTAGAAGAGTCGATATAGCAAATTATCAGAATATACCTTATTTGTTTCTTCATCTTCTTCAGTTTTCTTTGCTCCATTGGTAACTGCACCAAAAAAAAAAAAACAGTTTTAGTACAATGCTCATGATCTTTCCTATGGTATTTAAATTCAAAAATAATAATTATTTTTTTAAGACACAAAACAACTAATTGATATGGGTCCCATACTACAAACAGCAATGCATACACATGTGTACACAAATGCATTGTTTATTATATGATACATTTTAATGCCTTTTAATGGAGCTGAGCTTTTACTTTTATTTTGAGTCTGAAAATTATGGTTGTGTTCTTGTTATTTTTGCTTACCTGAATCAGTTGACTCCTGTGCTTTCTCAACATATTTCAACAGTAATGAATTTCCAAGTCTGGAGCCAAGAAATAAATAACCACTCTCCATTATGCATACCTATAGGCAGGTTGAAAAGAAGAAAACAAAAAGGAATATAAGTCCATGCTTGTTCATGGATACACAGATCAATATATTTTTCCTATAAAATTTGCCATTCAGACTCCAATTATTACCTGGGAAAAATGCATGGTTTGCATATAGTGGATCTAAGTGTCATTATTCCATATTGCCAAGTCCAGTTTATCACCTGATATCACTAGCTTATAGCACTGATTGACACAAATCAAGTAATGAGTTAGATTCAAAGGTGAGTGGATAATAAAGTCCATGATTCCATGAATATCGACCAGCTCTATGATTAAGTGCAACTGAAGTGATAATAAAGTGCCAAAATGATTGAAAATCATAATTTTATGAAACTACATGTATGCTAATTTGATAATGAATAATGTCTGAGCACATTGGTGGACGTAAAATAAAATAGGTACCACTGCATGATATGTTTTTCTTTGTTTACTGTTTGAATATAAATATTTTGACATTTACTGCACCATATCATACAGTAAAATTTCACACTACATGACATGACTGTGAATGATATGCACCATAGTAATGACATAAAATGAAATATTGCACATGGCACAATACAATATTCATCATTCACTGTGACTCACTCAGTTCAATGAAATGAACATTCAGCTAGTCATCATTCACTGTGACTCAGTTCAATGAAATGAACATTCAGCTAGTAATCATTCACTGTGACTCAGTTCAATGAAATGAACATTCAGCTAGTAATCATTCACTGAATCACTCAGTTCAATGAAATGAACATTCAGCTAGTAATCATTCACTGAATCACTCAGTTCAATGAAATGAAAATTCAGCTAGTCATCATTCACTGAATCACTCAGTTCAATGAAATGAACATTCAGCTAGTCATCATTGACTGTGACTCACTCAGTTCAATGAAAGGAACATTCAGCTAGTCATCATTGACTGTGACTCACTCAGTTCTATGAAATGAACATTCAGCTAGTCATCATTGACTGTGACTCATTCAGTTCAATGAAATGAACATTCAGCTAGTCATCATTGACTGTGACTCACTCAGTTCTATGAAATAAACATTCAGCTAGTCATCATTTACTGTGACTCACTCAGTTCAATGAAATGAACATTCAGCTAGTCATCATTGACTGTGACTCATTCAGTTCTATGAAATGAACATTCAGCTAGTCATCATTTACTGTGACTCACTCAGTTCAATGAAATGAACATTCAGCTAGTCATCATTGACTGTGACTCATTCAGTTCTATGAAATGAACATTCAGCTAGTCATCATTTACTGTGACTCACTCAGTTCTATGAAATGAACATTCAGCTAGTCATCATTCACTGTGACTCACTCAGTTCAATGAAAGGAACATTCAGCCAGTCATCATTTACTGTAAATCACTCAGTTCAATGAAAGGAACATTCAGCTAGTCATCATTCACTGTGACTCACTCAGTTCTATGAAATGAACATTCAGCTAGTCATCATTCACTGTGACTCACTCAGTTCTATGAAATGAACATTCAGCTAGTCATCATTTACTGTGACTCACTCAGTTCAAAGAAAGGAACATTCAGCTAGTCATCATTGACTGTGACTCACTCAGTTCTATGAAATAAACATTCAGCTAGTCATCATTTACTGTGACTCAGTTCAATGAAAGGAACATTCAGCTAGTCATCATTTACTGTAAATCACTCAGTTCAATGAAAGGAACATTCAGCTAGTCATCATTGACTGTGACTCACTCAGTTCTATGAAATGAACATTCAGCTAGTCGTCATTTACTGTGACTCACTCAGTTCTATAAAATGAACGTTCAGCTAGTCATCATTCACTGAATCACTCAGTTCAATGAAATGAACATTCAGCTAGTCATCATTTACTGTGACTCACTCAGTTCTATGAAATAAACATTCAGCTAGTCATCATTTACTGTGACTCACTCAGTTCTATGAAATGAACATTCAGCTAGTCATCATTTACTGTGACTCACTCAGTTCAAAGAAAGGAACATTCAGCTAGTCATCATTTACTGTGACTCACTCAGTACAATGAAAGGAGCATTCAGCTAGTCATCATTTACTGTAAATCACTCAGTTCAATGAAGGGAACATTCAGCTAGTCATCATTGACTGTGACTCACTCAGTTCTATGAAATGAACATTCAGCTAGTCGTCATTTACTGTGACTCACTCAGTTCTATAAAATGAACGTTCAGCTAGTCATCATTCACTGAATCACTCAGTTCAATGAAATGAACATTCAGCTAGTCATCATTTACTGTGACTCACTCAGTTCTATGAAATAAACATTCAGCTAGTCATCATTTACTGTGACTCACTCAGTTCTATGAAATGAACATTCAGCTAGTCATCATTTACTGTGACTCACTCAGTTCAAAGAAAGGAACATTCAGCTAGTCATCATTGACTGTGACACACTCAGTTCTATGAAATAAACATTCAGCTAGTCATCATTTACTGTGACTCAGTTCAATGAAAGGAACATTCAGCTAGTCATCATTTACTGTAAATCACTCAGTTCAATGAAAGGAACATTCAGCTAGTCATCATTGACTGTGACTCACTCAGTTCTATGAAATGAACATTCAGCTAGTCGTCATTTACTGTGACTCACTCAGTTCTATAAAATGAACGTTCAGCTAGTCATCATTCACTGAATCACTCAGTTCAATGAAATGAACATTCAGCTAGTCATCATTTACTGTGACTCACTCAGTTCTATGAAATAAACATTCAGCTAGTCATCATTTACTGTGACTCACTCAGTTCTATGAAATAAACATTCAGCTAGTCATCATTTACTGTGACTCAGTTCAATGAAAGGAACATTCAGCTAGTCATCATTGACTGTGACTCATTCAGTTCTATGAAATGAACATTCAGCTAGTCATCATTTACTGTGACTCACTCAGTTCAATGAAAGGAGCATTCAGCTAGTCATCATTTACTGTAAATCACTCAGTTCAATGAAAGGAACATTCAGCTAGTCATCATTGACTGTGACTCACTCAGTTCTATGAAATGAACATTCAGCTAGTCGTCATTTACTGTGACTCACTCAGTTCTATGAAATGAACGTTCAGCTAGTCATCATTCACTGAATCACTCAGTTCTATGAAATGAACATTCAGCTAGTCATCATTTACTGTGACTCACTCAGTTCTATGAAATAAACATTCAGCTAGTCATCATTTACTGTGACTCACTCAGTTCTATGAAATGAACATTCAGCTAGTCATCATTTACTGTGACTCACTCAGTTCAATGAAAGGAACATTCAGCTAGTCATCATTTACTGTAAATCACTCAGTTCAATGAAAGGAACATTCAGCTAGTCATCATTCACTGTGACTCACTCAGTTTTATGAAATGAACATTCAGCTAGTCATCATTCACTGTGACTCACTCAGTTCAATGAAATGAACATTCAGCTAGTCATCATTGACTGTGACTCATTCAGTTCTATGAAATGAACATTCAGCTAGTCATCATTTACTGTGACTCACTCAGTTCTATGAAATGAACATTCAGCTAGTCATCATTCACTGTGACTCACTCAGTTCAATGAAAGGAACATTCAGC
Source organism: Saccoglossus kowalevskii (assembly GCF_978046115.1). Classification (NCBI taxonomy): domain Eukaryota; kingdom Metazoa; phylum Hemichordata; class Enteropneusta; family Harrimaniidae; genus Saccoglossus; species Saccoglossus kowalevskii. The sequence continues at coordinate 38,298,724 of NC_140646.1, forward strand.
CAGTCATCATTTACTGTAAATCACTCAGTTCAATGAAAGGAACATTCAGCTAGTCATCATTCACTGTGACTCACTCAGTTCTATGAAATGAACATTCAGCTAGTCATCATTCACTGTGACTCACTCAGTTCAATGAAATGAACATTCAGCTAGTCATCATTGACTGTGACTCATTCAGTTCTATGAAATGAACATTCAGCTAGTCATCATTGACTGTGACTCACTCAGTTCTATGAAATAAACATTCAGCTAGTCATCATTTACTGTGACTCACTCAGTTCAATGAAAGGAACATTCAGCTAGTCAGCTATGCATTAGAGTACTTACACACGATGTGAGAACACTAGCAGCAGCTTTATCAAAATGAAATCCACGTACACTTCTCATGCCGTCTGTCATTACTGTTAGTACATATCTAAAAAAAAAAAGATAAAGCATTCATCAAATTAAACATGGTATGGTATTCCACTACTTATGAACAAACCATCTTAGATGTATTTGAAATACATTATTATACACAAGAAATTAAATTAATATGTTTCAAGTCATTGTTACCATGAAATTAAATATATTTTTATTTGTTATTCTACTGTGATACCAGACAAAGGTTATATATACCCCAATATGGGGGAGGGGGTACTTACATTTCACCTCCTTTCAGTGAGATAACCAACCTATCATCACTAACAAAAGCAGCTTGTGAACAATCCAGCGATATTTTTACGACGTCTTGATATCCTGAAATCAAATTACAATGTACAATAATTCAGATAGATACAAGCAATTGTGACTGAGAATAAATAAATCCTTCGCATCAAGGGGCTGGGATGAGATTTCACACAATGTGTTTTGTCAGATGTTAATAATTATCTTGACAGAAGCAATACATTACAGTTGCCATGACAACACTTATCTGCCAGGGCATTTGCATTACCGAGAATATTTTGTTTGTGTTCTTTTGTGAACCATTATACATAACTGAATGAATGAATGAATGATATCAGTCACAACTGAAATACAGTTTCACCTGTTTGCTGCTATATACATGTACAATCCAGTATAGCGTGGTTGTTACCATAGCAGTTACCAAAACTGTCTGTCTGTCTGTCTTATTGTTTTGAATGCATGCAGTCAGCATGTACAGTAATGGTCTATATTTGGTTGTATTATGGATGTAATCATATTACTTACTGAGTGGAAACTGTGTACTGCCCTCTGTCAATCCATTCAATGATACACCATATGGAGGCACACTCTGATTCAAATATAACAGAGAATCTACAGCAAAAACCAATACACCACCTTCCAAGCAGAAAGAACAAATAAATTCATTATTATTAGGTATTTAAAAACAAAATCATTGTAAAGTTCAAGTGATTTGACTATTGAAAGTGACATGGTTGTAGTGACTAGGGTATATAGGAATGAAATGTGAATGACCATGTACAAATCATCTGACAGTGGATTAGACTGTTAGTACATTAAGTCTAATCTCAAAAACAGAGCAATGGTAACAGTCAAATGGTAAATTATTTATATAAGCAAACTTACCTATTGGTTTTGGAACTGGTATAGCCTTGATACAGTCAAATGGTAAGTTATTTAAGGACCAGATTACAGGGTGTACTCGCTGTTCAATGTTTAATGATATTGCTACAATACAACAAGTATCTTTGCGTACAGCTACTCGACTACAACAAAGAGAATTATTACACATGGTTTGAAAAAGATTAGATGTTTTGATAAAATGTGAGTAAAATTACTCATCCCATCATGTCAGAGATAAGAAGTTATTAAGCTTCTGGAATAGTCCACCATGCTTGACTTTGATGCTTTTTTTTCAACTTAAATTGGTCATCTTATATGAATATTTATCTTATGATGCATTGGGTATGTTGTCAAGTTTGAACATAAAAGGAAGATCAACTCTCTTTTATATTACTCTGAAAAAACTACTTCCGTGAATTAAAAAAGTTTTTTTTTTAAATAAATGAAGTCCAAGTAAGATTAAATTATTTAGATTTTTGGAGATGCATGTTGGTCAATATAATGTTTCACTGGTGTCACTGGTGTTTGTGATATGATGTGTATATAATATGTGACAGTAATCTAGTGTGGCCATCTTTGATTTTGCAAAAAAATATTATTTGAGCTGGCGAGACCTCACAAACATGTTATGGCTTATTTGTAAATAACTGAACTGTAAGTGAAGTTTGGCTGAAATAAAGTTTTTAAATTGGTGCTATTGGACAGTAAACTCATTCATGCTTGTTTTAAAAAATACAGGTCAAATGGGATGGATACAACAGATATGAAATTACAAGTCAAAATGTGAGGTAAATACGTGTATAATGTTTTACATATTTCTTAAAGACATAAGAAAAAACTTACCCTGGCCAGGTTCGAAGTGGTTCAAATAAGATAAAGAGTGTTGGTTCATAATATCCATGTAAAAACTTGATGTCAATGATGTTAATTAACTTCTGGTCAATGTCTTGTAGATTTATAATATAACTTGGTAAAAATGATGATTTGGAACTGAAAAATAAAACGGGAACAAAGTCTGACGGGATGTATAAATGTGATTCTTGGTACACAGAGAATGGACCTGGCTTACAGTCAATATGGAACATTGAGAACAATAGCAAAGAGCACACTGTCTTCGCATTAATTTTCCAAGATATATAACTTCACCGTTTTATTAATTTTTGTTCAGTGAAACAATGAGAAATTTTATATGTACACATGGATTTAATTTAGCAGACACCGATAATTAATGCATTTCACAGTAATGCACTGAGGACTTAGCTTCCTGGTAAACACCTTCCTTATCCTCTGTAGCATTTTTCTATAATTAATGCATTTAACAGTCATAAACTGAAGACTTACCTTCCTGGTAGAACACCATCTTGATCTTCTGCAGCACCTTCCCGTCTGAATGGTAAAACAACTAATTTGCTGCCATACATCAACATTACAGCACATCTATTGTCTGGATCTACCACCACTTGCGGAATGTAATAATTACTAACATAGCCCTCCTGTAGATGGAAAACAAAAGAAATTTAAATTTAATTTACTAATCAGCATAAAAAAAATCAATTTTATTGAACATGGTGTCATGACAACTGTGTCAACATTTTCTTCAATCAGCATGACCTTTTACACCTGGAATGTGTGTGTTTCCATGACGTTTACCCTAAAATACAAGAAAGAATTTCTTGATCACAGAATGGTGTTGCCGTGGATACGGTAAGTGTCACAATAAATATAAACCTTAAACATGTGAAATAAATTTGTCACTAAAAATTACACTTGAAATTTGTTCATATTTGTGAGATATTAGTTTTTTTTGAACAACTGGAGTAGTATAAACTGAGAGTTTGTGTTAACTGAGAGTTTGTGTTAACTGAGAGTTTGTGTTAACTGAGAGTTTGTGTTAACTGAGAGTTTGTGTTAACTGAGAGTTTGTTTGTTCCATAAATGGATAACTTTACCTTTAGTGCTTCTTCTTCAAAGTAATGTAATGAGAGTGTTTTCAAATCATGTGTACCAGGATCATATTCAACAACAGATAGCTACAAAGGAAGACAAATAAGATTTTATTAGTTGTCTTCACTTTCACACAAATTTCAATGCACAGTTTATAATAGAACAGTTTTCAAGTGAAACATGTATTGAACACTGTCCTTTGTATGTACCTCTGCTCAGCAGCAAATGGTTATTCAAGATGGCGGACATCACCAAAGTTTGACTGGATTATGAAACCACTTACACAGAAGGTTGTTTGAAAGTGTAACTTTGATTGTATACTAGACAAGAGCATATTACAACATTGAAATAGGTATTTGTGACTTTATGCAAAAAGAACATTTGCCTTCTAAGAATCAAGCAAATAAATCAAATAAATAATTTGGGTGCAAATGTCCATTTTCAGTCAGTCATATATAGTTTTACAAGCGGCTGATTTTAACAAGTTGCAAGTTTTAATAATAAGTGTGAGGCCGAATTGTTTATGACTTGTAGAATACACATGTTTGGTAAGTTTAGACAAAGACCTTAAGGTCTATGGTTTAGAAGTGTAAATAATCAACTATCTCCATTATCAAATTTTCACTGAAAGAGACTTCTATGATAGCTAACAAACACAAAATTCTAAAATAATGAACATATCTAGCAGCCACAGAACTCATATAAAGGTGATGATAATATAACTCTACATTGAAAATAATATTTTAAAATCATTGTAACTATTCCACAAGAAAAAAGAGGGATGAGGGACAAGTGTACTGTTAATACTACAATAATACTACAGACATTTATAGAATTTAAATCAATATACTAACCTTGGCATCTTTAAAGCTAAGCAGTAATGCATCTCTAGATGCACCTGCCAATCTTGTAGTCTGTAGAGACATTATATTACCAAATAAACTGAACGATCTCAAATGTTCCAACTTACTCTTCTTTTGCTTAGACTCTTTAAAAAAAATAAGTCAATAGTCTCTTCGTTAGTTCACAGAAGTATATTAAATTTAAATGTGTGTCCTTGTTATCATACAATAAATAACAAAACAAACCCCCCATGCGTATTTCACTAAAATGAACCAGGTATGCCTAACAATTGAAAGAGGAAATTCAGTTATGGTTTTTGGAATGCAGAATGGCTGCCAGACTGGTAAATGCCTTGTACCTTCAAAAATGTATGTGCATTGGTCTAATAAATAAACTGATACATTAATCTGAATCAATAAATCATGTAATGATGTTCAAGAAATACATGCATAAACTGATTTTCAGATTTCAAATTATTAGTTCTGGTTTTTGAACCACTTTGTTAGGCCTCTGTTTGTTTGATCCTCTCACAAGAATCAGAAATCTCATGTAATATATGAAACAAGTCATTGAAAATGAAACAGTCCCCGTTAAAAAAATTTTGAAAGTTCTCTTTGTGCTCGTCATATTAAAGCGGAGGGGTTGTCGCGAGCATGTCCTTGAAACTTGAGTTCCAAGTTGCGTATACAACAGATTGTTTATTTACATCAAAACACGTGTTCCGTGTAGTAGTAATATGGCCAAAAATAAAAACAGCCGTTATTCGGCCATCTTTGATCTGATTATGAAACACACTGATATGTATGATGTACATGTATGTGCCAAATACAAATGAAAATAGTACATAAATTGTGGAAATATAGTAGTAAGGCCAAAAAGTCAGATGGCTGTCAATCGGCCATCCTTGACCAGATTTTGAAACAAATTGTCATGGACATGCATCCTAACATGTATAAAGAACATGTATGTGCCAAATGTGAATGAAAACTGACAGAGCACGTTCAAGATACCGCATAGAAAAAACAAAAACAAGATGCCTGCCAGTCGACCATCTTTGATCCAATTGCGAAATAAATCATCATGGACATGTATCCTAACATGTATAATCTATGTACCAAGTTTGAATGACAACTGACTAAGCATGTCCAAAATACAACATTTTCAAAAAACAAGATGGCTGCCAGTCGGCCATTTTGAATCGAATCGCTAAACCACTGCATGTGCATATGTCCCACATAAAGTACTAGGCACATGCAAAGAATGAACGGAATCGGTCCAAGGGATTCTGAGATATGACTTTGGATGGACGCACGGAGGCACAGACGCACGGACGGACACAGACCGAATTATAAGTCCCCGTTTTCGGACTACGTTCAAACGGGGACTAAAAACTTGGACAAGTCAAATATTTGACATATTTGGTCTATTAGAAGCTTTGGATAAGTGTGTAGGCAAAGCTAGATAACATGTGTATATATAGATGTGTATGGAATAGGTGTAAATCTATATGCTCTATAAGTATGAAATGGTGCACTTCTGGTCAATGGGCAGTGCCAATTTATTTCATAAATTAAACGAAGCAAGACAACTCATTCATGATAAATCATATTCAGAATCACCAATAGCATGCATGTAAACCAAAAATTGTATTTATTGTATATTAGATCATTGAATCAAGACACAAGTCACTTACGTAGCCACACACGCTAATGATATAGCTAATACAATTTTTTTTTCTACAACTGAATAGTACCGGTACTACTAATACCATGTGGTAATGCATAGATTACATTGAACTTGTTTAATTAAAACTACGTACCTTGCCCTTTATCTGTACCTTTGCCTTGTGCCTACAATATGCAAATGTACTTAAACATTAAACAAAGTAACACTAACAACTCAATAAATGAACACTAGATTGTCAGTATAACTGTAAAATGAACACATCTGAAGACCATTTTAGAAAGATATTGTTCAAGATGTATCACTGATGTCCATACACTTGTTGGTTTGGGAGAAGGCAAACATTGAATTAGCTTGATCAATCATAGTCATCGCGAGATAATCGATGTGAACCTGAAACATTCATTCACTTTATAACTTGTGTAATTCCAGGGATTAAAATTAACACAATTTTTCAGAAGTCTGCTTGGCTACCTAAGCAGGTAGTCCCATGACAATATTGGATAGTCCATCAGGTTTAATAGGTAGCGACATGCAACAGATGTAAGCACAAATAAATGAATGTCACATTGCTCAATTTATGTGTGACACACTGGTAATTTAAAAACACAGAGTCAAATTTATTTTGTAAATTATTAGTATTACAGTTGGGCCACTAAATTTAGTAAATTATAATCATATTGTTGCACCATAGAGCATACAATTACAAATGATGTGAATATTATACATATGAAATTATTGAAATATGAATTATTGATGATGTAATAAAGACTTACGTCCACATCACTGAGGAGTCTGTATACATGCAAGTCAGTGGCACCAGCAATTATCAAGTTCTTTTCCTCTTTGCTGAAGAAATGACCATAGACACAATGTTCAATTCCTGTTGGAGGGTGTATCTGCCTATATAGTGCATACATCGTGACAGCACTCCTGATTCCAAACAAATTACACTAGTGTTATCTGAAAACAGAAGAAAAAGTATTTATTAACAGCACACATTCAAATTCTGTGTAAAATAATAGTTTTTACAATCATTTCAGTGCTTAATCTTTGGTATCCTGGAGACACCTAATTTGAGGCCAAATTTGTAACTAGAGATTCTAGAAACGCTCTTGTTGTCGCTAAAAGAAGTAGTGAATAAAGGAATTGATTAACTTGGAAAATATGCATTGATAAGTAAAGAATTATTTTTCTGAATGCATATTACAAACAATGTATTTAGTTTGATCTAATGATGTTATTAATAAATGGATTTTTATCTTATTGTAAAGAAAGAAATACAGTGTTAATAGTTGATTACCCAATGACATAAACAAGAGTTCCATTCATATGCAAATTTGATGTTTTTTACTAAACTCTAATCAGATCTTGCAAACATCTATATGAGCAAGAATTTCATTCATGCAAATTTGGCTAATTAACTTTTATAAAATATTTTTGTGCCAGGCAACAGTTCCAGACAATGAATGTCACTGTTATCTCTCCTGATTTTTTTTATGTGCAATTTGCAAGTTTCGACATATAGTGCATTCCTGCCCATATTCTTCTTTGGGACTATGTGACAGGGCAGTGTGACCATATCCCTATTATGATAGCATAATGGCAGTACCGTATAATGCCCTATCCTGGCATTACCTGCAGATCTTAACCAAGATGTCCCATCCATTAGTGAATGAGTTGCCCTCTCTTTAAAACCTAGTTTTTCGAAAAAGAATCTGAGGTGAAGTGGACAATATATATGACGCTGTAAGGAGAAGGTCCACCCCAACCTTTTTTTGTTATTTTCGCGGCTTTCGACAACTGATGTCGCACCTTCGGGTCAATTGGAAACATGTGAATACTTACACTATGACTATACGTATTACTGCAACCATGAACAACACAACGTTTAACCATCATAAACAACTTCTAAAAACTCTCTCTCTCAAAAAAAAAAAAAGAACTAAAAAAAAAAGAAAGAAAGAAAATAGACGAAACGCCGACCAAAATATCTCAAATTTACTTGGATACGAGTAATTTCAGAGATTACATTTTATTGAGCAATATCTCCCATCATCCACTGGAGTGGAATGGTCGAATGGCAGTAGGTATCCAGAGTCAACAAGGAGTCGTGATTGCTATACGCTCACTGGTTTTATTGCAATGCAATTTGAGATAAATTGAAACGTACAACAGTTATGCGCATTTGCTAGTCAATTCACTGTATTTCATATTCTCCGTCATGTGTACACTCTCATGGAACCTGGGACTGATCAAGTATAAACTAAACAAAGCAGATCTGGGATTGACTTAGTGAGACCTCAATATGCGACGACCACCCTTTTTGCTTTAACGAAAAGACAAATATATCATACAATTGGTCTGATTAACGAACAGCATAACATATAAGAAATTAGAAAATTGATAACATACCTCTAGAAAATGCACATAGCGGCAACGGTTCACATGGACGTCGCCATTTTGTTTACGGGCTTGGAGTTAGCATCTATTTCAATTTTACTTTCGATTAGATATTCATTTTGACTTTGTGTTAGAGTACCCCGGACCTTTTCGTGTTGTGGATATACTTCACTAAGTAGATTAAACCTCAGCTATCCTAATCCACTCCGTGTGTCGAAACTATACTTTCGGGAAATGTAGAGCTACCCCGGAAATCTAGCGTCAGCGAATTAACCCGAATCCGAAGCCACAAAAATGAACTCGAATCTGATTCTAACTTCAGTATCTTATATCACCTGACAGTTCATGCTCCATCATTGTCACCCCGTGTGAAAGTTTCTGAGATAGTAAAGAATGAATAGTGAATCTATGGGTAATACATTGAATTATGCGAACAAGGTCATATTGGCGCCTATGGTACGAATAGGAACTCTACCCAATAGGCTTCTTGCTTTGCATTATGGTGCAGATATTGTTTATGGTGAGGTAAGTCACCAAATCATGGTATTAACTGGGGGGGGGGGGGGGCCTGCAATATTTTATGTTAGATCATGCATGGAGGTATAAACATTTATATCATGGAATTTGCGAATCTGTTTTGAATCTAGACAGCAACACCTCCTAGATATTAAGCTCACCCGATGACCTTTTCAGCTCTTGGATTTTCTGTCAAAACTTTTTTTTATTCATTTTTGTTGTTTTGAATTCTCTGTGTGTAAGCTTTGTCATCTCACTTTTTGTTTTTGTCTGTTTTTGTTGTGTGTCTGATGATACCTGATAAGCGGAGTACATCTGAGCAAACGTGTGTTTCAAGATCGTTCCACTCATGACTAATTGAAGTTGTTGCTCCACTAATCATTCAAATTAAACTTTAATATTCACCCCATTCTTGTCAAATTGGCATTCTTTCTCATATGTACAATGTTATTGTAGTGGACGTTTCTGTTTGACAATTGTCAGTGTGTAACTTATTTTTGTTTGCTATCTTTGATAGGAACTTATCGATTACAAGATGTTACAGTGTAAAAGAGTTGAAAATGGTGAGTATGTGCATGATACTGGTATATTTGCTGTGAATAAATTTGTCAAAAAACATGAAAAGTTGCTGTTTTGATAATTTGGGTATTTTACATTAGGCCAAATAAATATTGTGGTTCTTATAACCTGCTTTCCAAAAATAGGTACGTACATGTAGGTAGGGATTCTTATTTTTCTATATATATATATTCTATATATTTTTTCTTGATTATAACTACTAATATATTTCATATTTATTTTCTTGCATGTAAGAACTGTTTAGCTGATAAGAGTATCATAAATCATGTTTAAAATTGTTTATAAATTTCTTAAAATCTTATTTAATGCCTGGCACAATTTCGTGATGTTTTCTCAAATATGACCAACAAAGTTTAGGGTCAGGTAGGTTGGGTTATAGGAAACACACAATTTGTTTCTCTTGGTCTAATAATAATTATAATAATAATAATAATTTTATTCAACACGAAAATCTTCTACAGAGAGTAATTTTATGGTTGTAAAACAAAAAACAGAAATAATACTACGGTAATATCACAAATAGCACATTCAATATAAGTAATTATAGAACAAGGACAAATCTTATTAAGCTAATGTTCTTGTTTAGGACAAAGCAAAACTGAACAACAACAATAAACAACAGCTCATATCACTCTAAAGCTCATCTGCCATCCTTTCAGCAAACCCTGACTTGTCCCATCTACTGTAACTATCTGTTGCCTATTTGATTGTTCTGACTATATACACTCTTTAACGCTTTCAGTCAGAATAAACATTTGCAGAATGAATTATATTGTTTTTACTATAGAATAATATAATGTGCACAAGTATGTCAGCTGATGACTACCTCATATTACTATTGTGATTTGAGAGAGTGGTACAAGCATTTGTAGATATTACTTGTTTTTTTTTTCACAGATATTCTAAATACAGTAGATTTTGTGCTTGAAAATGGTCAACCTGTTTTTCGAACTTGTGCCAAGGAAAAAGATAAATTGGTCTTCCAAATGGGTACATCAGATCCACAGAGAGCTTTACAAGTTGCCAAATTAGTGTAAGTCTCCATTTTTACCACTGGCTCTTCAATTTATCTTATATACCAGTACCAATTTTTCAGCATTGCGAAGCATTTCTATTGAAGATGCTTTTGTTTTTAATGAAAACTTTTGTGTCTTTTTTTGTCTGCATATCTCAAAAACCCATCATTGGTTTTCATTAACTACCTGTACATGTAGTTAGCCATTTTTAATTTGTTTGAGATTGAGGTTGTATCTCAAGATACTAAAAGAATTTGAAAACATCTTCATCTTCACATAGTGTCCCATGTATACAATATGCATAATCACAAACAACTTCCTTGCTCTCTAAGTGACGACAGTGGTGCTTTAATGATATTCATTTATGTTAATTTGTTTGCAGAGAAAAGGATGTTGCTGGGATTGATGTGAACATGGGATGCCCTAAAGAGTTTTCCATTAAAGTAAGTTTCACTCCAAGGAGAAGGACAATAGGTAGTTACTGATAGATCTGATGAACTCAATTTAGATATTAATATATGTCCATGCCTTTGAGAAGCATTTTCATTGTGTCTTCTTGCATTGGTTTTGAATTTCAACATTTTGCTCTGTGACATTGCAATGGAAATGAATTGTAGTAGTATTTAAAATTGTCATTTAATTTTGAGTTTTCAGTGACTAAATATATTTGCATTACATTTATTAGTCCCCGTTCGGACGTAGTCCGAAAACGGGGACTTATGTTTTGCCCTGTGTGCGTCTGTGCGTCCGTGCGTCCATGATCACCTGTATCTCGAACATGCATGGACCGATTAAGTTCAGACTTCACTCATACATCACACATTATATGCGACATGAGCACATGCATTTTTTTCATGATCCGATTATCGATAGCCGAATAGCGGCCATTTTAAGGCCGAAAATGCATCAAAATCGCACATTTTCACCATTCCGGACCCGGATCTCAGTTATGCATGCACGGATTTTGTTCAAATTTGGTACATACATTAAACTTAATAGGACCTTGATGCACGTCATTTTTTTTTTCGGATCAAGTTCGAAATGGCGGACTGGCGGCCATTTTGTTTTAAAGAATTCAGTTCTGGATCCGTATCTGAGACATGCTTGGATTGATCGAGATCAAACTTCACACACACAAGGTAGATCATGTCACAAATGTGTATGTGCATTTGTTTCATGATCTCATTAACGATAGCCAAATGGCGGCCACTTTAAGGCCGAAAATGCATTGAAATCTCACATTTTCACCATTCCGGACCCGGATCTCAGTTATGCATGGACGGATTTCATTCAAATTTGGTACATACATTAAACATAATAGGACCTTGATGCACGTCATTTTTTTTTCGGATCAAGTTCAAAATGGCCATTTTGTTTTAAAGAATTCAGTTCTGGATCCGTATCCGAGACATGTCTGGATTGATCAAGTTCGAACTTCACACACACATGGTACATCATGTCACAAATAGATATGTGCATTTGTTTCATGATCCGCTTAACAATAGCTGAATGATGGCCATTTTAAGGCCGAAAATGCATCAAAATCACGTATTTTCACCATTCCGGAACCGGATCTCAGTCATGCATGGATGGATTTTGTTCAGATTTAGTACAATGTATTGCTACATATGCAGGTGCATTTCGGTCATGATCTGCTTTGAATGTATATGTCACTCAAATATGAACGGAACAGGGAAGTGTCAATGACAATGACTTGTTGTGTAACATAAATTGATACAAACCACATCTACTTCAGACTTAGTCACTAATATACAGTTACGGCTACGGTACTCTTGTTAACCAAATTTCTGACATCTGTTTGATGCCATTGAATTCACTTTCTATACCATACATTGATTCTGGCAGATTCATGCCATACAATTATTTCATGAATTGTCAGTACTATAAAAACAAAGTTATCTCAATACACATTTGTGAGGACACTCTAAACATTGAACAGTCATTTTGATCAGATATCACAAATCACCATAAAAACTCAAAAATTTCGACCACTTTTAAATAATTTTTTAGGAAAAACAGTTGGGTTTTTAGAATGAAAAATAACGATAAAATTTAGAATAAAAATTCAACAAATATGAAAGTTGGGTTATATACAGTTGCAGAAATTGAATAGATATAGTAAGTCATGTCTCTAAATAAATTTTTTGAGTAAAAATAAGTGAGGAATTTCTGGTGAGGTCAAAATTTTGGAGGTCAATTAATTATAAAAATTCTCCAAATAATTAGGTGGTTGAATTTTTAGAATAGGTGAAATATTATGGTAGTTAATATTGTAGCATACAACAAAGGGAGGTAAAAATCTTAATACCTGGATTACCATATTTGCTTAATTAGTAGAGCATCTATTTACATAATTTTTTTTATGGTCAAAATTTTAATATATATAATATTTTAATGATTTAGTGTATATCCAATACAATTTTTGGTATATATATGCTTTTATTGGAAATGTGCACCTAATAGAGAATAGAATGGTACATCCCTATTTCAAACTCAGTGATTTGAAATTATTTTAAGAGACAAGGACTGTCAATGTCTTTGACTCGTTTGATGTCACATGACTAAGGTTGCATGTCACATGACTAATGTTGCCTTATCTCTGCCTTATTTCTTTTCAAGGGTGGTATGGGAGCAGCTTTGTTGACAAAACCAGACAAAATTAAAGATGTGAGTATAGTAAAAGTAACATATCCATATTTAGTCAATTTATGTTTTCAGTTAATATGGCTTGGCTAGAAAAAAACGGTAAATCTTCTGTCATCACAACAAAAGATTCTCGAAGTGACTTGTATCAGATTATATTGTATTATTGCATATGATATCTGCTATTTGGCATACAGATAAATGTTAGTTCGTACCATGGTTTTTGTCTTTTGTTTTGAGAGATTGTTGCTTGATATTGATTTTAATATTTATACAAATATTGAATTTTTTTTCAAGGATTTGAAAAATATAGGAATGCAAATTTTATATATTTGTATGGTAATACACGATGAAGATTCCAAATTTATTTCTGACTGATGGCATCTCAGAACACAATTGATGCATGGTAAAGTTTGACTGTAGGAAGAGAAATAAGATTTATATGCTATTCAAAAATACAAAAACACATTGATAATAGTAAAATCAATCTGAGGTATAAACAGACACATTTAGTATTTCTAGAAATGTATGTGCATCTCAGGATTCATGTCTCATCTCGCAATACTAATTCTGTACATACCATACCATATACAAGTGACAAGTTGGGTGTATAACAGAGCTTTTTTTTGTTCCTAGATATTGACTACACTAGTGAATGGAGTATCCAAACCTGTCACTTGTAAAATTAGGATTTTACCAAAGGTGGGTCTGCGACTCTCATCATTTCAAGTTCTCTTCCCAATTAGAGAACTGTCTAATTAATAACATATATTAGTGGTGCATGTGTGTATATGTAAATGACAGAGATGTGTCAGTGGTCAAAATATTAATAAATGAAAAATAATTCCAGTATGTTAAAAATTGATGTAACCCGTTGGTTTATGTGTGCTAATATACATTATTCAAGGAGTGAATTGACCATTTTCCGTTCACGCGTTATGCGTGAAATTGAAAGTAAAAACAGGACAAACAGAGGTCATAGTAACATAGTGGCGTCAAACATCGTGTGGGATTCGACAAACGTGAAAGTATTTTGGGAATATTTCCATGCTTAATGTGCTGTCCACATTTGATGATAGGCAATTTCGATGAAGTAAGGGTATTCGAAAGCAATATTCCTCTATCCAAGATTAGCCGGTCGATGTGAGCTCCCAAAATAAAGAAATTTGAGTTCAAAATCAAATCGTTTGATTTTTGCGACAGACATTCAACCCGCTTCTTTCATGCAACTTGCAAGATCTTCAGTTAAACTGAACATCACCTATTGCTTGCAGCCATTTCTTTTTAATGTAAAATAGGATTCCTTTTCACATCTGTTCATTAACCATATGGGTAATGTGCATGTTTGTTGATATTGAGTCCTTGTGAAGGAGTACATGTTGGGTTATTAACTACCACCAGGTGGAGGAAACCATAGCATTGGCCAAGCTTATACAGAGCACTGGAGTTGCAGCAGTTGCTGTGCATGGACGACTCAGAGAAGAGCGCCCCCGACATCATGTCAATTGTGATATTATTAAAGCGGTAGCAGAGTCACTTTCCATTCCTGTCATTGCTAAGTAAGTTATCATCAACTGCTGTGTTTTTTTCTCCAAAACACCATAACCGCAACCAGTGTCCCAGCATGCATATTTGCCAATTGTTTTGGATTCCCACACTTTTCTTGATGTTTTTGCAATTTTTTTCCTGGGTTGTACTTTCTGGCATTTAGCATTTCTATTGCATTGGTATTTTCTTGTGATAATTGCCGTTTGATCAGTTCATGGTTTTTAAATCATCAGTGGAGGCTCAGATGAATATCTCAACTGCTACGAAGACATTGAAAAATTTAAGTTGTTAACTGGCTCATCATCTGTGATGATTGCAAGAGAAGCTCAATGGAACATGTCAATATTTAGAAAAGATGGTTTATTACCTGAAGATGATATATGTAAAGCTTATCTAAAATATGTAAGTTCTTGAATATGTCTGACAGTATTAAGTGTTTCTCATGAAAAATTGGGTTGATTTCTATAAAATTTGTCTGATATCTCAAGAGTGACTCAATTGAATTCAATGTAACTTGCTACATATAGGTTCTTTGATATAAATCACAGACCTGATTTGTATTCAGTTGGATTTCTTGCATAATAATAAAGGCTTTATTTTTCAGGCAGTTGACTATGACAACCCATATACAAATAGTAAATATTGTTTACAACAAGTCTTACATAAAAACATGGAATCTAGTCAAGGACATGCATTGAGACGTGCCGAGTCTGCTAAAGATGTTTGGTGAGTCAATATTTTACTACAAAACAGGGGTTTCAATGATCTTTCAATTAAGTTAAACTTGGCCAAAGCTTTGAACTGCACTGAACATGCAAAAGACAAATCGATGCAAATTTCAAGAGTCGGGGAAATCGCAACATTCTGTGATCAGTACAGTTTCACAAGTGTGGATGGTTTTGAAGTTGACACAAACAAGTTTTTATGTGTGAACTTCTCTAATGCAATGTATTACCACAGGGCTAACGAACTTCACATCCAATTTTTGACTCCCATGTGCGAAGCACAAAATGGGAGTCTTTGCAGTTAGTGTGTCTGTATGTGTGTATGTGTGTATGTGTGTATGTGTGTATGTGTGTATGTGTGTGTGTATGTGTGTCCGACTGTTCCACTGCTATCTCAAGAACCATACATCGGTTTTTGATGAAACTTGGTGCATAGATGCTCTGGGCCAATGCGCAGATTTGATTAGGTTTTGGTAAAAATCCATGATCGTTAATTACCTAATTTGCATGATAATTAGCTAATTTTTAGCTGTTCTATGACTGTTCCACTGATATCTAAAGAACCACTCATTGGATTTTGATGAAACTTGGTACATAGATGCTCTGAACATATGCGCAGATTTGATTAATTTTTGGTAAAAATCCGTGCATATTAATTACCTAATTTACATGATAATTAGCTATTTTTTAGTGGTTCCATGACTGTTCCACTGATATCTAAACAACCACTCATTGGATTTTGATGAAACTTGGTACATAGATGCTCTGAACTAATGCTAGGTTTTGATTAGTTTTTGGTAATAATCCGTGGATACTAATTACCTAAATTGCATAATGATTAGTCAATTTTCGTTTTTTCCACTGATATCTCAAGTACTAATCATCACATTTCAAATGAAACTTGGTACATAGATGTCATACGACACTGCACAGACCTGATAGTTTTTATGGTAATATCAGTACATATTAATTACCTAATTTGCATAATTAATTAATTTTCAGCATTTGATATAAGTAGTTAGCATTACATTTCAATGAAACTTGGTACTTACATACTCAAGGACTATGCAGAGATTGATTGTTTTCGATAAATATTTGTGCATATTAATCACCTAATTTGCATAATTAGTTAATTTTCAGCTTTTCCATGGGTATCTCAAGTACTAATCATCGCATTTCAATGAAACTTGGTACATAGATCCTTTAGGACTATGCAGAGACCTGATTAGTTTTAGGGTAAATAATTGTGCATATTAATTACCTAATTTGCATAATTAATTTTCAGCTTTTCTACTGATATCTAAAGTACTAATCATTTACATTTCAATGAATCTAGAGTTATGCAGACCCAATTAGTTTCCGGTAAATATTTGTGCATATTAATCACCTAATTTGCATAATTAACCAACTTTCACACTGATATCTCAGGTACTATACATCACATATCAATTAATGTACATGGATGCTGTAGGACAATAGACAGACCTGAATAATTGTGGGTTACAGTCTGTACATATTAATTACCTAATTTGCATAATTAACCAATTTTAAGCTTTCACACTGATATCTAAAGTACCGTAAAAACTCCAAAATTTCGACCGGTTTTAAATAATTGGCGTTAGAAATGTTTTTAGAGTCGTGGCCGAGTTGTAACTCAAAATCTAAACAAAGTCATCAATCAGTGAGTATTATGACAAGCAAAACAAAACATCAAGACGCGCAGAAGAGGTCAGCACAAAACTAATAGGTCAAAAGACAAAGCTGTCTTGCACTACCTAGGAAAACTTGCGAATGTTCGAAGTACAGGTACCCATTGGACAAAAGATACATGGAAGTTTAGCAAACTATCTCCCCGACCCAGTGCAATGTATCCGGTTAGAATCAAAGCTCACGTGTCCCTTATTTGAGGGACCAAATTCTGCCGTAAATTCGCCCTTGGATTAAAAAATAAAATGGGATTTAAGAAAATAAAATGGGACTTTTAAGGTGTATTTTGGCGTCATTTTTCGGACATTTCAATCAATCCTGTCGGCTAAAATAGAGTCTAAGTTTTACCGTAGTCATTGACGTCTGTCTATTCAAGAGTACACGTGTATGATTTTTATCGTGACTAGCGTGAGCGGGTAAGCTTCCTTTCGAGAATGAGCTGTTATCACTGTGAACAATGTTAAATTATTCTTCAGATGACCAGTTTATTTTTTAAAAACAACTAATTTTTTTATTTAAAAAAAAATCATGCCGTTTTCGCATCAAAATCCAAGCCAAAATATCGTACTACAACATCAATCTCTTCGCATTGCGTTCAATAACATTAACATATTTAAATAAGCTATGGTAATTTGAACACGTTGGCATCATCCAGCTTTTTGATTGGTTAATTAGCGATTTGACCTATTTGACCTAAGAGAACATGGCGGATATCCTACAGCATCAAACGTTTATACGAGACCGGAATCATTCGCTTACGATGAAACTTAGTTGACTTTTATTTGTATTTCATAACCATTCAACAAATTTATTTTGTGTACATTATTATAATCACTACTGAGTACAGTAATAATCAACAATTTAGAAACGCAGCATGCCGAGATTTTTGTGTTCGTTTTTATTTGAAACTTCGTTTATTTAGAATATATTTTCGTTACCAATAAAATAAAAATCTCTCAGTCAATCAGAAACCCGGATTCATGCCTTCGAGGAAGGTCCCGTTTGAACGCTCACATCGGTTTTTTTTTTCGCAATTTTCGAATAAGAATGAGTCGGCAATTTTTAGTGGAGTCGAAAATTTGGAGGTAAATAAAACACCGAAACCCGGCAAATAAATAGCCAATCGAATTTTTAGAGGGGTCGAAATTTTGGAGTTTTCACGGTACTAATTATTCCATTTCAATGAAACTTAGTACAAAGATGCTCTAGGACAATGTACAAACCTAATTAGTTTGGGGTAAAAATCTGTTCATATTAATTCCCTAATAAGCATAATAATTCATAATTTTTTGGTTCTAATCACATTTCAATTAAACTTGGAGACATAGATTTTCTGTTACATTGCGCAGACCTCATTAGTTTTACACTCAAATCTGGTCATATTAATTTTCTGATTTGCATAATTAGTTTTCAGCTAAGTAATTTCGAATTATATTTAATATGTCTCCAATACTCTCAGCACATGGGAGTTCTTTCTAAGCTTTCTTTGATTATTGTTAAAGTAGGCTGCAATTTAATGGACTTGGTGACACCCTAATCTGCTGAAAACTTGATCACAGCAGAAACTACATAAATGCTTGGTAATGTTTGGCAGTTTGCCTACACTTTCTGATCCAGACTTCTTGTGTAATACCATAATTGTTGAACAATTGAACAGGCTGCAAACAAAACATGATACCCCATAATACAACTTTAAGACAGTCGTAAAATGTTTATTCTTTCAAATTATTAACATTATTATTTCACAAAATTAGATAAGAATGAAAATAAAATCTACTTTTGGATGAATTGTAGTTTAGTTGCCATGGTAACAACCAAATTTATGTAGAACCTTTATATAAGTACAGTGCAATATGGGGTATGGAGGAGTATTGGCAAGAAGTGCAATCAAAACAACAACGAAGTAAAGAATATTTTGAAAGACAACGTGCACCTCATGATAACTTCTATACAGGTATGAGGAAAAGGAAACTTGAAGATGGAAGTAACCTTGTTGAGATGCACATCCGTTTTGTCAAGTAAGTATACTGTATTTACTCTATTAGAAGCAGCCATACAGTATTAATAGAAGCACATAGGGAGCCTAAACAAACAGTTGCATTTATTAAATGCTGGATCATTAAAATGTAGCTAATTTTTACTACAGACACACTTCTGTCTATTAGTTAAGCATATATGGTACTTACAGTGATATGTATGGTTTCTGGTGTGAATTGAGAAGGGAAAAATTTTTGTAGTACAGGAATTCACAGAGTTTTCTCTAGTGCAGGTGCAGATGTGGATCTTGACTTCAGCAAAAATGCATGATTTTCATATATACAAATGTACCTACTTTCAAATATATCTGAATAGTGGCCATTTTTTTATTTGCTTCAAAATTAATTTAAATTAATGACGATTTCAATCAAACTTTGTATGATATAGACTTGCAGTTTTACTTATTTCCAGATTCAATATAGCTGACTGGTGGCCATTATGTGCTTTTGTTATTAATTTTGTGTGTATGTTACGACTTTGATTTGTTCCTGGTTTGCATTTCAGGAAGGACTACAGTCAAGAAAAAACTCCAAAGAGTTACCTGATTGAATATTGTAGAAAACAGAAACTTGCAGAACCAAGTTATAAAACAGTGAGTGAATATGTAATCATCTATTTACTTTTCTTTCCAGTCAATGTGATCATCAAACCACTTTCAGACAGCCCCCTCTATTGGGATTTTCCAACCAATTAGAATATACCTAATACCAATGACATGTAACATGAATTTTTATTGGTTTTTATAGAAATTTTGTCAGATGTAACTAGGACATTTTGAGTTAATAAAGATCAAATATGACATTACCCTGGCTGATATCTTTACATATATTACTATATTCGTGCTGTTGTCATACAGACATATTTTATTTGTTTTCAAATGTTTGTTTTTAGGAAGAGAGACCAAATGACCGCCATTACAAGTCCATTGTCACAGTTAATGAGAATAAATATTCATCAACATACTGGTAATGATATTTGTAATTAACAGATTAAAAGCAATATTTTTTTACAACACATCAGCAGTGTTTTTTGCAATTTTTTTCTTATTTTGTGTGAGTTAATATGATGTGGTACCAAATGAGTAACCCTGTATAAATATATTTACATGGCTTAAACTGATGATAATTACAGTTAAATATCTGGAAATTCGTTCCCTAGCAACCTTTACAAACATGTATGAGTTTATATGCCCATAGAATGAACATGGCAACACATCATTAATTGTTGCTTAAAGTACAAAGCATATACAGGTGGTAAAATTGGTACAATATTGCAGAATAGATATACGTCTTCTCTCTTGCATTATGTAACATGTCTATATTTTGAAAGCTCTTCTTTTTCTTTTGCAGGGAGAAAAGTAAAAGATTTGCTGAGCAGTCTGCAGCTATTGTGTGTTTGAGTTGCCTGAATGAATATGATGGAAATAAAAACTTTGATAAAACAGGGATTCTATCAGCTGAAATAATGCACCATGGGAAAAATGACTGTCATGACAATAGCAAGGAGATAGAGACTGTCGTGAATGTTATAAAAAGTGGTGGTTGTCATGGAAATAACAAAAGGCACAAAACAGAATCCTCAGAACTAATGCCTGATGAACAACAGTATCATAAAGCACAGGAATTAAACACAAATGAACATCAGGTCTAACATTCAAAAAAGTCAATCAAATAGGACATAGTGAAGAGTCATGTGACTATTTCTGTACATTTTCAAATTTGGCAGACTCATCTATCAGTTTCGCTATCAGGGATACATGCACTAGTACCAAATGCTGCCGTAAATTGCCCTGGGCCGTTAAACGGCAGTTTTTTTAAGGTGATATTTTAATCGTTCCTGATGCCTAAAAGCTTTATCGTAGTCATTAACGCCTATTCAAGAGTATTGATGTTTATTGCGACTAACGTAAATGGGTGAGCTTCGTTTTGACAGTGAGCTGTTACCACTGTAAACAATGTTAAATTATTCTTCAAATGCTCAGTTTATCTTTTGAAAATAAGTTGAAATTTATTTGCATTTCATAAAAATTCAACAAATTTATTTTTTGCATGTTATTATAATCATTATTAGGTAATAATCAACAATTGTGAAGTGCAGCATGACCGGATTTCGCTACCACAATCATTTGCTACTAAGCATTACAGTTCTGTTTGTTTTTATTTTAAACTTCCTTTATTAATAAAATAAAAAAAATAATTATATTTGGTGCACAAGGTTCGTTAATGTGATTTTTTTGGGAGAAAGATGTGTTGGGTGACAATGTAATGAAATTTTAGGTCTACTTTTTTAATCCAGCAAGAAAAAAATGTATAAAATTTTTAATTAGCTTCTGCAATAGTTTTCCATTTTGGGTGGTCTAACTGCCGGCATTGAAAGTTGACATAGGTGGATTTTCAATGATAATATAAGTCTCTAAAATATTGTGATGATTATTTTTTGAAATTTTGAACCCCAATTAAGGGCCCACCAGCCGTGAGCCACCAGTCGCTCAGGGTTATTTTTCGGATGGGGGAATTTACAGCAGAATCCAGTAGGAATGCAGGTGCCACTGCAAACAACACTTATTCTCCGCATTTGGAAATTAACGCATTTGTTTATTGCTATTAGCAACTAACTATAAATTAGTAATGTGGACTATCAATAAACAGTTACTCTTTTGGTCAATCTGAATTAAAAAATTCTGAAAAAGTCTCAAATTGCCATACATTGCAAAGTTCACTTGTGATCATTGACGCTTTGTAACAAAAGAGTAGATGGATGGATGGATGGATGGATGGATGGATAGATAGATAGATAGATAGATAGATAAATAAATAAATTATTCTCAATCTTGGACAGAAATGTGTAGGTAATTATAACGAGCAGTTATGAAAGTGAACCACAGCTCCCTGAAGATTATTTCCTGACAGCTGCTTTTATGAAGATTTAGGTTAGGTAATAGATTGCAGGTTTGCACTGTGCATATCAATATTAGTGTGGTGGCTTACAATTAGCATAAATGTGTAATGAGTTTACAGAAGTCATGATTGAACAGTGGGTCATGTGACCATAAAGTGGTATAATTTGTCATACACAGAGTAGCAACATTACATTACACCTAAACCTTTAGACCCACATTACTAATCAATGTATGTTTACTTTGTATTGGTTAATGATATCAAAATATGCTTAGACCCACGCAATCAATCAATATATGTTCACTTTGTATTGGTTGATATCAAAATATGCCAAGACTCACATTACCAATCAATATATGTTCACTTTGTATTGGTTATTGATATCAAAATATGCCAAGACCCACATTACCAATCAATATATGTTCACTTTGTATTGGTTGATGATATCAAAATATGCTAAGACCCACATTACCAATCAATATATGTTCACTTTGTATTGGTTGATATCAAAATATGCCAAGACTCACATTACCAATCAATATATGTTCACTTTGTATTGGTTGATATCAAAATATGCCAAGACCCACATTACCAATCAATATATGTTCACTTTGTATTGGTTGATATCAAAATATGCCAAGACTCACATTACCAATCAATATATGTTCACTTTGTATTGGTTGATATCAAAATATGCTAAGACCCACATTACCAATCAATATATGTTCACTTTGTATTGGCTGATATCAAAATATGCCAAGACTCACATTACCAATCAATATATGTTCACTTTGTATTGGTTGATATCAAAATATGCCAAGACCCACATTACCAATCAATATATGTTCACTTTGTATTGGTTAATGATATCAAAATATGCTAAGACTCACATTACCAATCAATATATGTTCACTTTGTATTGGTTGATGATATCAAAATATGCTAAGACCCACATTACCAATCAATATATGTTCACTTTGTATTGGTTGATATCAAAATATGCTAAGACCCACATTACCAATCAATATATGTTCACTTTGTATTGGTTGATGATATCAAAATATGCTAAGATCCACATTACCAATCAATATATGTTCACTTTGTATTGGTTGATATCAAAATATGCTAAGACCCACATTACCAATCAATATATGTTCACTTTGTATTGGTTGATATCAAAATATGCCAAGACCCACATTACCAATCAATATATGTTCACTTTGTATTGGTTGATGATATCAAAATATGCTAAGACCCACATTACCAATCAATATATGTTCACTTTGTATTGGCTGATATCAAAATATGCTAAGACCCACATTACCAATCAATATATGTTCACTTTGTATTGGTTGATATCAAAATATGCTAAGACCCACATTACCAATCAATATATGTTCACTTTGTATTGGTTGATATCAAAATATGCTTAGACCCACATTACCAATCAATATATGTTCACTTTGTATTGGTTGATATCAAAATATGCTAAGACCCACATTACCAATCAATATATGTTTACTTTGTATTGGTTAATGATATCAAAATATGCTAAGACCCACATTACCAATCAATATATGTTCACTTTGTGTTGGTTAATGATATCAAAATATGCTAAGACCCACATTACCAATCAATATATGTTCACTCTGTATTGGATAATGTATATACTAAGACAGTCAATTTTTTTGTATGTTTTTTTATTTTTTTTAACTGTTAAAAAAAGTTCTTTTAGATTTGTCATAAAAATTCTGACAATATCTGGGGTGGAAACGAAGCACACTATTTAAAATTATACATACTATAACCAGAAATTGGAATACTATTTCTCCCTAAAGTTTGTGCCAAAAACAAGCTGATTTCTGTGCATGCATTTCATCTGAACTTTGATTACAAAATAGTGTTCAATCTGAAACCAGCAGTGAACACGAAAAATAAAGATTATCATGTACATCGCAATAATCCTCGAAGTTAAATGCAAGATGAATATTACATTGAAGTTTAATTTATTCTTAATAATGATATATGAACTTATAATATTTTAAGTTGTATTATCGGCAAAATTTTGGTTGAAGTCTGTGACAAGTCGAGTAATCTGAAAGTTAAATCGTTCACAAGTTATACTTAAACGAAAGCCGACATGTTGCAGTGTTTATTGATTTATTTATTGTTTTCACTATAATAAATCCTGTTATACATTGCTATTTCATTTGATATTTGGTCAATTACTCAAAATTGAAAGTTCTTTCTAGTAAGTTTTGCCGATAATACAACTTTAATAGAAATAGTAGTCTTCTAGAAATAAAGCACAGCAAAATTATATTTTGTAATCTAACGCATGAAACTGATTTGCATTTTGTTGTATTGTAATGTAAAAAAGCAAATGTTTTCATTATTAGTAATTTAATTTAAATCCCAATTCTCAAGAGCAAGCATGAAAAGTTTAAAATAATCGCTTCAACTTGGAAAGTATTGTGTGCGCTTTGTTCTGGATAGTTAGGGATCCTTATCGTGCTGCACATTGTTGTCATTCACTTCTCAATGATCGATGGTGAAGTCCTCATTCTGGATTTAAATCGCTTTAGTATCGACAGAAGTCACATTTTTGGTTTCTTCCAAAATTCCATAATCGGCTTCAACCAGTATGTATCCCTGTGTGAAAAAACACGTCATGTACTGGCCATACAACATTATATGAATTATATTAATATTATCAACAACATTGGTAATATACCTTTTGTCTGAGCTTTAATGTACCGTACTCGACCGCGTTAGCGCCCATGCCCGGGCAAGCGCCCACCCCCCACTTTTGCCCAAATTTTATATTTTGTGTCACATTCGGCAAAGCGCCCACCCCTTCAAAATTTAAAACTTGGTCTTGCGTAACGAATCTTGGTAATTGTTTTTATATGATACAGCGTGGATATCGATCGCTGTGAACATGTTGTGAATGCGTAGAACACGGTAGCAATGACCTGTTAATACAAGTAAAATGCGATAAATATTTCATGCCATATTCAGTTTACTTCTCAAAAATGGCTAGTTACTAGTTTTTTGGAAAACCATGTCGTTTATTCGCTGAAATCAATTCCAACAGATCGAACTTCGGTATATATCAAAATGCACATTCAATGACGTGACAGTCTAATTATGCCATATTATATGTAGACACCTTACAAACTGCTAATTCACATAATTGTTACCCCTAATATTTATGAATGGTTACACTGAGAGTTGTGCTCCCCCTAATACGTAGGAATGTTCACTTGTGAATTATGTTACCCCTAGTATTGGGGAATACTTACCTCGTGAGTTGTGACGTTAGAATTCTTGTAGTTCCATTGAGGCCCAATTACTGGAAAATGCGATCCATGTTTCAAAGCTCCTGTAACATGAAATTTACTTTATTTTGAATCGTTTATAGTTCATTAAGGCACGGTCCGATAATGACACAATTCGACAACTAAGGACAAAAATGTGTCATTTCTCTCACCTAACGTTTTAAAAAGTGTATTCTGTCAGTTCATGGAGGTAAAAGACAGACCTCCATGGTCAGTTGTACACCTAAAATAAATCGCTAATCATCGGTGTTGCGTCATTGAGAAATACTTACTGTTAAGCCAGGGCATGCCGGCATCCTCAAGTATGACGCGAATTGCACGTTCCAATGCCTCAAGTTGCCACTGCAAGGTAAAGAAGAAAGCATTAAACAGAGTGTGTAAGTATATTTTATGTAATTGCTTATTACTGAAGATAATGTATGTAATAGTGACAGAAGTAGTGTACGTAATATACTATTTTATTTTCTTGTAGTTACATTTTTATTAGAATACATACCTCCTGAACATCAATAATGGAGCTGTCTAGGTCCATCTTGAATCTGGTGAAGATTGGGCAAATGTATATATGAATTTAAAAAATAACAACAATTTAGGAAATATGGGTTTGTATTTTTATGTTCACTGCATAAATTCTGTAATTGTTGGCATAGTTGTACATATTATTTAATACAATTCCCATATATATGTATCGCAACTGATTGAGTGACACGTTGATTGTAACTATGACGTAATAATACATACCCAGTCAGTGTTGCATGTGAATATAAGTGATCTCCTTCCATGTTTGGCACCAACAAAAATTCCAGCGTCTGTAATACATTATGGATTGTAAGTTTCACAAAACAGTTAATTATCATGTATCAATTAGCTAATTAAAATGAACAGATCAATTAGAAATAATTGTTAAACAATCAACTGTAAAGTTATGTGTATTTGCCAAGTTTCAACATATTGGGAGGTAAGATGCAATAACACAGTTTGTAAATTGTGTGTTGTATGCTGCTATGAAGGTTGAGGTTCCTGGGCCACAACGAGTCTACTGCCAAACTTCAAATTATGATATCTCAATGTTTTATCAGCATTGTTTGCAATCTGTATCTAATTTTGAACTGAAAAGAATAATGTTGTTCCTGGCATATTGCCGATATGTAGAAACTAGGACTATGCAAAGTAGTTTAGATAAGGCAAATCTTCGTTATTTACATGACTAAAACTTACCCCTAGAACTGATAAAATATGATTTGTTATTGTTTCATTATCGTGACCATTGACGGCTAATAATGACACCATCCCTGGGACTGTCAAAAAAATACCTCTCTTCGAGGATTGGAACTTAGGTGGTGCTGGCATTTCAAAAGAAAGTTGGATCGAGCTTTCTGGGAAATCTTCGAATACCTAGAATCAATTATATAAACGTAGTGAATGATTATGAATGTTAAATTCGATGTAAACTTGAGGCCATATTTATTATGGACATTTGCGAATATACGCAAATATGATGATACATTGACAGTTGAAAATAGCCTTTTTCCCAAAAATTACTAAATATTTACTAAAATTATAAAATTAAACTTAAAAACTATGCAAGGTGTCTAAATATAAAATGTCAAAACAATTTTGAAGAAGTTGAAAATATCCACTTTTACTCAAAGTGACAAACTGTTCGCTACAATTAGAGAATTAGACTATCGCCACAGAAATTTATAAATCTGACTTAGCACTTTTCACCAAAAATATTCATCAGTTAAAGTTATCACCACGAATTTTACAAATCTGAGATAGGTTCACCCAAGTATCGAAACAAGTGGATTTGCCATTTGCAAAACAAAAGTCGAAAATGTAAAGATGACGCCAATGGACGAAGCACGGCGACAGACAATCAGTAATATGAACCGCTCCGCCCCGTTGACTGCAGTCAGCAGCGGGGCTAAAAAGGCCAGTGTGACCATACAGACAAATGAGCCATTCGCGTGCTTGGGTACGTCAGACCATCCACAAATTTAGGTCTATCTAGCGATTTTATCATCATTCTACTACTGATATATTTTTATAAAACCTTAAATTCGAAGTACTGTTAATTCGTCAATTCAATTGTAACAGCAAAGTAGTATACTGCATGATCAATGTTATAAATAGCGGTAAGGGGTTTTCTCTATATTTGTTGAGTTTCTTTGTGTGGGTTTTTAAGCAGTCTGCAATAGTAAACAGGCCAAAATATAAATCCTACAAATTATACATATATATTATTAAGGAACTACACCTGGTGCAAAGCAATACCTTTGGGAAAGTTCTTCGTAGAGCGTACGCCTCAAGCGGAAGTATTTCATGCAAGACTGAGTCGGCTGGAACCTAATGAAAACATAAATAAACATTGACTGCGTTTAGAACTATTGTTATAATATGTGTCATTTATTGTTTGCAGATGAATACGTAATACATAAACCCAAACCTCCCAGTGACCTTAAACGGCGCTCATGTTTGGATGGCACCCCACGGAAATATCTTACACTGAAACGTTTATATAATCACATAAGCTTGATGAAATATATAAATAAAATTAAATCTTCATGCAGATTATTTTGGTCGAGAGCCAACAGGTTTATTACAGCAATCGTTGAGCAGTGTTATTCGAACCATGTGGTGTAACTGTGAACAATATTTATTATAAACATTGGTACGTTGTTAGTGTGGTATGATTATGCCACCGGATGGCCCGTTTCTCATTAATCAGTTATAATCACCATGTTTATACGCGGTTTAACACTTTCATACATCGTCCATTTGACTGATAGCGCTGAGACAAGCCATAATGCCCAAACTTAAAAGCAGCTTGCCTGCGTTGTTGAAAGTTATTTTAAGCTGTGCAATCGAATAGCAGAGGTGGTCCTGACTTCTAAATGGTCAGTGTCAACATATGGTTGAAATAAAAAAAAGATTTGTTGATGGGGGGAATTCTGTTGACTTTGTCTGGTACTTCAAACTCCCGGGTTCAAACTATATTAAATCAGCCAGTGCAAAAGTAGCTAATACCGTGGGACATCGGAGAGTCGTTTCTGGCTACACTAATACCCCTCTGCCTCGTGGTGTTTCCTACACTTATAGCACAATCGTCATGTCCATCTGTGGTATAACTCATTTATACCAAGATCGCCATTTTCATCTATGAGTAACACATTTATACCATGACCAACGTAATACTCACAGGTGCTTCAAGTCTAGAATATCTGCAGTGGTCGTTGCTATGGTATTATGATGTAACCTGCTCATTGTCACATTGCAAGACTTTCCATGAGTTTACCTGGACGTATTACCGGTATGCGAAAACCATTTAATTTGCACTAAAAACCATGAAGATGACACATATGATAACAATTCATAATTACATACTAGATCAACATTGAATGGCTGCAATGTATACTTTAGTGTTCCCGATTTGTACAATGAATATCCCAGTGAGTTGAATACGTAATCACTGATCCATATGTACGTCATTCGTGTCGATATGTCAGTTCTATTCATCGGTGTGGCGGCGAAGGGTAAATTGCCACTGGGTTCATCAACATAGATTTGTCCCTGTTGTTATAAAAAGAAATACAATTACTTTAACTTGGACAATTGCTCATTTATGGGTTTTGGTAACATGTGACGTGCTCGAGTGCGTCATAAAATCATGGACCATTATGTGTAATTAATGCAAGTCATTTTGTTTACAGATCTGATTAAAATAGGTGAGTGGTTGCCATTTGTTTTGTTATATATTACATTCAAACAAATACACAATAATCTTGGGATACGTATGTACGTGCTTTTGTTATGTGATCTTTGTCAAGATGGGTGATTGTCGGCGTTTTTGTATACAAAATTAAAATCAAGCATTTCCGCCATTTTGAGACCGAGTTCCTGGCGTGCAAGGACGAATTTCGACATCAGATGAAAATATTTTTCGGGTAATAAAATAGAGTTTCTCGAAGATATCATTATGATCAGGTAAGTTTGGTGGCGCTATGCATATAAATGCTTGGTTCTACCATAGACCCTCTGTTAGAGGGTCTATGGTTCTACCACAGTCCCTCTATAGATAGAGGGACTGTGGTTCTACACTATCAGAATATAGATGGTTTCAAATCTCGCCATACAATCATGAATGTAGTAGTAAATGTCCTCTATCTGTGCTAGGTAGCCCTAGCTTGTACCTCTCAACTGTATACCATACCATATACTATACATATGCGGGTTTACAATGAAAATGATATACTCAGATTTATGTAACAACCGTTTTTCATCTAGATTGCAGTACATGACCCTGGGACATGTCTAATGAACTTACCTCTACACTCACATCTACGTAATTGTCTGTAAAGTAAGGTGGGTTTACAAAGCCAAATGCCATATCTGCTATTCCTGGGATAACAGGTGCATTCACTAGAAACATAGATAAGGCATTAAACGAACGAGTGTTTATAAAATAATATGTTTTGTGACACATTGCTGTTTTGTAATATCGAATGATGTTAATTTACAATGTACGTAAGTTGGCGTATCAAGAAATAGAATAAGTTTTCTTTTTGCATAGTTCCTTTGTCTGCATTTACTTGTTTGGACAGTTTCTTTGTTGAAAACAGTCTGTATTTACTGATAAGCGATAGGGATGTTGTGTAAAACACAACGTGTATGTTGAGTGAGTTATTACCTCCATGGTGAGACGTGCAATAGAGACGTGTCAAAGATAAGTTGGTCAAAAGCAATATATTACCACTTACGCATTTGTTCCCTTAATTGAACCCCAAAATTCTGAACAAAACCCTCGACTTCAGCACATGCCTTTTCTTTAATGTCGTTTTCAAGTGATGATCTAATGCTTCCAGAAAATAGGCTGTACAACCAACTAATTAATGAATAAAAGATGAAAATAATGCATTGTATTCTATGAATTCTTCATTATTTGCTTCCAGTTATGCACATTTGCATATCAAACAAACAACATATGGGACGTGGCCTAGAGTGCGCTGTTTCCTACAACGCCAACGATAATTAGTTCGTTTTGTTATCTGTATAAAAATACTAAACGTCCAGTGATACTAGGCCCACAACAACAGTATAAGCTATATCTATAATTACAATAAATTTCGTGCAATTTCGTGATGATTTATAATCATCTCGAATACGCACGTGTTTACTGTGTTTTGCGTTTCACTTCCTGGGCGACACAAAGAATACATTTGCATCTACGAATAAAATACAAAAGTCCAACAAACGCCACACAAAAGTTCAACATTTGTCACTTTCTCCATTGTTACATACTTGATATATCATGTTACAAGGTTGCGTACTCGGTTCGGAGAAAATCGATGAAAAAATAGAGTTGTTTGTTTGAGCATGTTTGTCTGTTTTATTGTTTCCTATAAAATGGATATTTCTCAATATATCACAATTTAACTTTGTGACATATGGTGAAAAAGATATACACTGTCTTACAAGGTACTTTTTGAAGGCTAGAAGTATTAAAAATTTAATAACATTTTTAGTGGTTTGTATCGAGGAAATGTGTTTCATTGTGATACATTGAATCCGCTGGTGAAATAACATTTTATGTATATTAGTTTACCATTTTTCTCAAAAGACCTCCATTAAATTTATGTGGGTCCCATGCATTATCTATAAGTTGACACGGTTTCTATGTTAGACTTACCTTTTTCCTCCTGTAAGTTCAATGTCAAGACTGTCCAGTGTGGCTAGACATGCCCCTGTATCCAATGTTGGCTGCCCAAGTTCATCACTACCTGCATAGTAACGCAAATAAGCTGTTGGTTATCGTTTGGCTCATATCACGACAGTGTTAGTATCCTTGTGAATACCTATTTCATTTGTCACTACCAAATTGATATACTAGTATTTAAAGTACTCACCGATCAACACTTCAAGTTCAAATGTCAATCCCCGGATGACAATATAAAATGTCCCGATATCTGATACAGTAAAACTACAATAAAGATGAAAGTTTATAAAACGGTGAATTATTTCCATTAAAAGAACGGGAATTTAACAATAATAAGCGCGGTATTTGATTCGTCTTTCTTTATAGTCTTTAGCTCAAACTAAAACACCATTTTACTACCATAGACAACCCCATTTCACTGCAATAGACTGACAACTCCATTTTATTACTAGTAATATAAAGAATCCCACATCCCACTACTAGCTACC
Source organism: Saccoglossus kowalevskii (assembly GCF_978046115.1). Taxonomy (NCBI): domain Eukaryota; kingdom Metazoa; phylum Hemichordata; class Enteropneusta; family Harrimaniidae; genus Saccoglossus; species Saccoglossus kowalevskii. Next base: position 38,330,379 of record NC_140646.1, read on the forward strand.
ATGAAATGTACATAAACTTACAAGAACGCTCTATAAGAATACGACCAGTTACCAACCACTGTAGCATGTGCATCTGTTATATTCAACATAAGACCTTTGCCTGGAATTGAGTAGATTTCAGCTGATGAGGTATCGAATTCTAGAAACTTCACTCTGTCATCAGTAGAACAAAAAAAGTTTGACAAAAATTAAGAAATAAATTAAAGATTGTACATGCTTAATCTCATTGAACGAAATTGTGAGAAAATCTATATTATGGCTTACGGAACAGAACCCGATGACGAGTAAGAATGGAACGCAATTTAAAGCAAAAATAAATCTCGCTGTATTCTCGCTCTCGACGAGATCTCGCCGGTCATTTACGTCCAAGGTTTATTGTGAATTTCTTACCCATCTACTTGGTATTTCACGGTTCCGACCACAAGTTTTGACGTGCCATTATATGCTGGCAATGGTTCACCTTCAACTTCACCGCCAAGTTCAGCTAGAATACTATTCAGTACTGTAAATAACAACGACATGACAACGCATTACGTAAATTTATCCCAACCAACACCAACATGGCAGCTGTTATGCAAGCGTTGAATTATTATTTGCATCTTACTACCATATACCATCCACATCTAATTGCCAGTGCCCTAACCATTAGTTCACAAGTTTTTTGTCAAGATATTTATGAATTCCCTAAATAGCTCCATGTATTTAAATATTTTCAAAATCAATTCCCATCCATTCATTCACGGACGTAAGTTTCAACAGCGGTTTAATTAACTCCGAATAGAACCCTGTATTTTGCTACAAATGTGAACCCCCATAACATAAAATTTATCATGCGTGTTTATCGCCATATCTTGCACATTCCTTGACCCATAGCCCCGTGTCAATACGTATCATGGCATTGGAGGTGTACGGGGACCTCTCGTGGCCTATATAATACATTGACACAATGAGATATAAGTCAATGCACTGCAAGATACTGCGCGGTTAAAAACATTTTGAACTCTTTAAGAAACATTTTGCATTTTTGTAACTTTTTACTTGGTGTTATTTTAACTACCGCCAAATAATAAAGCCAAATAAGTATATGAAATATAAATATTAAATACATATTTTAAACAGATCAAAATGCATTATTGTATAAAATGTTATGCTAAGTATGTTTTTCAAATGCAATGGTAAAACAGAAGCAACCTAACGATAATTTAAATAGCGAACTTGGCCGATATTCACGCATGGTTGACAATGTCACTAATCATTATCTTGTGATAAGAAAACACATTATGTTATTTTTAATGTAGATTTTTAAACATTCTGTTATTCACTGAATTCACTAGCCTAAGGTCTGAACTGTCCAATATAAATAATGTTAGTCAATTAGGCAATAGAAAATTAAAATAAATTTAGAATGAATGATAAGGTACTATAATTAAAGAAAACAACCGATTATTGGATGTAAACCTACACTACTGTTAATGTGAAATTTCAACAACTTGATACAAACTGAAGTGAACAATAGTCTCGATGAGACGGATTTATCTCGCAGCACAGACTATGTCATGTCATGTTGTATGGAGGTGGTATCTATTGTAGGATAAGTCATATCATGACTGGATGGTAGTCCATACATCACTACATATCTATAGTCTTGCTTACGCTAGATCGCTTTGTTAATATGTTTTATTAGTTTGATAAATCTCGCGGTCTGTTCCTTCTTAGCAGTGGTATGTATATATTGGCGTTCATATCCATTCACGCTTTTTTCACGTGCCATTGGATCGCCGTTGGAGGGCGTTGTTTTAGCCTCGAGATCTTGTTCACACGTGTCTCACCTCGGAAGTCAGGGTCGAAACCAGTCCTCGTGCTCCGCCCAAGTGTATCTGATAAAAGGTGTGTTTGTACAATGGATTCAAATTAACTTCAGGTCGAACCCCACGTTTTGCTACATTTGTGAACACCATGTACTAGTATGTCGCAATCATCAAGGAACATCTCTTTTTCATGATCGACCCTTTGGACATTGAACCCGTTGTTGTAGGCTAATTTTCCCATATAGGTTATCGACTAATACACTGATAATGTGGCTTTTATGGTTAATAATGTGTTTATGTAAACATACGATATTGTTTTTTTTCGTGAAGAATGGCATTTGTTTTATATGAGTAATGAGAAAAAATAAAGATAGTGCCCGTAACTCCGGTCTGTCACGTTGTCAATCACAATCCGTATAGGTCAAATGCTATGACCGTTTCAGTGATCGAATTGACCAGGATAGCAGTAATACCAATCATTCTTATGGCAAAAAATAACGCGTTTGTTTCATTCTAATGTGTATGTCTTATACGCGATATGCCGAATGACATCGTACAAACAGAACTAGTCAACCGACCGGCGACGACTTTGTACGTAAGAAATAACCAACCAAACATTACATAGCATATTAAATTTCATTTAAAATAACATTACAGAAAATATCACTCGTGTAATATAAATACTCGTGTTCGAATAAATGTTTCGGCTAAGGACGTTTCGATCAGAACATTGCTATGACGAGTTATCACGTGTCCGAATTTCGACGGGTCCTCATTTTTGAATACTAGAACGTCGCCGATTCAATCTTCGAAAAAGAATACGATCGAATACATAAAAATGACCGCATCATCGTGTCAAAGATTCACACTTTTCTCAAAAGTGGTGGTCGTGGCACATTATTAAGAACATACCATAATTAACGTTGCCGTGGTTATTGCTATTTCAGTTATTTGCTACGTTCACACGACAGCATTTTATCGTAGCCCTACGGCTCGAGCCAGCCAAAATGGTCGTGTATAAGCGTTCGGCTCGAGCCAAGTTCGGCTCCAATAAACCCTCGTGGTTGAACTATCGCGATGGCCTTACCTCTAATGTGTACCAATACTGATTACGTTCAACACATCAACACTGTGAATACCGTACTTTGTACACATACGGAGAACTAATCGCAAGTCAGGGTCAAACGTTCTGTCAATAATAAATGTATTCTAAACAGATAATAGCGGGTTTTAAGACGGCTGCCAACTTAATTCGAAACTCGTGAAAATAGTCTGATATTAATGGCCAACCTATGAATTCAGCAAAAGCGTCATGTTTTCATTTGATCACGTGATTCAATCACGGATCACCCTTCAGATGATTAAGATGAGATTGCTATCATGGCTCCATGTAACAATCAAGTCCACTTCTACATTTTTTACAGTTTTAAATGCATGCCATGATTATATGACAGTTTCTGCATGATGAAATATATACTTACAGTGATCAAAGCCAGACTGTGTCAATCTTCCAACTATTCCAGGATTCTTTGCCCTGCCAACGATCGTCTTTGAAATATCTAATTTAATTTCAACATCCTCTTCGGCAATGGAGATTGAAATTGCGAAAAGTACGAATAGCGATAGTCGTGAAATTGTAGCGATTACCGGCATGGTCACGGATTGATGTAAGACAGGAAATGTAACACAGGATACCTGACGAAATTCACCCCTTGCCCTTCTTCCCTTTGTTGGACTACGCTGTTGTTATGTGGAGCATTGTGGGTAATTATAGTCACGTGACCAATGTCCGGCCCAATAATTACGTACTACAGAATAGAATAGAATAATGCTTTATTAATACCGTAAAGAAAGAGTTAACATTTCCTTTTAGGTTTTCAGATTAATAAAGTAAATAATAAAAGTACATGAAATATAAAAATTGATTTAAAAAGAATGTACAAGTCCGAGGTGCATCCGAATAAACAATGTCAAAAAGACAGTCGAAGAATAAAGTTTATCTGTATTTCATCTCTATTGTCGGTTGCACATAAAGTGTCAACAGACATGGGGGCAGCGCGTGTAATCCATAGTTTGATTAATTACATGAACTTTAAACGCGCGTTTAAATTTCACGTAATTTATTAAATTGTTTATTTATTTATTTATTTTGACGACTTCTTGAAAATGTGTTTTCGCATATTAGCACATGTATAGTTTGTATCATTTGTGTATATGGCAGTCGTGTTACTCAAATTGTCACAGAAATCTGTACGACATGTAGAGTGGATCATTCGAAATTCTGGGGGGGTAGAAAAAATGTGCGAAATATTTTTCACTTCTTCACTTAGTTTTGTGCTATTTTTATGATGAATTTGGTGTTATCATATACGTCTTCTCTGGCCTCGTAACGCTATGGAAAGTGTACCCTCACAGCAGGGCAATGATTTCCTGTACCACGCCCGGCCCCGCGCTCGGTTTTGATCAATCAAAACAATAGTGTTTGAGGTCACGTTGTAGCAAAACGTAATTACACCTATAAGGTACATGATAAAACCTTTCTCGAATGAATACGGCTTTTGTTGCCCCAGTCGCGCGACCTCGGGTCGGAAAAGCCGTATCCAGTCTATAAATATTATTATTGTGAACACAGTGAAGTAGTTTTATCTCAAAGATTTTTTTTCTTATAATGATTTATGCGGGATTCCCCTCAATAATTTTTTCCTGTGCATTTTATTTCCAATTCTACCATCGCCCAAGGTTTTAGTGGTTCAACCATAACACATCTTTTTCTCGACTAAGTGGCGAGTGCTCAGACTGACATGGCACCCCGAACCGCTCGCTGCAAGCTGCTTTGAAGTTCATATATTTTTCTCTGACTGATTTGACCATGTATTTTGTTTTATTCTGCTTTGTCAGTCATCGTTTGTTATCTATTGTTTATTAGTTTCAAGTCATTTATTTTACATCCGTTTCGATAAAGTATGTTCTATTTCCCACGTTTTGTCTGCATATTCACCACTCTAAATGACGGTGCACTGTGGCGTCAAATGTCGTTCACGGACCAGTACTAGCTCGCGATCTGCTCCTGACAACGTTATCAGTAGTGATTTTATTAACAAATACCCATTAATGTGAACTTATACAATTTAAAACATACAATTTTGGGTTCTTTGTTTGAAAGTCAGCTGATAATGTGTGTGTGGGGGGTGCAACTAGTACATCACGGTTACTAAAAAAGTTTTAGTAACCGTGAGTACATGTATTATAATGCTGAACATTGTGTGCCTGTTTACGTTTTACACGCGTGACGCTTGCGCAGTGACTGGTAGGCGATGACTTGTTGTTCACTGTTGTTATTATATATGGCACGCGTGTAAAACGTAAACAGGCACACAATGTTCTGCATTATAATACATGTACTCACGGTTACTAAAACTTTTTTAGTAACCGTGATGTACTAGTTGCACCCCCCCCCCCCGCACACACACACACACATTATCATCAGCTGACTTTCAAACAAAGAACCCAAAATTGTATGTTTTAAATTGTATAAGTTCACATTGAAGCGTGGATGGAAGCCAAAGGGATTTTGAAGTGCTAAGCCACTCAACAAGTTTTAGAGAGTGTAAGCTGTTTACTAGAAAATTTCCATGATTCTCTGCTTTATTTGTTATTTCTCTATTACGACCGTTCTCGTGTTAGAACTTGTATGTAGCATAGAGCTCAGTGTGTTAAATGGTGTGTTCAGGGGTATTGATGTATTAGTTCTATTATGCAAATTAGGATACAGAAAACCCCATCACTTCTTCGTCACATTGTATTTCGAAAAGTATCTATCACAAACATAATAAATCACCAGCAGTCACTAGTAGACACATGTATAATAACTAGTTGTGATGACGTAGATGCGATATGCTGTGGTACAAGGTCAACATCCGGGCATGTTGACCATAGTAACCACACGAAATTCAAATTCATACAGCCTCGTCCCACGTCATTTTTTATTTAACTCGGTGTCATTGGAGGCAAAGGACGGTTTAGTTATAAATGTTCTTAACGCAAATACTAGTATCCTACCTGACTTTACATGGTGAGTATTGCGACTCCACGCATACACGTATTACTGCACTAAATCGTTCATTAAAACCTAATGTGAAATGACTACAATATTAAACTGTGCCAGTGTACCAGCATTGTTGGAAGTAGCGGTGAAGAAAGAAACGAACACCAATAATATCACTACATAATACGCTAGGAAGAGGATAACCTATAAATATTTTTGTTTATTGTCACTGAGTTAAAGGTCATTGATCCGTAACAAACAACCTGAAGATGGAAAGAACGATGCTTTTGTCCTTAATAGTTTTCCTGACTGTGGCAGGTATGTCATTTTTAATTCCCGAAATGTTTAATTTGAACGATTGTCCAAAGATTATATGCCATAATTATAAATGTGTGTGTAATATCGGCCGTGGAAGTATAATCATTAACGATGTCTATCCATGTGAATACCGATGAATGACACAGATTTAGTAGATTTTAAATTCTACAAAAAAAACCTCTATTCTCGAGGAGTTTATTAACGTCTTCATTCAGTGATTCCAAGTATATGCGATATCATAACCAGGGAATATTTATAAACGGTTATGATAATATACAAAATGCTAGTTTAGCGTGCATACTCGCGTCTTTCAGGCTGTATTTGAAAAGTCGACTTTCATAAAGATTGGTGTATTATTTTTTTTTATAAATGCCGGGCTTTTAAAAATCGCAGAAAGATGAGAACCAATGTATATGAAATCACGTAGGTAAAACCCGAATAACAGAATAACATACGACGCGATTCCTCATTTGCATACAAAGGCTAAAAACAGCACTTAGATATTGAGTTCAAGAGGTCCGTTGATTTTACATGACGTATGTAATCTAATTGTTTTGTTGTTGAAATGAGTGACAAATAACATGTATTTTGTGAGTGCATGCAATTAAACATCAAGATTGTTTATCTTAATTGTGCGTCCAGAGCATGTCTCCACGTACTAGAGTTATGTGGTTATACTTTGACAGAGCCGATGCATTGTTGGTCGAATTGTACTTAAATACACAGCAAACAGTTTAAACATCGAAGACACCCAGTTTGGTAAATTATGTACACATCCTTGGCATTGAGGAAATTAGTATAGACAATACCATCGTCCGCCTGCAACGTGACGGTGTTGTTCCGTTCGGACATTCCTCCCTCTACAACACCGTGCGGTAATTATATTCATAACCGTGTATGTCACGTGGTTGCGCGATAGAAAGTTCACCGACCAATAGAAAGCTTTGTTACAATGACTGTCAGAAAGCGCTTGGAGCTTTGCATTTCTGATGTATTCAGCTTCATTTCTGCTGATATATGTTGCAGTGTCATCATGAGCTTTGAGGTATAACACCTACTCTTCTGACAACACTAATAGTTAACGCTCGATGGTCGCAAGGTCGGTATAAAAGCATAATAACATAATCATTTACTGTCAACATCATCCTGTGTATTTTTCTTCACTAATGCAATTTCACGTCAAATATCAAAGCATTCGGGCTGGTCACCAAATATTAAGAAAACATTCATTACAAATATAGAACTAACCTATCCGATATTAAAGCAATTAGGAATGATTTTAAGACGTAGACCAAAATCTAATTGTTATCGGTCGTTTAATGGATGAATGATTTAAATTCTTTCATAGACATATATCATTATTTCATTTTACGCAACAAATTGCCTTCAAACTATACTTTATTTAACCTTACAGTCACTTCGCTGCAGGGCAGTGACGTCATCTATGTGTATGATGGGATGACCACTACCACGACAAGACTGAATAAATTTGAAGACGATGGCGAAATAGTAGGATTTCGGATTCGCTCTCTCGTTCATTTGGACTATTTGGACGATGATTGGGTCAACATGCAGGTGTGTAACAGATCTCAGAACTGTATACAACGGGGACTGGCCCGCTATATTTGGTTTGGTGGGTCGTTAGTTTTGGTGTGAAATGGAGAGAGATAAAGAAAACTTTTGCAGCCAAAATAGAGAGAGAATAACACAATTAATACCTTTAGCGGACAGTTCATCGTTTCGATTTGCATTTAAATTTCTTTGCCAATGCCTTTTTAAATGCTCTTTCTATGTGCGTGTATTCGCCATTGTTTTAAGTTACTGTATGCAACAATAAAACAAATTAATAATCATTCCAACAAGTGTGTTACTTAAATAATCTGATTAATTATTAGTGTAATTGCTTTAAAGATATTAAAGCACATCTGCATTTTAGAAAGGTGGGTCTAATAAAACTTAAACGTAATAATCTATTTTGGCGTAGAAGCGAGACGGAAGTGTACATTTCCTGATACAATTGAGACAATTATGGTGTTCCAATTATTTCAGTTGTACGAGGTAGAATGGGACGAAATTTCAGACGAAGAAGATTCTGCGCATGTACCAACACACAATGTAGATGAGATCGAAAAGAATTCTATTCAATTCAAATATATCAGTGGTCATGTGACATCCGTTAAAGCCAACCCATCTGAACTTGATTGGGTACTGAATATGAAGCGAGGAATTGTTAGTCTTTTACAAGTTCACTATCAAGACAACCATTTATCTGACGAATTTGATGACATATATCATTACACCGTACCCGAGGTAATATTAAAATTAGTCTAATGTCAATGATCTGTTTGATATATTGTAGTGATTTCGTGTGTTTCATCAGCGTATTGTGGGCGATGAATATTACAAATTCGCAAACAGTGTCATCTGGAGTGACACTGTAAATATTGCATTTATGTTACCCATGTTTAGCTGTTTCATTTTAGCATCATCGTTATAAAAATTAATTGTATTTACACCTTACAATGTTGGTAACACCAATAACTACATACTGTTTGAAGGTAACTGGGTGAGAAGTAACCAGAAACAACCAACCAAATATTCATTATTGTATTATAGGTTGACGTCACAGGTGACTGCCTGGTGAATTACACGGTTTTACCAAACAAGAACCAGTCAATCGTCCTCACAATATTTAAGGATAGAGATCCGAAAGAGTGCACAAAAAACACAGCTATTATCAACTGTACGATACCTGGCAAAAACTGCAGAGAAACTGTGAGTAATTCAACAGTTAGCCCGCACATATGTGTCATTATACACGGCGATTGACTGTTTCCATTTAAATGGCAGTGGTCATCGCGCCACGCATGCCCGAGATATGGGTCTTATATAAACAAAGATGGCGAGTTTGACCAACAAGTACGAACCGAGACGCCACAAGCTAATCAGATGATTGTGTTTATTTGTTTGTTTTTCTAGCCAAGTGAATACGAGTCAACAAGCCAAACAACATTACACTTGATTAAGCCATCATCTATCAACACTAAGACAAATCTGGATGAGATTAAAGAAGTATATTTAGATGAGGCATATGTGTTTAATCACGCTATAGATCATTCAATTGATCTATTCATGGTGGTAGAATCTGAAATCAGGTACGCTATTCTCAGACGATTGCCGGGAAAATGTAAACACAATAAAACTGAACATAGTATTACATCGGTAGACCACTTGTGGCAACAACAAGAAATAAAAAATGATAATTAAAGCGGGGGTGTCGTCGCCTGCGCATGCGTCAGACGGCCATAGCGTGTCATTGTTTAGAAACAAGCGTCTACCTATGAGCCTTTGCGTTTTTAGCGTGTGTTGTTATCGTTGCATGGGACTAAATTCTCGCGCATGCACAGGTGATGACCCTCCCGCTTTAAGTAATGTATCCGATGAAATACACAACTTTCAAGAGATGAATAATTCCTGGGCCTAGTTTTTGATCGCTTCACGTCACCAGACAACAGACTTGTTTTTGAAGATGCAAAATACATATTGGTCATTCAATATTTTAAGATATTTGTGAAGCTGATTGTTTCATTCAAAGCGCCTTTTTGAACTGCTAACCGCAAAGGCATGATTTCAATTTTTGGAAATTAAGTAGAAAGTGCCACACACATATTGTGTAATCGTTACCAAAAACAGCGAATGTCTACGATTAACTTCAAGAGACGTCGAGCTTGAATAAACTGAGATAGGGGAAGTATAAAACAAGTTATTGTGTTGCAAATTGTGGGAATACGACCACTCATGAGAGATAATTTATTTATTTGTTTAAACAGACAAAGTTTGAAGTTATTACCGGAAGCAGCGATGAAAACGCGTTTTGTTACTTGTAAGTACTCAATTGAACATTTCTTTCCATGCCACAGGATTTAAAGATAGAATATCACCATGGAAAGAAAATTATATCTCTAAGCGCATTTATTGGTAGTTGATTTAGTGTGACATTACGTAATTTACAAATTTGTATCAGAATGATCCCGGCGAGTTCGTGCAACCATTCACTCGCTCACTGACACACTCACTCAATTATTATTTCATCAAACGATAATATAATTACGTTTTTTTTTATTTTACGACAAATTATACTCTTCTGTATTCTTCAAGATGAAATTATTTGGACAGTTTAAATACCCACATTGTATCATAAATTGTTTGATTGTTGTATTCTACGATATAGTACCAGATAACTACATTACTCATGGACTTACTGCTGAAAACATTAGCCCGACCATACAGACGAGTTCCAGTCAAGATTCATTTGAGTTGGTAAGCATGCACAGTGTGACATTTAATAATGATATGATTTTTGTTTTTACTGTTTGGGCACAGCGGTTATTTATTAATGCTTAATTACTTTGTTCACACATGTAGCTAGATAAACTTATGAAAGAGTACATCCGGGAGATTTCAAAGACCGGTGATGAGAGTAGTACGGATGCACCTCGGTTGTTTATGGAGATTGTTAAAATGCTTCGTCATTCTGGAATGACAGAGTTACTTCATATGTTTGAAAAATATTCGACTGCAGATGATACAATCAGGTAAGAAATGTATGTTAAAATGATGTCGCGATACGTGCTCAACGTGGGACTACAGAATTAGTCAATATAACGCACATGTATGCTATCTAAATCATATACTAGGTATATGACCAATTCACAATTTTCAGCAATTTCTTTAGTTTTTAAATCACAGCACATTATTTTTAATATACTTATTTATTAACAAATTAAAATTTGTTTTTGCAGAGATGCTTTCATGGCTGTGTTGTCTAATTTGAACTCTCCCGAGGCAGTTAAACTATCTACAGAACAAATTCTGATGGGAACGGTGAATATAGACCAAGCTAAGCGTTTCCTCCGTGGAGTAGCTTTATCAACAAACCCAACGAAAGAAATGCTCAATGACATAATGGTATGTGATGTCACGTGGTTTCAGTATTTGATTGCTACACACAGTCTTGATCTGACTATCATACTGACGTGCATTTATTTTTCAGATGACTGCTCTGTCAAACCGCCAATTGAAAGAACAATCTTTATTGACGCTAGGGTCAATGATACACCATTTTATGGTCAACCACAACATTAACGAAGCCTCAATGCCGGTAGGTGTTTCTGTGCCCTGAGATTAATAGAGCATGGCTGCATGGGTGTTGGTTTGTTACTGCTACAATAAATATAGCAAGCCAATGTGACTTAAATAACTATTTTCCAAACTAGTTGTTCTGTTCACCCACAGCCTCTTCCGAATATACAACTGTCTTTATTTGTACATTTCGCATTTTATGTCTGACAACGTATATTGAATCACATACCATGCAATATAATACATCTATTACAGGAACATATTCAGTATTACAAGAATTACTTGGTGTCATTCTTGCACACATCGTGGGACAAGAAAGATGAAAATAATATTTTGACTGCACTTAAAGCATTAATGAATGCTGGATTCCCATCAACGGTACCTTATATGATGCGTTGTGCCAAAGAATGCCCAACACTAGAGACAAGGGCGACGGCCATTTATGGTGCATGGAATGTTCCATCACAGGGTATAACATCAAAGGTGAATAACATTTAAATTCTATCCGAAGATACATTGTAATACTGCCCCGGGTTAAAATACTCAAAATGTCAGTAAAATGTACTGTAGTATGTTCTCGTTACATGCTGTTGTCCCAGACTAAGTATCTTGTTCTAGGGATACATGGAGCATTGAATTATGAAAGCAAATCTCTGCATATGAGATTATAAATGAGTCCATATAACGTGTAAATGTACCCATTAAATTAAAACTTTTCATCCACTATTATTCTCAATACATTCCATCAAGCAAACAACGTGGAAACACACATCCACATGTGTTTTACATCATTCAACGTTTTCTAAAAACAAATCTATTGTCATATACAATAACATAATATGAGATTATGATAGTGTCATTTAATGTAATTGTAATATGTTTTAGGTGATCAACGATCTGAGTGGCTTATTTGAAGATACCAATAATCCAATCGAGGTCCGTGTGGCTGCATTTATTATGTTGATGGAGGCTAAGCCATCTATAGAAGTAATCAATAGAATAACCAACACATTGACTAATGAACAGCAAGGTGACCTCCACAATTTTATGTGCAGTTATCTGGAAACCACGTGGCATTCCTATTCATCGATTCCTGGATTCGAAAACAGGTAGACTTAATGTATTACATGTACATAGCTTTATTGTACTACAGAAGAAGTAATCAAAGTGTTTAAAATTAATTTTGATTCGTGTAACATTCTTTACTAGATATTTTCACACGATTGATTGGCAGGAATGAAACATTGTTATTAATAACTAATCGTAAAAATACCCATACACTTTGTTTGTATTTTAATACAATGTAGTGGCATGTATGCTTTACTCTCAAAATAACACGCATCTGCTTTACGATAATTCAAAATGTAACACATAATTCAATACCATTGATATTACATAACCCATTGCTGTTATAATCATTTGTTTTATAAAATCTGTGAAATTATTCAATTATTATGCTACAATGTAATTGGTGATTTGTAATTTGCTGTTTATTGCTATTATGACTTTCTTTTATATCGGCAATTTGTACACTTTTTGAAATACAAGTTACAAATATATATTGTCTTTCAGAATGGACATTTCATACGCCGCTCTTCAACGTATGGGAGAAAAATGTCCACGGGACACCCTACATAATTCATTCAATACATCATTCTCATCATCAGTACTGTTTGGAAACGAAGGTGAGATGCTAGATACTGATGTTTTCTGTCTCACATCTATCTGAAGTTTTTTAACTGACAGAAATGTTTAATTAAGACTATTTGTTATGAAGGATGTCGCATACAGAGTATTGACTGCGCGTAAATTGACGTCCATATCCATTTCTGTTTTTTGGATGTTAAACTTTACCGTTGCCACTCTTTCAGCTCTCCTTGACGGACATATTATTTATGACAAAGGGAGTAGCCTTCCACGAGAAGTAATGCTGAACTTAGTAAATGATATAATGGGACTAAACACAAACCTTTTTGAAGTAAGTTGGAAAATGATTTAATTCATAATGTATGTACTCTGTGTATTAGGTAATTGAACAAAGTATGAACAAATTTCAATGTACATTGTCTGTAGATTGGAATTCGCATGGAAGGATTGGAAGAAATGATTGGAGGTTTGAAAGGCAAAAGGAAGAGGGAGATATTGTCCGGAATTTTGGTGGATGAGAAGCTGTACGAGGTATTTACTAATATTCTAAAAGAGCATTTCTTTTATCCACGTTTAAGTTCATTACATACACCCAGATTTACGTGGCCCTTTTAACAGTTCACATCAAATGTGTTTATGAGGTGTTCTACTTATCTTCTGTAGAATGTTCACCAATCAAGTGAATGCAAAACCCCAGACATCACCATTCCACGGCTATCGCTCTACGTTCTCGCTCTTGGTCAGGAGTTATATTTTGACCACAAGGGGATTAAAGATCTTTCAAGTTTGCTGAGAAAACTTCAAGTCGGTCAGCAAGTTATATACAATGAGACAGCTCAACAACATTACTCGTCTTTGGTAGTCCCCACAAGTCTGGGGTTTCCACTGAGAATTGCAGTCGATAGAGCAGTTCGATATACCATAAATGCTACCACCAAGATAAATATTCAACAGTCAAGTGCATATTTACATATAGAACCAAGGTACGTGTAAGCTGTCGCTAGCTCCTGATGGTTAACTGTTCAAAGATTACCTACACTTATTACATTATATTTTAACAATTTTGTTGTTGCAGTTATTGCGAGCATACAGTTGGCGAAGCGGGTGTTGATGGTCACGTGATCTACACTGCCGTGAAGTACAACATAACAAATGGATTCAGGCGGTTTCCAGTGAATATTACAGCAAATTTGGCTTCAAAGCGATTCGATGTCAGTGTTCATGTGACTAATACCTCCAATATGAAGTTTGAGAAAAGGTATGAATGCTAAGTTTTCTAGTCTTCATTGTTGCCAAGGTTATACTAGTACATGTGGTTTGACGGGATTCAGTCCATTGCACCACATGACATCACTTGATATAATCTCTTGTGTTTAATTTCAGTTATGCATTTGCATCATATGTGAGACGTAATTCCACTGGAGAAGAGGTTACCAAAATGGTCAATCTAGGCAGGGGTAAAACAACAGTGAGTGTTACTTTTGTTAATGGCCAAATAACCGCCAACAACACAGTCTTGCAATATGTTGTATCACAGGGAGCCCAGGAACTATAATCAACTGTAATACGCAGTCTCTATGAGCGCGGGGGGGGGGTATCGGCTGGTATCTAGTGTAAGAAATAGACAAGGGATGAAGGCTCCAGCCAGCTCACATTTTTTAAACTCGAAAAAACAGACGAAAAAAATAAAAAATAAAATCTAAAACAAATACCAGGTTGAAGAATATTAGTTGCTCCTTCGAATTTCGCCAAAGCCTTACCTACATTTTACCGGTATCTGCAGAATAAATCAAGAAAACTACACAAATTGACTCCATTGAGGAATTCCTAACGGTTAGTCCGAACGCATGACACCGTTGGAGGCGTGACCTGTTCAGCATTTGTCAACAACCAATCACAAGACTGGTTACGAACCAGTTGAGCAAGGCTAACCGAGTCGTGACCTCGATGTGGTTCGTAACCAGTCATGTGATTGGTTGTTGACAAATGCTGAACAGGCTACGCCTCCAACTGTGCCGTGCGTTCGGGCAAACCGTTAAAAATTCCTAAATGGAGTAAATTTGTGTAGTTTCCTTGATTTATTCTGCAGATATCGGTAAAATGTAGGTAGGGCTTTGGCGAAATTTGAAGAAGCAACTAATATTCTTCAACCTGGTATTTTTTATATTTTTCATTCTTTTCGTCTGTTTTTTCGAGTTTAAAAAATGTGAGCTGGCTGGAGCCTTCATCCCTTGTCTATTTCTTACACTAGATACCAGCCGATACCCCCCCCCCCCGCTCATAGAGACTGCGTATTACAGTTGATTATAGTTCCTGGGCTCCCTGTGGTTGTATACGTAGCTTGCCACCCACATCAAACACAATGCGACACGATGTGTCTAATAGTCGATATTCTGTCGTGATGACACGAAAAATTAAAATCAAATCATTTCCTCCTGTGCTCTGTTTTAATACATGTTAGATAATCGTTTGGTGTACAACAAATACCGATGTTTATATTTCATAGGAATGCCAACCTATAGACAATCGTTTTCTCCCCAATGGAATGTGTTTTAGTATAGAAACAATGAATGGCAAGTTCAATTTACAATATTTCCTACCAAGTAAAGACAACCAATTGCAATTTCAGTGAGTATACCGTATAACATATCCCCATAATCCCTGATTGAAATTTGTACAAATATTGTTAGTAATATCATATTACACGATATGGCTGGGTTATGATTACAAATATTGTTAGTAATATCATGTTGCACGTTATAGCTGGGTTATGAATACATATCGAGTTTGAGGAGTTGGGTCGTTGTGTGTAAGGTTATAGGTTATATAGTATCAAGCGACGAATCAGACACCCACATAAGTGCAAATAAGTTATATGGTATAAATTTATAATTGCCGAATAGTCGAGCCTTCAGTACTATTTTCTTACTGATGTATTTTCAGGTTGCTTGGAGCAGATGATGGAAAAGTTGACTCATTGCAAACAAAGCCATTTTCTGCCATAATTCGGGATGATGAAGATACAGGTATTTTTCACATAAATACGTCAAAGAGTGTGCATTGACTCATTACCCTTACATGCATTTGCGGGCAATACCTATATATAGACCAGTCTGTCTTCCCATGGTGCTGTACTGAAGACATGTAGACAACTAATCAGTTATGATACAAAATATGTGGTGACTGCGTAGTTGCATAACGATTCACCAAGCTATTTTTGGATTCCAGGCTAGGTGTTAAAATAAGATGATGTAATTAGGAATCGGAAAATAACTTCCAGCTAGTCTAGTCTAGGGAACCCTTGAACCCAGCTAGTCTAGCCTAGGGGGCCCTAAGTAAAATATAGTTGAAATGTAATGCACAGAGAATTTTAGTCTGCTAAAAGAGTGTGTCTAACTATTTTTTTTTTTAATTTATTGGTAGTTGAATACTATAACCAAGGGCAGAATAGCGTGACTATTTCTTTAACGTGGAGACTGTCATGCGGGCGCACGCGCATGTTTTTTTTTTCAATTGTGGTTGAAGACTTGGACAGTACTATTTGTGAAACACTGTCACCGAAATAAGATACGCCATGGTGGTAAATAACAAAAAAACATTGTTAGTTTTTATAGAGGCGGGGCAAGGGTTATTTTCGTTCAACGTAATTGCAATATTTTTTTGTTCGTACAACGTAAATAGAAAAAATACATAGCGTAATTCTGTAATCACAGGCTAGACGTACAACGTAATCAATCAAATATTTTTTCGTAAAAATGTGTCATTTTCCTCGGTACGTACAAGAATTTACATCCAAATAAAAAAATCGTAAAAAATAATCCAGGGAAATTACATTTTAAAAACTGTAAAACGACTAGATGACACAATTCATTACAAAATTGAATGTCAAGACGTAAAAGGCCCTCTAACCGAATGAAGAGCATTACGAGGGTAATATGCGCATGCGTCTCTACACACGGCGCAGTAATGGCGGAGTCGGAGAGCTGTTCGGACCATTCAATGTTCCATTTTTTAACACTGTAAACTGTAAAAACGTTTTTTTTTTCTTGTAAATTGTAAAAAGCCCTTTTTATTTCCCGTAAAACCGTACCAGCTACCCCCCCTTGCCTCCCCTCTTTATAACTAGTGTATTACCTGCCATCCTATCCTCGGCTGTACTTATTATAATGTGGGATATGGAGTTAACGCTACGGGGATACATAACACATGTTTATATACGATTGTCTTCAGATATGCCCTCCTTAATCTAATCTATTGTTTGTGCGTCACAGATTGTGTAAGTATTGGGGCAACAGAATGGAGTGAATGCTACTCCGAGTTACCATGTGGCAAGGGTATACAGTACCGAACACATCAGCTGTGGTGTGGTAACTCCAAGAAAGGCTGCCTAGAAGACACATCAACAGAGGAAGGGCCCTGTGTTAGCTGTAGTAAGTATATTTCTAACTGTGTGCGCTTAAATGTGTGAGAGGTATATGTTTATAGTAAATATTGACGATGAATTATTACACAACCAATCACAGTTGTCGTTCTACATTGTTTTCACTTCCAATGTTTCCAATTTAATTCGTAGCTATAAGTCGCACCGTCTCGCGACGAAGCGCAATCGTGACGTTATGTGCGTCAGAGACGCTGTTATTGCTTTGATCTGTGGTAGACCGTCAATAAAAAAAAAGTATAAGTTGAGAGATTTACCACGTATTTCATGACGACCGACGACACAGCCAATCATAACTGTCGTTTCAAACTACATAGTTTTTACATATGTACATAATGTTGACGCCATATAAGAGCCACCTCGACAGAGCGTGTGTATTTCTTTATTCTGAGAGAGAAAAAAAAACATATATATAACCAATTTCATTTTGCTTTTGTTTTCTATCCAGGCTGTGCTAGCAAACTCGACTATATTGCGAATCACATTGATGACAAAAAATGCCAGAGCCTTGATCAATATATTACGTGTCCGTCGTCTTGTAGAGCGTCTGGTTACACTCAGCGCGAGATAGCATATAAGTGTATCCCTGACAGGAAAACCAACGGCATGGGTGAGTAAATTATATGTGTCATGAAAACAGAGTGGAAATTTGAATAAATTATTTGTTATTTATATCGTTCAGTCATAAATACAACAAAATACTTCTTCCAGTTACGTGACGAAATACTTGTAAATGAACAACAGAAAACAAAATAGCGTGTACATTGTAATTAATTATAATTATATAATAATCTTTATTGAAACCGTATCCCGGAGTTGGATCTTAGTTGAAAATACAATAAAGTAATACAAAAAGATAGCAAAAAAAAACAAGGCATTCATAGACAATTGAAAAGAAGAAAAAAAATTAAATTATTTGGTGGTTGATTGAGGCATCTGGCATTTTAAGATTTTTTCTTGTCGTAATTTGAAACAAGTGTGGATGAATTTTCCTAGTTCAATGATTGTTTTGTCATTTTTACTTTTTAGTATATTTGTAAGTTTTTCGTCATCTGTCCCCAAGTTGCTTATATTGTATTTAAGATTATTGATCATGATTGTATGTACGCTGCAAATCTCAGCAGTATAAGAAACGGCCACGCTATACCGTTATTTACTGTAATTTGCCATTTTACCTATGTGATATAAGGAATGAATTACTGAAGATAACACTGTCTCTGTCTCATTCCCAGGCAATGAATCTGCAGTGCGTACTTACAAGCTCACCCAAATTCCGATCAGCTGTGTTTGTCCTGGAAGAGACTGTGAAGACCTACGACTATAGACCTACGAATTATGTCAGAACAGCGCACCGCCGACAGAAAAAGCGTGGCTGACTATTATTAATTAAATCGAACTATCGTTCTCGTGTAAACTTTGAAATATGCGTTATAATGTTATTGAATTGAATAAACCACATTATGCATTATTATATATATATTATCAGAGGTACATTACTTGACGATCACCGCCCTTTACATGCTCTTTACTACATGCTTAGGGAACTTTAGTTTTCAGAACAACAGGTGGTGAGAACATCCACGACGATGATATGTAAAAATCAGTCTGGGAATGCAGGGGCGGATCTAGGATTCTGGAATAGGGGGCCAAGTTCGCGAGCGCCGATGGCGCGAAGCACTGTTAGTTGTTAAAAATAGGAGGGGCCGCGGCCCCCCTCTAAATCCGCTCATGGAATGAGGCTCACAATTCTCTTGTGAAAGCGATCGTACGCGGATACTGTCTTCAACGCGCATGCGCCAGATACTATGTAAACCTGAACAAAAATAAACTAAGCATGACTCACCGTAAAGTGTTCTGGAAAGAAACTCTGCTTATGAAATCGTCAAAGCATTCACACTATATCAATAATAATATATGTATTGAGTGAGCTTAGCGTACGTGTACTAACGTGAATGGGGTGAATCCTGCTGGGTCAGTCATTTTTAAAGTATTTACTGTGCAGTCCTACGGACTTTTCTGTTTATATGCACACTCACAGTAACCCCCACTCGTTAACTTGTGTTATACCACATTCAGTATGCATATGAGAAGCATCTTATCTTAGGTTTTGTTGGTTTATCTTGCACGGTCGTCCATACAACGTGGAAAGGTAGAAATATGGCAGGATCTGTTACCGACGAACTGAGTACAGTTTGTCTCAGCCATGGTTCTATGTTCCAAACAGAGTACCGATTTTTCTTGGATAACCTTATAAGGAATCGTATTGTCGCTGCGAGTGATTGTGATGAGTTAGCTAAGGCAGTATGCTGTTGCTCAGGTAGGTCATAGTATGAAAGACCACCCTCCCCACCTCCTCTAGTATATGTAACAGATAAACCAGGGGACCTACCATACAGGAAATGAAATCCCACGTAAATTTCTACATATCATTCTCATGTGTTCTACAGATCAGCCAATGCATTTGGTACTGGGCTAGGTGGGGTGGGGTATTCTCTATTTTACCAGAGTCTGCAGGGAGAATTAATATTGAGACAGAGTACATTTCTTGCGACCTTGTGACCTCCGTATAATGACGTCACACGCCATCTCAATGGTTCACATATTGAATAGGGTGTTAGTACTTAGGATATTCACAGTCTTTCTATAGACTACAGTATCGGATATTTTCTTTGGAACATACACAATACAGCCTGGTTGCGCAAAGTCCAACAAAACAAGATTTCAAACAAACAAACAAACACCCTAAAACAATTGAAACATATAAACAATCTATGCTATTAAAAACAACACTCATCTTCAGGGTTTATGCTGACGACCACTGCTTACCAACACTCAACTTTCAATTATCTTAGATTTGAGTACCGCAAAGACGTTCGTGAACATTCCTCGACGAAAACTCATTCTCTGGGCAGATAGGGAGTCAAGAAAAGTAGACAGCAATATATCATTTTTAGCGCCTACTATCAACCACTTTTTAGGACTCCTATCAACAGAAAAAGGAAACACAAATAAAAACAAAGCGATCCACGTATTTCTGAACTGCATTAGGTCGCTGTCAAAAGGATTTTGTTATGACTTTGTTGACATTGCCTCGAATCGCCTCCCATACCAATGTCCTGGTCGGAATTCTAACGTGGAGTGTGACAGCAGGGAACGTAATGAAGATAAATATTTATTTGACATGGATGCTGACTTCCCAGCGATTGTGAACCCAAAAAGTAAAATCAAACAAAAAAGAGCACGATCACGGCCCTGGTGTAAGCAGAACAATCGTATTTGTGATTCAACAACGTCAATTGATGAGTTATATGGTATGGATAATATTGAGCATCAACGCTCTCCATCCATAGCACAGTTATACGGAATACCGGATAATAGTAGACAAGAATGTCCCCAAGATGCAAGTCCCAATCACAACGCCACGTCAATAGAATCACTGTACAACATTCCGGAATGTAGGGATATTAACGTTATTTCCGAAAGTGACGTCGATGAAAACGCGAGGTTGGACGATTACGCCATCATTGGGAATAAAGACACGTGTTGTGATCGTACCGACCTGTTAAGACGTCACAGCGTCGATTCTGACTTGTCCCATATGCCAATTAGTGACGTCACCGGTTTCCGAGCGTAAAGAAAACAAGAAAAGAAGACGAGCTAACAAAAAGTTTGGTATATACACTCCAAATATTCGAATTGCTGCCTATATAAATATGCCAGCTAAACTGAAAGGCGGAGTAAGTATTGAATGGGAAACATAATAACTGTAGCCTGTGTGTATTGTGTCTCATTGAACGTATACAAAGCGTGTAATTGTTTACAGGAAAATCGAACACACACTGACGAGTTGGAGACGCGAATATAATAGCCAGATGCAATAGTTTTATGAAATAGCATTAGTTGACCCAGGAGTGTTCCTTTATTTCAGATCAACTTGCAATCAGATAGTATAATAATCCTCTACATTTATTACGTCTTCAAATACGAAACCACCACCCACCCAGTATCTTCGATTCAATACATACTTTCCACCAATCACGACCTTTATAGTTTGACAATGGATTCTACTTACCAAATTTACTAACGTTATTGCCGATTACTGTTTGAGCGAGTTTCCATCAAAAAGTACCGAGTGTGTCCGAGAATGTCTCGCTGTCAACATTATGAAAGTTTGTATATCGATGTTAATCTGAGATAAACGAACACTCTGTCACTTAAGAGGAGAGAGGAGAGCACGGTCGATTTAGCCTAACAGAGAATAAGATACAATTGGATATATATGTGTGTTATTAGTGTATTGATCCCCTGGCGAGAACACTTGGAAACTTTAAAAGACGGTAGTCATCGCGCTACGCATGCGCGAGCTATATGGGTCTCATATAAACAAAGATGGCGACTTTAACGATTCAGATCAACGAGTACAAACTGAGACGTTTTCAAGCTTTAATTGGGTAATTTTTAGGTGATTGGAAGGTATCGCAGGAGTCACTGGCGGTATTCAGTGCAAGACGAGCCCAGGTTAAACCTCATACTTGAGATTTCCATTTGAAAAGTGCATTGGATTATGAGAAAATCAATGTTTATCAACACGAATGTCGCACATGCACAGCGCGACGACCACTGCGCTTTAACGACCTCGATGTATGTGTGTAATATTTGACATTTCAGTAGAAACCATGAAACACGTTCATCGTACGTGGAGATACTTCGGATACTGGACCACTAAAACAATGCCCGAGTCGCCCGCCGCCCACATCACATATAAATGTTTTGTCTCGTATCGCAGTTTGATGAATAATATGAATTATTTATGTTTTCACAGCGATTGAAGAAGACAAGTATTCATGCCCCAGGTGAGTGTGACACCAACGTCTGGCACCTACTTTACACCTTACTTTCGACATGATTGTGAAATTATTTCGTTTTAAGGGAGAAAAGTAAAATCATATTTATTAAAGCTATTGTTCGTAGATGAGTTGTTGAACACGCTACATATTTTATAATTTCTTTCAGTCATAATTCAACCAAATGAAATGCAAAAATATCGAGACAATAACAAATTATGTTTTGTCTTTATATTTCACATTTAATCGATAATTATGATATTATTATTGGTATGCAAACGGAATACATTTCGTTATGAAATATTCTTAATATCTTCACTGAATTCACTTGTTTTTTTCCAACAAAAGAATTTCACAATCAAGTGATAATTCGGTCTTTCAGTAAATCCGATAAATTATTGTAGAATGTACTCATGGGGGAAAACTTACGATACGAATGTTTAACAACTCGTAACTTCACAAACCTGTGAATATGACTATGCAATAAAAATTAAATAAAATGACTTTAACATTGGTGATGTGATGTATGATGTTATACGCCTAGATGTGAACGAGGACGAACATCATGTGTCCAAGATGGGTGACGTACTCGGGCTCAAATTTCACATGACACAGAACGCTTATTGCTAATGATATTCCATTGTAGATTTGGCACCCAAAGAAGCTTGTAGAGACCGGTACCATCAACACAACACGTGGAAGGTGTGGCGCGACCCAGTGATTGACGGTATGTTGACAAGACGGATGGTCTCACTGGCAAATAGTCGTTGCAGACGTTGTATGTTGTTTTATGGTACCGAACAAGATAACACTGGATGCTGTAGATACCACCCGGGATTTATAGGTATCGAATAATGTAGTCATCTCACTAAATTGAATGAATAGACCATTTGTGTGTGTATGGTGTGAGTGGTATTCTGTCAGACTTTTAGCAGTTTTAGGCTCTTCCGAAGTTAGTTCCCGATGTATACGGTCAGAAAATACAAACAAATGAATGCAACTTTATCAGGATTTTGCGGTGTTTCAAATCAAACCTTTATCTCTCATCCAGTGGTGTAATAGAAAGATATTTAGAGGACATCTTTAGTATTTTTTGCATAACTGACTGCGAACGAGGCAGCAAGTTGTAAGACGTACTCTGACAAAATTATCACGTGATACTGACATTTGCAAGTTGTTTGACACACAAAACTTATAGTTCCTGAAAATAACGATGCTATACATGACTCAGAATACGTAGATGATGTAAGTAATAGTAACTAATAATGTCACGTGACCTGCAAATTGTTGGTATGTTTTTGTATTTACTAACCGTTCATATTTTTCTGGCTCATGAATCATTGATAATTCTGGTATTTGATTGGTTCATATTGTCTGGGTCATTGTTCTCCAAATTTGTGTGAATGTCGTAGTCTTTCAAAGTAAGGCACATCGAAATAGGTATGTAAATTAGTGCGCTTCGTCAAAGCCGCTTCGCCTAGCCTTACAATGTCTTCGATAGTTATTGCACCCTCGCCCAATCTGATTAAAATCTGATGTAGTGTACGGGCTTTAATTATTTTGGCTATAAACTTATTTTAATTTTATTTTTTATTACTTTTGTTATTAATGCCCTTTTATCTCATTATTTTACTTTGATTTTGATTTTGTGGGCGGAATTAAAAAAAAAAATCTCAAAGTCAAAGTAAAATAATAAAATAAAAGGGCATTAATAACAAATATAATAAAAAATAAAATTAAAATAAGTTTATAGTCAAAATAATTAAAGCCCGTACACTAAATCAGATTTTAATCAGATTGCACCCTCGCCGAGGATCTACTCGTTTGCGGCCGTCGGTGAGGGCGCAACAACTATCGCCGGTCATGCTTGCCCAAGTCATTGTTGCGATACTACCGAAGCCAATTACGAAGCGTTAGTGTGAATATATACAGTAATTGACTTTATTTGCATAACTCTTGACTATCTCTATCCGATTAGCGTGGTATTTTGGAAATGAGATATTTATCTGACCTGTGATTGTTTGTTTCAGGACGCACATTACACTGGAGTTGCTGTGGAAGAACGGCTGATACCGATGGCAATAAATCACCAGCAGATTTTATTCTGAACACAGGGTAAATATTCAGTTTATCGCATATGTAGCATTTTATATGTATTTGCTATCATGACTAACTGAATCGATCACACTACCCCGGTGTTGAGATCGATTCTAGCAAAGTAGGTTGCTGAATAACACCTCATTTTGTTGTATTTTGAAAATGATTTCTCGTCATATTTTCATCACCATGTATTACCCATACTATTCACGAAACATTGATCACATGTGGAATTCGATGCATTATCGCTTTTAACCTAAAATAGGATCTCAGACCAGCGCAAAAATAAATATAGAATAATTTTACGAGGTAGTCAGTTCCGGGATAAAGTTATACGTGCAGGTAATTACCCGCTCTGGAGAGGCTTTAAATTTGTAAACAAACAAAAACGCGATATTTTGGCTGAACTGATCTCACTGGGACACTACTGGCATGGCGCACAAAGC
Source organism: Saccoglossus kowalevskii (assembly GCF_978046115.1). NCBI lineage: Eukaryota > Metazoa > Hemichordata > Enteropneusta > Harrimaniidae > Saccoglossus > Saccoglossus kowalevskii. The sequence goes on from NC_140646.1 coordinate 38,355,164, forward strand.
TAATTTACATAAACACCAAAACGGAGTTCCTTATGTGTTTTTCCATTTCCTTATTAATAATGCAATCCTATAAAAATAAATACATACTCATGTAACCAATGGTTACATAATGTCAGGATAATCATGACGTGATTCACTTAAACACATCCGTTCTTGATAAAACAAATGTAGATGCTGTATCGGTGACCATCAATGGAAAGCTACAAAAGATATGTCAGGGTCGGGGAAGTCTAAGCTTTGCCGAGTGAATAAGAGCAAAGGAAACCATTGGTGCAGATACATGTAGTATGATAGGTGCACCATATAATGTTGCAAAGAACGAAACCAAGACTATTATGACCAGGAAATAGCGAAACTAGACTATCATGGAGACAATGATTATTGATGATAATATATCGAAGAGGAACTCACAATGTGAACTGTTTAACAAATGAGAGTGACATAATTGCATGTGACTAATACAATACATATATAGGATTATATACAGTGTACGCTGGCATAAAATAACTGGAATGAATTGTTGTATGTGTGGGGATGAGAGTGAAGATAATACGTATCTACAGCTATCAAGTATAAATAAAAGAAACTCTGAAAACAACTGGATATACACGCTACAAAAACCCGAATCTTGGAATGAATACCACTCAAGTTATAAGCTTTTATACATTTCATAAATTGACCACTTGAAATGTTACAAAAGCAATGCTTATCATGTTAAACTACTGCGAAGAAGACTAATTAATTGTACCACAATACGATTGACCACTGAAATCTTTGATAACATTTTATACTGTGAAAGGGATAACATATAAACTATACTAAAGATAATATATATTACAAATATGTGACAAGTGCATGATTTTGAAAGACCAAACCAACTTAATTCACAAAAATCCGAGTTTATTGTTACATTCTACATATATATACATACGCACGTATTCGTGCATAAACAGTAATATTTAATGTTTTGTTTTAAAGTGGTCATATATATGATACGAAAGTTTGAATCAGCAACATACATATACAATGTTATTGGACTGAATGATTTACAGATGACTCGTTTTAAGATTGTACTCGCCGTTCTAAACTGCTCATGTTTGTTATATGTTCGGATATAATAATATTTAGAGACAACAATCCTAATATTTCGTGTCGTATTTAGAAGTGTTCTTGATGTTTATGATGATACACATATGAAGTAAGTGTGTGCTGCACAAACACGTACGCCCTAGAAGTTATGAAGTCCGTACATCACTGTACTTTTCTTAAAGGGCGGCAGTCGTCACGCCGCGTTCTCTTCGATATGGGACTCATAGCGACGTATACAACGCGTGTAAAATACATTGTTTATTTACATGAAATTCGAACACGCGCTGCGCGACGACCACCGCGCTTTAAATAAAGATTGTATCAATTATTTATTTCATGGCAGATTACAAAATTGTACATTTATTCTAGTGCATACTTCGTCACATTACTATTTAATTACATTCACATCGAACTGCAAATTAGTGTGATCACGTGTTCATCATGTAAACAGAGATGTTCATTTCCATAAGCAATGTAATCAACCCTGAGAAAACATATATGAAATTATTGGTGATATGTTGGGTATCGTGCAATATCTAATCCATTTCAATTTGCAACACTGTTTCTAACTATATTCACTGATCGTTTAATACCTGTATATATATATATATATATATATATATATATATATATATATATATATATATATATATATATATATATATATATATATATATATATATATATATATATATATATATATATATATATATATATATATATATATATATATATATATATATATATATATATACGTGGACAGAGAAATTAAGACACGACTACATGAGCTGTTTTCTTCCTGTAGACACAGAGCAAAATCGTTGCTCTGCAACAACTAGTTTTAATATCGTAAACACACTCCATTGTTATGCAAATCTTAGCGCTTATAACGTCGTCTGTTTCAGTGGTCTTAACTCCTGATGAGTGAGGTACTCCATGTCCCTTACGAAACAGTACTGTAGAGTGAACTTTACTCATGTAGTCGTGTCTTATTTTTTCTGTCCACGTATGTAAATCTGCTCTACAAACTCATCGTTTAGTATCGAGCACTCTCACCTGGAATAATCGACTACCTTCCTATATATATATATATATATATAGTTTTTTTTACACTAATATCCCACTATGTTTTGTAAATAAATATCAACATTACAGAAAAGAAACAAGTTTGAAGCCAATAGGATTAGTCGTTTCGGAGATTGCCATCAAATGTTTGAATACATCTATGTACAAATCTATAAATATCTGTGACTTGATATTGTGTAAAAAAAAGTTGGAAAAGTGCATCTCAAGAAAACTATTCTGATTCTAAATTTTTACAGGATGAAATGGTTGGACGAATTTGGTAAGAAAGTTATAAATTAACATTTCAAGTGTGATGCGGTCGGTAATTATTATTTGATTCATAACATTTGGCTAGGACGGATATGAAAAGATTACAACATATGTGCAACTGTATTTAGTCGGTTTATGCGTTGAGTGATAAAAAGATGTTTTCTGGCCACAGAGTGAAACTAAGAGATCGCACAACATGAGAATAAATTACAACCCTGTAAAATATACACGTTGTCGTGTTTACCCGAACCATATCCCAACACGACATGGCGTGATGCGGCGTGTTTGTATTGGTGCTCGACATACTCACATGTACTGTCAAGCTAACATAGCTCAGCGATAAATTGTTTATATTAGATTGTATAAGAGATGTAAGAGATTGTAGTGTATGATTCATTTGTTCTTGCATAAATACCACTTGGATGTCAATAAGTAACAATATTTCAGCTATAGAATTACCCACAATCCTTTTATTAACGAATATGTACACACCAGCTCCGAGTCGGTGAATACAAGGGTATTAATTGTCGTAAGATTTAAAATGTTAAAAGTATAGTCATATAATAAACATACTGTGTCATATAAGGCACTGAAATCCAAAAATGTACATCTGTGTTGTCATGGTCACGCAATTAGGAATAAATATGATTGGATCTGGCATGGATTCCTTTCCTCTTGTCACAGGCGGAGGGACGTAAGACATACAGAGCGTCAATAACAGGTCATGTCAGATATTGGCGTGTCTATCCAGTCTTTATTCGAATCAAATAATTTTCCATCAATATTTAAAATCAATTTTGGTCACGTGTTCTTGGTCCATGATTTAGTATTTTTACATGACTTATGCCCAACGAAAATGGCCACGCGTTCTTTAAATAAATCAGACACTCAGCCAATGTCGTTTCTGAAAATTAAGGAACAAATGACAAATTATTGGATATTTCTCACAAAAATAAAGATGGAGTGAAATTTGTAACAGAATGTTAGTTACAGTTAAACTTGATGATTAGCCGCAATATCATACCATGAAACAAGACTATACATACATTTTATTGAAAATCGTTAAATTAAATGTAACTTTATGATGCAAACTGAATCAAACATTTTACAATTTTATTATACATTTTTTTATTATAGGCGCCTTATCTGAAAGTGTACATTCTCAAACTTTCATTTATAGTAATGTGTACACTTCCGAGTCCATAACGCTTAGTTATTGGAGACTGAACTAGGAACTGTGCCCAGCATTTAATGCGTAGACAGAGATTCCATAATTATACACGATACAGATTTGGACGTCAGATTATTTTAACTTGTTCACTTGAGTTCGCGAAATGTTCACATTGTGCTAGGTTCAAGTTAGATATATTGTACAATACATGGAACACTATAATTGTCAATACACCGTCAATACATGTATTGAAGTGACAAAACTTACTTTAAACTGTCTGACGTTGCCAGTATTTATTACCATATCTCTATCTTGTACAGGTGTCATCGCTAATGCGATTTTCTGTAGAACAAATAAATGAAAGGTCATAGAAGTTTTAAACGGGGTGCAATTTGTTCGCACTTGTAATGGACAGAACCGATCTTTTGAACACTTAAAGAAGTCCTTATCATTAAAGCGGGAGAGTCATCGCCTACGCATGCGTCAGATGACCATGCCGTGTCATTGTTTTCAAACAAGCGTGTTCTCATGAGCCTTTGCGTTTTTAGCGTGTGTTGTTATCGTCGCTTGGAACTCAATTCCCGCGCATGCGCAGGTGACAACCCTCCCGCTTTAACAGTGCGGGGCCGTAAAATCAACATTACACCGACTTTATTCAAATAGTAACACCCATGCCAAGGGTTCATATTTCCAGTTGGCGTTTGTGATCAGATCACAAGCCAAGGTACATATAATGCCATGTCTATGGGTCAGGATAATGATATTGATCGGAGTATTTGGGATGTCTAAAACTGCAAACGTGGATGTCTCTAACATTGATATTGACTTATTCAATTAACATCTACTGTGAAAAATAAATATTGTGTTTCCTTCAATTCTAAGAACCAGTCGTCCCACTGCGCCATTCACTTCTAAGAACCAGTCGTCCCACTGCGTCATTCACTTCTAAGAACCAGTCAACCCACTGCATCGTCTTCGCCACGAGTCCCATGCAAAGTACATAACGCGTGAAATATAGATTGTTTTCACAATGTTTGAAGCACGTTGTGTGACTTTAATGAAATGATCGATCCGTTCTACAATGTGAACGCGTTCCGGATATCTTTCGGTCAATACAAGTATGCCCTAACCTAGAATTTAATAGTGCTGCGAATACTAGAGCCTCCTACCTGTTTCCACGTGCCTTTCTGTGATAGTACACTGTAGATAGCTGTGGCAGGTATTAATGCCATAGATGATAATGCAATACACCATCCAAATACATTAGCCCATACCGGATACGTGTAATCATCAAATTTCAAAGGTGCGTACAACGCAATACTCACAACGACAATGAACTGTAATAACAAATAATATAAATGTAAAGTATTCTGAGCTATTTTACGACAAGCATGAAAACGATGACAAAATACTGACGAGACGCTTAAAAATTAAGAAAAATAACACTGTCAACAAATTTGAGTATCATGTTTATATGCACGATTTTGTCAAACCCATTCTACATCTAAACACATTTTTAATTCAACATTCATTGATTGTCATTGGATTGGAAAGGTGTGATTTTAGACCATGAACAAGGCCAGACAAGATGACTTTGTCTTTTATCAAACTAGCTTATTTGGCACTTTGTCAAAATATTGGAAATCATGTTTTTTTACCGCGGTGCTAGGTTTGTTTTCCTCTTACCGTAAGAAACACAGGTGATATGAACTTCCAGCATATCCGCCACCATATACCCGGTTTATATCCCAACATTTCTTCAATATCCTCAGAAAATCGGTCAACTCCTTTCAAAGATAAAACGAAATCGCATATTATGCATTACTATCCTTGTCAATACAATAATTTGAATGCGTTCTGATATACAGTGAATGTGAACGTAGTCTTTGTCAATACAATAATTTGAATGCGTTCTGAAATGCAGTGAATGTGAACGTAGTCTTTGTCAATACAATAATTTGAATGCGTTCTGAAATGCAATGAATGTGAACGTAGTCTTTGTCAATACAATAATTTGAATGCGTTCTGAAATACAGTGAATGTGAACGTAGTCTTTGTCAATACAATAATTTGAATGCGTTCTGAAATACAGTGAATGTGAACGTAGTCTTTGTCAATACAATAATTTGAATGCGTTCTGGAATACAGTGAATGTGAACGTAGTCTTTGTCAATACAATAATTTGAATGCGTTCTGAAATGCAGTGAATGTGAACGTAGTCTTTGTCAATACAATAATTTGAATGCGTTCTGAAATGCAGCGAATGTGAACGTAGTCTTTGTCAATACAATAATTTGAATGCGTTCTGAAATGCAGTGAATGTGAACGTAGTCTTTGTCAATACAATAATTTGAATGCGTTCTGAAATGCAGTGAATGTGAACGTAGTCTTTGTCAATACAATAATTGGAATGCGTTCTGAAATGCAGTGAATGTGAACGTAGATTTTGTCAATACAATAATTTGAATGCGTTCTGAAATACAGTGATTGTGAACGTAGTCTTTCTTATAAAAGTGAACGATCTTACGCCAGCTTGATCTAGAAGGTGCTATTTCTGTTTATGATTGCTGTTTTACAAACACTATCTCACCTATCCCCAAAGTGTTTATATATAGATATTTCAGCCTGATAATAAAGAGAAGTTGGGCACTAACCGTAAAACCAGGATACTGCTATGCATTCAAAAAGTACAGCAAATAAAATGGCCGTTCCAGCAGCAAATGTATCCATCAACTGGACCACGTAGATACCACCGTGCGTTACACATGCCAATGATAATAAATAAACACTGGAGATAACGACCGCTGTCAGTAGTTCTCTTTTATTTCTGAATAAATTTGGAAATTCATCTGTGAGACCAGTTAACACTCCTTCAAACCCGCCCATCTGAAATGCAAAGACTAGTGTCACTGTATATAGAAGTCACATAGCGCGCGTTATAATGAACAAAACATGACTCTACGGCAGAGATATTGTTAGTTAGTAACATCTAATGTATTTTACACTCGTTGTATGCGTAGCATGGGACTCATGTGAATACAACTAATCTGAATACAAATAGCGAAAGAACAACTGGGAGGTAAAAGGAATAAATAAAATGGGGAACAGTAGAAGATGGCACGGAGGTGTGAGTGGCGCCCTCTACCATCGACTCCAAACACTCATCATAGCCGTCGACAGAGGGCTCCACTCACGCCAACATGTCAGGCTAACAAAACCATAAATACCATATTTGTAACAAGTTAAAGATGTATATGGAATTAATATTTTCACTTTAATATGACCAAATATGGTTTTGATTAAACTGAAAATATTGTTGCACATACAACAATATTTGTTACATAAAAAATGCTAATACGCATGTGCAGCATTTATTAATGTACGTTCCTTAGCAGTCAATGCACATGCGTGAAAAGAAATTGTATTATTGTTTCATCGTACGAATATTTAGTTGCGTGCTCAGAACGAATTTAGTTTTTGAAAAATCATAATCAAATGTATTCGTCAATAGAAATAGCATGTTTTCGTTCATATTAAGGTATATGCTTGGTCGTAATTACGTCTATTTTACATAATCAAATCATAAAGTTACTTACAGAACTGTCCATCCCGAGTGTTATTAGCATAATAAAAAATAATATGGCCCACAGTGTTGGTATTGGTAATGTTGATATTGCTTCTGGGTAGACAACAAAAACAAGACCAGGACCTAAACAAACAAACAAACAAACAAATATATTAATAACCATGAATGAATATCTTAGCGCAGTATTTTAGCGCATGCTTGTTTGCTTAAATCAACGAAGAAAACGACCCTTGGTCGTTCGCGGTCAAGTTAAATTCAGTTTAATAGGAAATTGATAATATGAAAAATTGATAATTAGAAAAATTAGTTTTCCAATGTCAGTTTATATTTGTGTAGTCGGTTATTATGGAGTAGCTATTCTAGTTTTGCGTTACGTACGGTTTCGCTAACTCGATGTAATCACCAGAGGTATTTGTCTGATTGGATACGACAGCAAAGCACGCAGACGCCGCATATAAAAACGGGCATAAATCAAAATCACAAAAAATACACTCGTTGTACAGGGTGTGTCAAGGCATAGTGGTGAAGCCGGATAGAACCGGGGAATTTGATCACCGGAAAGTTAGTTAGTTCATTTGCCGAAGTTGAGATATCACGGCGTTTAGCGGTGTTCTCCGTGCAGCTGTAATTGATGACAAGCTAAGCAGTGAAAGCAAATGTCACAACAACATACCTTCAGTTGCCACTTCACTGATATGCACGCCTTCTCTCTGAGCCATGTAACCAAGTACAGCAAAAATGACAAAACCAGCAAAGAAGCTCGTCACACAGTTGATAGAACTGGTGATTAATGCGTCTCTGTAATTTACAAATATAAACAACAACATATAATTCACTGGCATTCTTATGAATCTATGAATATTTTATCTGTCTGTTCATAAATTAGCTTCAATGTTTGTATCATTCTTCGTCGACTTCGCTTCGCTCGCATTACGATAGCTATGTGTGCTTATGACACCGTCACTGTAAAACGATCAACATTGACTTGTATTACGCTACACTTGTACTATGACCATCACTCCCGATTAACCCATAAAATATGCGTTTTTTATCAGTCTCTAAACTACAGAAAATTCGAGACGAGGCTCTGAGTCATGCCCGGATGGTTATTGAGTGAATATAAGTTTTACCATTATTGTATTTATTGTATTTTATTTATAATTGAATGTACTCCCAGCGCAACAATTCCCTGGGACAAACACAGCTGAATTTGACGTGCTTCCGAAGGGTGTATCATAACGATGACATAGTGTTAATTTAAAATAACAAATATATATCATGAACAATATGAACTCAAGGTGAGAGGGGTCATAGATTGGAAACAATTGGTTACTTGATATTCTTCAAAAACATAAAATCATTTCCACTTAATCACATTTTCACAACTCACAACACCAACACGTGTCGGCACACTGTGATTCCATATCAAACACACTCTTAATCAACAAATGTCTCATGTTCACCAAGCAAGATAACAGTCTGGTCCAGATACAGATACACCAAGTCTTACATTTTTTCATTTAATTTTAAAATAGTGTGAGAGAATATGGCTAATGATCAGTGGTTCAAAATGAAGATTACGTGAAATATTTACTCCTCTAGCTATCAACGAATTGTATACTAAAGCTGCTTGAACGGTTTATTTGTACATGAACGATTTCGACCATGAATTTTGATAAGAGTCACTCATCGAAGACGAAATGTACATCGTCATTCGATCCAACCATAACTTAATAATTGACACGATGTCTTAAAACACTACATACAAGTTATATTAATAGTCGACGAACTGGCAATGACATTTGTACACCGCGTAAATCATCGCTTCGACTTACCTGTAGCAGTTATTGTGGAATTTATTATAGCTGGCAAATGCGATATGTACACCAAATCCAGCCCCTATAGAATAAAATATCTGAATAGCAGCGTCTATCCACACCTGTAATAACAATGTGTAGGACGTTAGCTGATACGATACAATAGGAGTCGGTACGCACTTCTTATGTTTTGCGCGTGCGCGTGAGTATGTGTGATATTGATTGGTTGAATAAATAACATCAACGACAACATTTGACGCACCGTGATTCCCGTATGCATGAGAGAGACGTCAAAATGATTTCATATTGTGTAGGAGAAAGCACGTGCAACGAGAAATACTAATACGCATGCGCAGTGATTAGTATTGCACGTATCAAAACAATCAGTGCACATGCGTTTCGTTGAACAAACACTTTTTGTGCAGCAAGAGCAACGTGTTTACTCCATGATTAACTTGGATCATAAACAAATCGCAAATTACCAAACAATGAAACAATAAATAAGTATTCTTACCCCAGAATCAAGTAATCTAGAAAAATCTGGTGTGAGATAATATTTAATACCATCTAATGAACCAGGTAAGGTTGAACCACGGATGAGTAATATTACTAGTATGATGTACGGCATGGTTGCTGTGAACCAAACAACCTGTAATATAACCATTTAGCAAGTCAAGACAAATAGGCATGAATGTTGTCTCAATTATGGGTACGTACCATTAATGTTTATTATCATAGAACACCGTTCAGACATTATGAACTTTAATGCTCTTACATTGTCGCTTATATATACATTCTTTGTAACCAAAATCCACGTCTGTTACTAGTACCAAAATAAAACTTCAAGTTCAATTCATTCAATATAGTTCTAGCGTTTTCTTTTCTTTGGGTATATTTCCTATAAGTTCAAAACGATCATCGTCTACTCGGCGGCAGACATGCCCCTTTCAAATTGTGAAGAAAACAACTGCGTTTTTTTTTTTCAATAATATGAATAAATATAAATTAAAACTCAGCGGTGATCGCGCCGCGTCGTGTTCGTCGTTGGTTCCATGTGACGCATACAACACATGAAAAATGCCGTTTGTTTACATGGAATTGTAAAACACTCTGTGCGACAACTGTGGCGATTTAAATTAAACTGAGACCAAGTTCTAGTCAAGCCATGGGAGCAGTTTAACGCCATTACTTAAAGTGCTTAAGTGGTTCCCAGCATGCCACGACGAGAATGGAATTTTAAAATGATTCAACTATAGATGTATCTCAGTAATCAGTGTCTCGGAAACCACGACATTGTTTAGGAACGCACAGTATACTTACATAGTATACGTACACATTTGGAGTAAGCACTCACTGTACTGCATAAAACGCAGTCATAAATCACGTGAAATATAATTATGAATGAAATCAATTGATCTTCCATACTCTTATAAAGTCATATACCTTTCCAGAGGATTTAACTCCTTTCCATAGCGCAAAATAAAGAATTGTAAAGACAGCAAGAAGACAAAGTGCTAGCTGCCATTTTACACTCCCTATATCATCTATACCATTACTCAAATGCTTCTCCAAAACACCACGCCTACGTAAAATAAAACATGGTTAATAAAAAATCAACACGCCCCTTCTTCTATAAGTCACGTATATTTATACACTTGCATACTTTGGCCACTATCTGGATTTGTGTAATAATTTCATGACAATCTTTAAAAATTGTTCAAAAATATTCCTAGGAGATGTTTTCGTTCATGTATGACTAGTTCAGTGTATGTGCCATGAAAACTACTGGAAAGAACTACACGTCAAGAAATACCACGATGTACATATAGTCCTTCAATGCTTTCCACAAACTATTATATATATATATATTGGTATGTGTAAAACAGTGCAGTGCGTACTCATAGAACTCGGCTGCAGGGGAGATACCGTTTTCCTTCGACACAAAAGTATATGCGCCTTCGCGGGTAGCTACCCAGGACTCGTTGAATGAACCATCATAACAGTATTCAGTGTTCCAGGTGTTGTTACACGATGTCCATGGCAACGTGAGGGTGAACGATGAAAATAGAAAATAAAATGACCAGGCGATGATAACGTTATAATACAAAGCTACGTAATACGATATGAGAACTACGGCCAAACCAGTACCTAGAACAAAAAGAATGAAACAAGGGATGATATCATTATGTTACATATCACAATTCTGTCACTTACATATCACTCTGCTGTCACTTACATGCCTCTATCCTCTCACTTACATATCACTCTGCTGTCACTTACATATCACTCTGCTGTCACTTACATATCACTCTGCTGTCACTTACATGCCTCTATCCTCTCACTTACATATCACTCTGCTGTCACTTACATATCACTCTGCTGTCACTTACAGATCACTTTGCTGTCACTTACATATCACTTTGCTGTCACTTACATGCCTCTATCCTCTCACTTACATATCACTCTGCTGTCACTTACATGCCTCTATCCTCTCACTTACATATCACTTTGCTGTCACTTACATATCACTTTGCTGTCACTTACATGCCTCTATCCTCTCACTTACATATCACTCTGCTGTCACTTACATGCCTCTATCCTCTCACTTACATATCACTCTGCTGTCACTTACATATCACTCTGCTGTCACTTACATGCCTCTATCCTCTCACTTACATATCACTCTGCTGTCACTTACATGCCTCTATCCTCTCACTTACAGATCACTCTGCTGTCACTTACATGCCTCTATCCTCTCACTTACATATCACTCTGCTGTCACTTACATATCACTCTGCTGTCACTTACATGCCTCTATCCTCTCACTTACAGATCACTCTGCTGTCACTTACATGCCTCTATCCTCTCACTTACATAACACTCTGCTGTCAATTACATATCACTCTGCTGTCACTTACATGCCTCTATCCTCTCACTTACATATCACTCAGCTGTCACTTACATATCACTCTGCTGTCACTTACATGCCTCTATCCTCTCACTTACATATCACTCTGCTGTCAATTACATATCACTCTGCTGTCACTTACATGCCTCTATCCTCTCACTTACAGATCACTTTGCTGTCACTTACATATCACTTTGCTGTCACTTACATGCCTCTATCCTCTCACTTACATATCACTCTGCTGTCACTTACATGCCTCTATCCTCTCACTTACATATCACTCTGCTGTCACTTACATGCCCATATCCTCTCACTTACATATCACTCTGCTGTCACTTACATGCCCCTATCCTCTCACTTACATATCACTCTGCTGTCACTTACATATCACTCTGCTGTCACTTACATGCCTCTATCCTCTCACTTACATATCACTCTGCTGTCACTTACATGCCCCTATCCTCTCACTTACAGATCACTTTGCTGTCACTTACATATCACTTTGCTGTCACTTGCATGCCTCTATCCTCTCACTTACATATCACTCTGCTGTCACTTACATATCACTCTGCTGTCACTTACATGCCTCTATCCTCTCACTTACAGATCACTTTGCTGTCACTTACATATCACTTTGCTGTCACTTACATGCCTCTATCCTCTCACTTACATATCACTCTGCTGTCACTTACATGCCTCTATCCTCTCACTTACATATCACTCTGCTGTCAATTACATATCACTCTGCTGTCACTTACATGCCTCTATCCTCCCACTTACAGATCACTTTGCTGTCACTTACATATCACTCTTCTGTCGCTTACGTGTCAATTTTATATCACTGTCTTGTCACTTACATGTCACTATGCTGTCACTTACATGTCACCTATGTGTTATTGTCTTGTCACTTACATGTGACTCTCCCCTCACTTACATATCACTCTCCTGTCACTTACATGTCACTCTCCCCTCACTTACATATCACTCTCCTGTCACTTACATGCCACTATCTGGTCACTTACACGTTACTCTCTTGTTACTATGCTGTCACTTACATGTCACTATCTTGTTACTTACATATCACTATCCCGTCCCTTACACGTCACATTGCTGTCACTTACATGTCACCATGCTATCACTTACATGTCACTTATGTGTCGATATCTTGTCACTTACATGTCACTTTCCTTTCACATGTTACGTTCCTTTCACTTACATGTCACTCACATATCATTCTCCTTTCACTTACATGTTACTTTTCACTCACATGTCACTATCTGTTCACTTACATGTCACTATATTGTTACTTACATATCACTATCCCGTCCCTTACACGTCACATTGCTGTCACTTACATGTCACTATGCTATCACTTACATGTCACTTATGTGTCGATATCTTGTCACTTACATGTCACTTTCCATTTCACATGTTACATTCCTTTCACTTACATGTCACTCACATATCATTCTCCTTTCACTTACATGTTACTTTTCACTCACATGTCACTATCTGTTCACTTACATACCACTATCTTGTCACTTACATATCACTATCTTGTCACTTACATGACACTATGCTGTAACTTACATGTCACTTATATGTCACTCTCCTCTCACTTACATGTTACGCTCTTCTCACTTACATGTCACAATGCTGTCACTTACATGTCACTTATGTGTCAATATCTTGTCACTCACATATCACTTTCCTCTCACTTACATGTTACTCTCCTGTCACTTACATGTTACTCTTCACTTACATGTCACTTACATGTCACTATCCTCCCACTTACATACCACTATCGTGTCAATTACATACCACTATCCTCCCACTTACATACCACTATCCTCCCACTTACATACCACTATTCTCCCACTTACATACCACTATCCTCCCACTTACATACCACTATCCTCCCACTTACATACCACTATCGTGTCACTTACATACCACTATCTTGTCACTTACACACCACGATCCTCCCACTTACTTGTTACTCTCCTGTCACTTACATGACACTATGCTGTAACTTATATGTCACTTATATGTCACTCTCCTCTCACTTACATGCTACGCTCTTCTCACTTACATGTCACAATGATGTCACTTACATGTCACTTATGTGTCAATATCTTGTCACTTATATGTCACTCTCCTCTCACTTACATGTTACGCTCTTCTCACTATCTTGTCACTCACATATCACTTGCATGTCACTCACATATCACTTTCCTGTCACTTACATGTTACTCTTCACTTACATGTCACTTACATGTCACTCTCTTCTCATTTACATGTCACTATCTGTTCACTTACATACCACCATCTTGTCACTTACATACCACTATCTTGTCACTTACTTGTTACTCTCCTGTCACTTACATGACACTATTCTGTAACTTACATGTCACTTATATGTCACTCTCCTCTCACTTACATGTTACACTCTTCTCACTTACATGTCACAATGATGTCACTTACATGTCACTTATGTGTCACTATCTTGTTACTTATATGCCACTCTCTTCTCATTTACAAGTTACTTTCCTGCCACTTGCACATCACCATCCTATCTTCCCACTTACATTTTTATTATACTGTCACTTACATGTCACTTCCCTGTCACTTACATGCCACTCTACTGTCACTTACATGTCACTCTCTTGTCATTTACATGTCACTCTAAAGTCACTTACATGTCACTCTACTGTCATTTACATGTCACTCTCTTGTCATTTACATGTCACTCTCTTGTCATTTACATGTCACTATGCTGTCACTTACATATCATTGTCCTGCCTGTCCTGATGTCATTATAGTTGTAAATAAAGGACTGATATTCATGCATTTTTCTCACCTTTAAACATCGGACATATTTTCCATACGCTTATAGCGCCCTCTCTGTGGTACTGCCCCATTGCCATTTCCATGTAAAACAGCGGCAAACCGCCCACAATGAGGAACAGTACATACGGAATGAGAAAAGCTCCTGTAAATAATAGCAGTAGTTTAAATATGCATATTTCATTAATGCTATTATATAAAAGAATTTCGTGACGTTTTCAGGAAGTAAATTATTTACACAGACGAAATGTTTTAAACCATATCAAACTGTATAGTTTATGAAAGTTCATAATTCATAAAAATGATTTTACGTTAGATAAAACCTTTATGTGGTCACGTGACTGCTAAGTACATCAATATTTTATTGAAGATTCAGATGAATACTGTGAAGAGTGTAAACATTTTACCAAAATGATATCTTGAAAAATATAGACATAAGTAACAGCGATTTTGTCTAACTTATTTTTTTAGATGTATATTTTTGCATTTTCATCGGAATATGTTGTTCATTTTTATATTCAGATAGTGAAAGTTATTGTTTATATGGTTGCATTTTATGGAATTTTCTGTGACCAATGTTTAGACATCAATTAAAAGATGATATTTCATTTATAAGTTAGCGATTTATTAATTATTTAAAATACATGCAAATATGCAAATTACAACAATGGTAACCATGGGTATACCTATGGAGTCCATAAATTATGAAATGTACATTTTAAATAACATGTGCCAAAAACTCGTTGTATTTTTTTTCTGAACTTAGGAAAATAAATTTAGTTTATTTTAGCGCGTAGAACGCAGAGAGCGGACTGTTCAGTACATTGTGATAACCTGTGGTAGATTGTACAGCAAAAAGATCCGTGTTGTCCCACTGTTGCCATAACAACCGCTCACGGCTAGACACGTTCAATTATACGTTTAACCCTGGTGTGACGTCATCGGATGCTATCTTCGACACATATGGGAGCTAGGAATTTGAATTACACAACGGATAATTTGGTTTGTGGATTGTCGAACTCATTAAGCGGAGTCAGACAGAAGGGGAGAAATTGAGTAATGCGTCAGAGGTTACAGTTTACGATAGCGCAGTGCAAAGTGTTTTGCCACAGAATGTTTGTATTATGCAATGTGTTGTTAATTAATTAATTAGAAATTAACCATAACAACTTTGGTAGTGGACATGGTAGAAAAACTGTGTAAATCATTTGTTCCTTCACTTGGTTTTGAGATTTACTGTGTTTTACATGTTTTTTTTTTAGAAAAGTTTTTCCTGTAAATTCTTCAACATTTTCCGCAGATATCAACATCAAAGTCTATCATTCATCGGGTTTTTATCATTCCTTCAGTTGTTTTTCTACTTTTATTCACATCAAGTCTAGTCCAACCGAGAGCATGGGACCTAGGTCACCCAGTAGCACCGTTAAAACAAAGTTTATCGTGTATACACTGCACGAGTCGTGATTTTATATCACGTGGTTATACGATGTTTGACTTCAAATATGACGTCATGTTATTGTGCCATGAGCAAAGCTCCGCACATAAATCATGTTTACTCTTTCTATAATAACAACAACCAAGTGCACAATAGCATTTGATGACCTTCTCACGACCTACAAAAGAACGTGGCAGACATGAAAATCAACGAAACTGTTAATGCTGTATTGTAAGAAACATTATTCTTGCTGAAGATAAGTATCAATATTGTTAAGTGTTTTCGCATTGCAATGGTTTGATGATGGGACTGATACTCAGTGTATATTGGATATCTAACGAAAACATTGTGTAAGTCATACGAAGTCAAACAATGCCACTGAATCAACTACCTACGCATACTTTCCAATGGTGGAATACTAGACACACTGTGTACTCTCTTCAAACTCTTTTATAGGCAAGTAAAATGCGATACAAAAAAACAAACAAAAACAAACATTGGTGTTTTAGGCGAGAGTTAATAATGCTTATGAATGTATATTTGGGAGATTTACAGTGAATTTAAAAAAAAAGATTTATTTAAAACATGTGAGATTCAGGGAATTATGTAAATTTTGATAATTGGTGGTTTTATACTTTCTTTCAATTCGTCATCTTTATGCTTGAAATAATCTAGACGCTTCCTGTGTATATTGTTGGGTTCAAATTTTTTATTATGTTTGGTGTGAATGCATGTTTAATAAATATTGTCAACGATGCTTAACTCACGCGATATTTTTTTTGTATTTTACGATATTTGTCAAAAATGATAAAAATTACAGTTACCGACCTCGTTTTTGAATAAGGTGTTTGTTTAGTTTATGCACATGGTTCGGTTAAAGGGCCATTTACGCGCCATTATTTTTATTCTTGCCGTTTTTTTAAATTCGTATGCCATTGAGCCAAAGTAACCTTTGATCTATGTAGTATCGAATGTAAGCACACATAGTGGAAAGATAAAACATCACGGATAAACAGCATTTAGACATTTGAAAGATTCATTTTGTTCGAGAACAAAATGATTACCGGCTATCTTCATAACATTAGCCCAATTCTAAGCCATATGACCTGACATATTAACCCCGTGTTTATTCATGGGATGCAACAATGTTTCATTTTGTCAGATTGTGCCAAATAATATGACCTCTCGTGACAATTTAATTTAAACGTCGTCAAAGCAAATTTGGACAATCCATTGAAAACATAGGGTCATGAGCACAAACATATATAATTTCCATTATTACGTAACATTATATGCATTACATTTGACGGGGAAAACATTAATATAGGCTCGTTTGAATGATATTTTAATGAGTTTTTACGAATTTCAACGGTTTTTTACTCTATCAAAATAGTTCAGACACACCAAAAGAAAAAAAATATTTAAATTGTTTTGAAACTGAATACATGATTATGATGTTGAACGAACTTAGTACAATAGTTGTAGTGTGTGGTCTTCGAATTGACATATACAACATTTCTTTACACTACGTCTACAATTATATATAAAACCAAGTATACTCACCACCACCATTTTTATAGCAATAATATGGAAAACGCCAGACATTGGCCAGATCTACGGCAAAGCCTATCACAGAAAGCAAAAAGTCAAGTTTAGTTCCCCACGTTTCTCTTCCATCGTCCGGTTTATCGTCCTCCAGTGGTGCCTTGCCATTCACATCTGAAACGATTGGTGAATTTACATTGCGTGAATTTTTCTTTTTAAACTTTGAAAGCATCGACGACAGCCAAGATTGTTTTTTCTCTGGTTCAACTGCCGGCTTGGCTATCGAGTCAGTATTAGAATTCATATCGTGTAGCGGAACCTCGGCAGCATAGTTGTAGTGCGCTCCTGTACTGTCCGGTGTACGTGAGCGACCTGTACGACTATAATCCATGGCTGTTAACTCCACTCTGTCGGCCTTGTCAGTCATCGTGACGTCATCAATGCTGCTGTATCTAGAATAGTAAAAGTGTTCTTATTACAAGTTATTTTAAACTGTGCTTCACGCCACACTGTGTTCGATATAATATGAACGCTGTATGCTGGTAGTGCTTTGGATATTGCGTGTAGAAATGTCCCGATATACGCAAACTGCGTTAATTACAACGGACTTCCTAACAGGCTACAATGATGTAACATCCTTTTCCATTCATGGTATATATGACTTCCAATACCCGAAGTCGTTAGCTATACTTTATTAAGGATTTGCTGCAATAAATTCTTCTTCTATCTAAATTTTTTTGAAATAAATTAAACTGGTTTGTAATCGTTCTTGCACATTCATTTAGTAAACTCAGCCGAAAAAACAGCACAGTTGAAACGACTTCTCATTCTTATACATAGAGACCAATGAACATTTCGCCGAAAAAAAAGAAAAGCATTATTTCTCAAAAACGTATCAATTGTATCACGTCAAACTGCAATATGACACACATACGACTGATATACATGTAGACATTATGACACACATACGACTGATATACATGTAGACATTATGACATATATACGACTGATATACATGTAGGCAATATGACACACATAAGACTGATATACATGTAGGCAATATGACACAAATACGACTGATATACATGTAGACAATATGACACACATACGACTTGTATACATGTAGGCAATATGACACAAATACGACTGATATACATGTAGACATTATGACACACATACGACTGATATACATGTAGACATTATGACACACATACGACTGATATACATGTAGGCAATATGACACACATACGACTGATATACATGTAGGCAATATGACACACATAAGACTGATATACATGTAGACAATATGACATATATACGACTGATATACATGTAGGCAATATGACAGGCATACGACTGATATACATGTAGGCAATATGACACACATAAGACTGATATACATGTAGGCAATATGACATATATACGACTGATATACATGTAGGCAATATGACATATATACGACTGATATACATGTAGACAATATGACATATATACGACTGATATCCATGTAGGCAATATGACATATATACGACTGATATACATGTAGGCAATATGACATATATACGACTGATATACATGTAGGCAATATGACATATATACGACTGATATACATGTAGGCAATATGACATATATACGACTGATATACATGTAGGCAATATGACAGACATACGACTGATATACATGTAGGCAATATGACACACATAAGACTGATATACATGTAGGTAATATGACATCTATACGACTGATATACATGTAGGCAATATGACATATATACGACTGATATACATGTAGGCAATATGACAGACATACGACTGATATACATGTAGGCAATATGACACACATAAGACTGATATACATGTACGTAATATGACATCTATACGACTGATATACATGTAGGCAATATGACACACATAAGACTGATATACATGTAGGCAATATGACACAAATACGACTGATATACATGTACAATATGACATATATTGATAGACACGTTGGAAATATGATATCGAATGTGTGTTTTTCTCCACGCATCATTCATCATATATATATGTATATATATATATATATACTGATTACAAAATGTAATATTACACGTAATATGATAATATATATATCATATTACGTGTAATATTACATTTTGTAATCAGTTTTAGTGCATTCAGTGTAATGCCTTTGATGTTTCCTGCCGAATACTTCATGTATAAACTATTTGGAAGGCGTGTATAGACACAATGTGCCTGTTACAGTCCAATTGCAATAAACATACACCAAACTGTTGGCACCGTTTTGTATTTGAGTCTCCTATTACGTCACGAAGTCATACATTTGTAGACTGCAAAGTAAAGTCGTTTGTGAAGCGCGACACTGAAGTGGTTGTTATCGTCACACAAATAAGTCATGTTTGTCTGTCATTGTACGCGAATACCCTACATTGTTGGCAAAATACAATAATATAGTTTATTCTAGGTCACGTTAATTGTTTTGGTTCATTTAGGTCATTTAGGTACGGCGCTACTCCTCTGTCTGCAAACCGTTCTACTAATCACCTCCAAGGTTACTATACTACGGATTCTGGCACGAGAAGATATCTGGCACTAAATCTAAGCGTTCCCATAGGGATGCAATATTCTTTGTCACAAAAAAAGCGTTTGGGGACAATATTGTGCTTTTTACGCAAAGGTAGCTTACAATGATGCATGACCATGAAAAGAATTTTGAATAATACTGACTGTTTGACAAGTGCGTCACGATGTTACCCACTTCCAATGGGATTGTACGGCGAGTCAAAATCCGTTCGAAAGTTTCAATGAAATTCGAATTCCTATAGCACACATATAAGATCATTTATTTATTAAAGGGTGGTAGTCGTCACGCCACGCATGCGTGAGATATATGGAGTCCCATATAAACAAACATAGCGACTCTGACTGTTGGCATATCAACGAGTACAAACTGAGACGTTACCAATCTTTAATTAGATATTTTTAGGTGATTGGAAGGTATCGAATGAGTCACCGGCGGGAATTGGTGCAAGTCACGCCAAGGTCAAACCTCATACTTGTGATTGCCATTAGAAGAGCGCGATGGATTGTGGGAAAGTCAATGTTTATCAACACAAATGTTGCACATGCGTAGCGCGACGACTGCCGCCCTTTAAAACAGAATGTATAAAAAAGAGGTCAGGTGTATAGAGTGTCCGTGAAATATCATCTGACAAAAGACGATGCATAGTGGTAAAACATCTACTAGACGCTTCTGATAGTCTCTCGTTGTGTATTTATAATATTCACCACCAAGGTGAGTATCATGTATCTGGTCATATCACTCGGAGACCAATATTAACTCGGTTAATTGCTAATATGTAGGTCATGCCGTATTATAAATATCAAGGTACTGTCTCCCATAGCCTGTGATACGTGACAATAATCACTCAACAAGAAGTAGAACAATTAAGAACAAATTTATGTATGAGTTTCAATGTCAGATCATTTGGGGGTCTTGGGAAAAACAAAACATCACCAGGCATTGTTTACGTAGTGAAGGAGTAACACTCCTAACTGCCCTTACGGCAATCGATGACAACGTGACTGGAAATGTGGGAAATAACCACTAATAACACTTGAGTAGTTGTTGTGTTTTATATCGGGTCATAGATAAATAAATAAATAAATAAATAAATAAATAAATAAATAAATAAATAAATAAATAAATAAATAAATACTGCCACTACCACGTAAAGCATCGGTAGTCGGGTTGGGGGTATTTAGAAGTCTGCATTCATGTAGTAGACGTTTTCGTCTGAGTGGACATAGTAAGTGCTTGAAATGAAATTATTATTACATAAATTGCCGTCACTGCTTTGATTCCTTTGGAAAGTCCGGGAGCAGCCTGCATTACACGTGAAAGCTGCGGGAGATACGTCTGGAGACCAGAACGGCTAAAGGCGGGCCTACACCCATGACACACACGTCACACTAACACGAGTTTGTTTATTTTCATGAATACCATACCTGTCAGATCCCGTAGACAACTTTCTAGCCATATCATAGGAACCACGTTGATTAGTAGGATCCATCGCAATATTAACAACCTGTCCAGGTGTACGACCTGTTCTCAAGAACACTCGAATCAGCGGAAATAAAAGTATCAATAATCGTAGGGGACCTAGATCTGCCGAATACAACAAGTGAACTGGAACTGTTGGAAGCGAGGTCACTTAATAATTGAAAGGAGACTGTGCTTCACAAAATCCTGGATTTGCATCAGAATGGGTTTCTAAAACTGTCGGTGAAAAGCTTCGGACAAGGAATGGCAAAATCTAGTTACACATTTTACAATATCACATACGAACTATACACTGTATCTTTGTAATAATAACACTATTGTCTAAATATCATAACTGTGTTGTCTCAGTCCCTTGATATACCCCTTGACCGTATTCGTGAGTTTAACAGTTCTCACGCCACTGAAAATGTACGCGAGCTCACTGTGGTAGGAGAAACGTGTTAGAACATTATATGATTACATGCATTGGATGGTCAGGATTGTATACATTTTTCGGGAGAAACTACATGGCATATAATACATGTGCACGGTATATGCTAGGGCTCGTTCTGTTGACGTAGTATTGTGCACATTGCAAGGAAAGTGACACGCCTGCCTTCTGAGTGACACAATAAACTACACAGTGATTCGTCTGCCTTCTGAGTACTTGACACTCTGAAAGTATACCGCCAATGTACAAGACGGCAAGCCATGTTTGAGCCCTTGCAGTTACCTTGGCGTCGGTATGGTGAGATATGTAAGATTTAGACAATATAGTATTTATATTTCATCATATATTCCTTATTTCACAGAAATACAGTATAATTAGTTTGATAACCAAGTCAAACATTTTCAGGTAAATTTTGATTGGTATATTTTTCTCAGAAAATTAATTGTTTTAATTTGAAATATACCCCCATGACTCTATTTGAGAGGTCGTTTTGTGCTTTGAAAATGTACCTGAAGCACTTGATTTAATGGCTGAATAAGAGAAACTATGTAGATACTATTCTTGCTCAAGATTTGTTTATGTAAAACTGATATTTTTTTTTTCTGTTTTGTTGAAAATAATTACTTTTGAATTTGAAATGTTAATTTCAAGTTTTTGCTGTATGTTTCTAGAGAATTCAGTGCATTTTGTAAACCTGTGTTAGGAACAGAGAAGTAAGTCATCTGCATATAACATACAGGATAGTTGTGATTTCATCAGTAAAAGGGGGTTATTATTAGATTATTCTAAGTGATGTCAATCAAATAAATATTAAACAGAAGTGGACTTATTCCATCATTCTATCTAAGATGATTTCTACTCGCTTTAAACATCTCATTTGTTATGTTGTCAATTCTCATCGATTTCCCGTTTTTCAATCTACTAATTTTGAATTTCCAATTGTGATGTTAAGATGATTTAATTGTGAAGTCATGGATTAATTTTCCGGACTTTTATTTTTATCTTGGATGCGCTTTATGAGATGTATTCAGTTTATTCAGAATGTTTTTCTCGCAGTTCCTTCTCTGTTTTAAAAAGTTGTTTATATGTTTTCTTCACTTTATTCGCTTCAAATATATGTTGATTATTGTATGGCCCATCACTCAATTTAATCGTACAATTTATGAATTTGCTTTTTCAGAGAGCTGAAGTCTTTGTTTGTGAACCATGTTTTTTTTCCTTTTTTGTTTTAATATTTAAATAAAATAAAACGCTTTGTTAAGCTTTTAACGGATATTTAATATAAGTATTTGAAAGCACTGAACATTGTGGGATTTGAATTAAATTGCTCACTACAGAAAGGTTCAAGTAATGAAGTAATGAATTGGCACTGTAGGGCCTTATAAAAGAAAGCTAGAGTCATTCTCCCATGTAAGAAACACGAGGTTTTATCTCATGAGAAATGTTACTGGTTTCGGATGGTGATTTGCACACTAATTGGTGTGTTACTAAGCGACAACTGGCAGTGACCAGACCGCTCCAGATTTAAATCACAATATTGTGCCTTTACTAAAGCTGACAACAGTCTAGTCAAGCAAACTGCTTCCTGTACTTTGATATATCTGACTATTGTGTCTCCAACACATCTGCCATTAAAAATAACACGATCAGATGCAATACATAAATCAATTAATTGACTACCGTATTCTATCTTGAGTACCCATATCCTGCGTTCCCGAGATAAATATATTTATAATACAATATAACACCAGCGGAGTGTGGTTTTTATCTGAATGAATGGAAAGTTTGAAGTTTGCTAATTATTGTCAGACTAAGCTAAAGATTTTTCAATTATATTCAAAAAATTAAAATCACTGATTTTTTTTGGGGGGGGGGGTAAATTATCACAGATATTCTATTATGCGAAATTCAGTGAGACTCGATAAACCGAATTCAGTGAGACTCGATAAACCGAATTCAGTGAGACTCGATAAACCGAATTCAGTGAGACTCGATAAACCGAATTCATCATAAACAAAAAAAGAAACACTAGGGATATATAGAATAGGTACCACTTACCACATTACGTCACAATGTTTGGTTTATGGTAATAATATAACCACGATTGGAACAGGAAACGTGAATTATTGTGGTGAATGGTCCAGGTTGCCCTGTGTCGCGTTTCATATGTTAATACATTCATGAGTGTCACGTAGTTACTTGACAATGTCGGTCTCAAATATATTAATAGTTACATGAGAACGTCAAGCTTCCCGCTATTCTCAAGCTAAGCTCAACTATGCGAATGTCCGCGGTTACTTCCACATTCAATTATTTACGTTAGTAGAGTGGTTTACATCGCTGTTCGAACTTAACATTGTTAAGATTTTTTAAGGATGAAAGAACTTTATAAATTATGTGAAAGGCCGATGGACGTCCATACGAATGGACAGACGGACGAATGGACAGACGTACGAATGGACAGACGGACGAATGGACAGACGGACGAATGGACAGACGGAATCAAACTACACTGATTCTTTAGTATGAACATAAAACACGAATGGGTAACAGCTGATTTAACAACAGTGACCCATTGGTGATCCCAAATTAACAAGAGTTACACTGTGTGTTATTACAATGGCAAGAATGAAGTTGTTATTGAAAACATGTGTTCTAGAGGGTTTGTTACTGGTATACATGTGCCGTGACCACGTTTTGGAAACAAACACATCTCGTTATTAAAAGATATAATGTGGATCACTTTGAGAATTCTTTAGCATGTTTAAGTCATTTTGTATGATTTATCGTAAAATAAAAATGTTATTGTATCACGTATCTTTTCCGAATTCCCAATGGGAAGCACGTACAGGTAAGTTCGTATACACACGTATTTGCGTTTTACATCATGTCTTAATGTATGTCTGTATAACTCATTGACTGTATGTCTGTCAGTCATATCTAAGATGGGCACAGACGATTGTGAGATGGATACCCATTTTAATATGTTTAAAGAAGTTGATGATGTCACCGAGCCTTAAAACGAGATGCTACTACTGTAACAATAGCATTTCTGTATACCCTACTCTTTCTGCAACATTCCATACGCATTCACCAACAACTAAGCAGTCAACTATCTAGACTCTCAACTCTTTAGCAATTAAATCAAAGACTATAGAGAAGATTGTCTGTGATTAAATCAAGTTTATTTTGATATATACCTCAAACTTTTGTGACATTTATTAATTTGTGTCACTAATTTGTTGCGGAGTTTCTGCTGTATGCAAGACCCAAGAAACAACCCATATCCACAAATCTCGTGATTTCTATTTTTACCTCCAATACCTCCGGTGGTCGTCGCGCAGCACATGTTCGAATTTCATGTAAATAAACAATGTATTTTACACGCGTTGTACACGTCGCTATGAGTCCCATATCGAACAGGACGCGGCACGACGACTGCCGCCATTTAGGAATATAGTGTCCCCTTCCAGAGTTAGTTAGATTATTAAACACCCACGGTATTCATGGCTGCACATCCTGAGGGTGACACTCACTGAATCATAGTGACACGATGACAAACATTAATGTGACATCGTAAATGAAAACTGCGACTGGAATGAAGTTGCTTCACTAAGATATCCCGTTTAATGGTTTTCAAAAAGGCATCCAGTTTGTGAATAACAAAATATTTTTGAAAGGACCCAGCAGTTGGTCACCCCAATACATGCTATATGTTACGTCACAATTTCACTTCAAACATTTCTACGTTTACTAAACCATCACCTCTTCCCTCAATTAGAATCATGGGAACCCGAGGTCCTTCAACTTGGTAGACGATGCCCCTGCGATCAGCCATACGCATCATATTAAACCCAATTTGGAATAAATTAAACTCCAGTCACTTATAACAAGAAACATCTGATGTCGACTAATCTAAAACAATGGTTTAGCTAATCTAATATCACATGGCGCATCGAATTCCGGCATAATACATTAAATGTTAACACAACTTAACTTGTCTTTTCACTTCGCCGGGATTTTTTAGTAGAAAAAAAACTTTGAATAAATGTAATTGTCTTCAAAAGTCAATGATCGCAATGATTCTACTTACCAGTATGGTAGACATGTGCAAACATCACGACATAGTGACGATAACAGGGTTGGGTAATATCGTGAAAACACTGCCTAAGAGTAGAATGTTGATATCAGAACTATCATGCCATTCTGTATTCCCCAACGGTGACAAGTTTGTATTTATATTCGACCTAATTATGTACTTCGGTTACATCATGTGATAATACGACTCTTATCGAACGGCACGGAGATTTTGACAAAACTTGTTATTCCTTTTTTTATGTTGTGTCTCAATGCACAAATAGTATCCACGTAAGTTAAAAGTGGTGCAACTCAGCGCGATTTCACGTTGAATGCGTTATCGGCATTCCGACTTAAGACATATGGTAATTTTCCACTCCACTTTCTTTTTTTAAAGAAATTGCAGATAAAATCAGCATCCCTCATTCGGTGTGATACTATTACACTACTGAACCAAAAGTTTTTTTTAAGTTCAATAATTACACATAATATGGAATGTTGATTGTGGCGGGACAAAGTGCCCGTTTTCTGGTGGCCCCCGGTGATGACCTGATGGTGGCCCCCGGTGATGACCTGATGGTTGCCCCCGGTGATGACCTGATGATGGCCCCCGGTGATGACCCAACAAGTACAATTTAGGCCAAGGACATGACGTGCAGCGATTATGTATAATAACGTTAATGTTATATGACATTGTAGGCATTATCGGCGAACATACTTCGTCTCCCGCAAAGTCGTGTAAGTATCATATGCACGCTTTCTGTGTCTCACAGTTGGCATCTAATAATAAAATCCAAACATAATTATAAACACTTGAGAAGAGACAGAAGTCTAAATAACCCCCACTAGATCAGCGGAAACGACAGTCACTTATTTTGAATTATGAACTCCATGTTTCACGGATCTCAGTGCGACTCCAATCCCTCAATAGCAGTTTGTTTGCAAGGCAGTCGCGACTAATGTAGCTGATTCATGATTACGAAACAACTGTACGATTGGGGTAGCTGGGATTGATTATATTGAGTGTTCTACGATCCACAACGCTCGTTATAAGTTATTGGCGACAGCGTGATGTAGTAATATATTGATTCCAGAGTTTGGCAGACACTATTTTGGTTGTTCGTGTATTTGCAACTCTGCCCACTCAATCAAATTTCACATTCCCGTGAAAAAAAAACACTGAAAGAACACCACCAACTATTATCCATTCCGTATATAACATGATACGATAAAAGGGTGACTAAAGATTTTCAAGAAGCCAATCAATGAGACATTCTAATTAGATATCCGGCACGCTCCTGGGCAGGTATGCGAGGCATCTGACAATTAGAAGATTATAAGAGGTGAATTTAACACAACAAGAAATTAACACACTCAGAAAACTATGTTTCTTGAAGTCAACCAAAATCATCCAAAATTCATGGCTTGTTGTAAATATGCCGACCACTCCCTTGTTTGACAAGACATCCATAATCAACGCAATTGGGTATACACACCAATGACAAGTAAAATATACATTATGGTGCATGACGTGTTTGACAAATCAAACATGACTTTTTCTGGCTTCACATAAACCTAACAAGGAAACCATAAAATAATACAAAACAATAATGTGAAATATACATACAACTACAGAATAACGTGCCAGGAGCGGTATTTCCCGGAAATTTTAAAATTGTTTATAATATATTTATGGCGTATCAAAATAAATTAAGTATATCTTATAATAATTATTCTCCCATGATCCTTTGTTCGTTCTTTAATACTCGACGAAATTCATCATCATCACCAGCTGAATCAGCGCCATGGTTACCATTGAATATTTATTCTTAGCAACAGATCCTAACAACCAAGAAAATAACCATGTCAGTATGGTCTATTTTCAATTGTCTGGTTCACCCTTATATTTTTAAAATGCAATGAAAATGCCTAGAATTCTATTAAGTTGTAATTCGAGACAGGATTTTGGAATGAAAATAGTTTGGGTAAATAAACAATTAGTATAAACTGTTCTTTATCAGTAAATTCAACAGAAGTAGCTGTTTTCCCATTGACATCAAAAGTGAATTCATTTCATCGTGTAATTTTTTGTGGGTGCTGTCTTCAATCATTATTAATTATCTTTGTTATAGAAATAGGTTAAACCACCTTTTGTACAGTCTGATGTAAAACATTAACTAATTATTTATCGTTATGTTCTGTGGAAACTGTTTGCGTAATATTTGCCCGATTCAAAAAGAACATAGTTTTGTAACTAAGTGTTGTTCGCTGTTGACTAATACTACAATCAATGTAATGTAACAAAATTGAATGTTTACCAGTTTTTTTTTAATAACTATGAGTAGAATTCTACCTTAAAGGGGAACCTTCCAAACCCAGGGATTGCACCAAAGACTCATGGGACACTATTGTTTATGTTGTTTGCAATGTTAATCTATCTTTTGTTATCTATTGTAATTTTAATCTAGAAAGTAAATTTGTTGTTATATTAGACTTAACTGGAGGTGCCCCTTTAATACAGAGGTGGGTGCATAGATACGTTATCTGTACAAATTAAACCGTCCCTCCCTCCCACTAATTAGTGACGTCACCTTAACTAGAGCCAAGACGTAATTATTGCCTAATTTATAAACATTTTTTTTTTTAAAAAAGAGGTAACCACATGTTGCACTCAATTCCAAAATTCACTCAATCATTCCCTTATATATTTATAAGCAATATACCATGTGTGCATCATGATATTGGCTCCAAGGGTGTACGGTTCGTCTAAGAGTGGCGGCGGCAACAAAGAAACGAACGTGGACCCTTACCAGTGCCCCTTCAATCAACACGGCACTGTAAACTTCAACCTCTGATATATATTAAAAAAGCAGGAATGTTACATAGCTATTCCTGCTTGGTGGTGATTTACACAATTAACAAATTGCGTAATCGAAAACGCCAAGAACAGATCAGTTTTCATGGGGCCTGGTATCTGCATCACAGCGGTCGACAAAGAATAGAATTGTAACACAGATAAAACTTACCATATGACAACGTTTTTTTCTGAGATAATTAAAGTTATAGTTCTGAATTTTCCATTTTCGACGATTTTATACGAGTTGGCCATGTTTATTATTTATCTGGTGAAAATGTAATTTCTTCAGAAGTTTGAAACATATGTTCGTCATTGAAAATGCACAGTAACTCGCGTCATTGCCGTCTATAGAATAATATTTAGAAGCGTTAGACCTATAACAACGTAACAGTGCTTTAATCGTACAATCTTGTCATTATTATAGTATAGTAAACTGAGAACAATTAGAGCATAAACACGTTTGTCGAAGAAATACACCAAAACATTAACATTGTCGTATATACGAGACGTATAACAGTTAACTAGTGTTTAAAAAGGAATATGGATGAAAACATTTATTTGTTATTATTGTTAGAACCAAATTGGATTATGATTTATCGTGAACTGTCGATTAAAAAAACCCCGCTAATACGCATTAGATAATTGCATATTCATAGTACAGCGTATTAATCAACATGTATTAAAACATCAAAAAATACTTATTCTCATCTAAATTGGATCGGTAATATCACGTACACGCAGGGTTCTCACAACAACAAGAGTATAAAAATGAAGAGGGGTCAGGAAGAGACTCAACAATTACTTCGTATGATTTTGATTTCAGCGGAACGTTCCATTCCTAGTTACGGGTGGTACAATCTATAGAATGACGAACTAATGAGTACAAGTAACACGTATAGACCACGGGAACATCGGTTTCTACGCAACACAATGTAGCCACAAATACGTAATACTAAACTAACCGATGCATTGGCACCGCGGGTCGACGCATCATCACGGGAGACAAAACATGATGTAGGTCACCGAACAATTTGAGGGCGCTATATTGTTTTGGCCAGGTTCAGTTTAGCCCATTTGGCAGGACTATTGATTCATAAAACGTGTCTCAGACAATTCCTTTGCTATATGATGTAATCAGTCATAAATTATGGTATTTTGCGATATTATGTATAAGTTTGACAACATTTTGTGTGGAAAAGTATTATTTTGACTATAGTTATTAAAGTCGTTCCGGTCGTAATTTCTAATTAACGGTTTTTGGCATAACTTTGTTTGAAATTTAATACAAATTGTAACAAGTGCCTAAAAACATTTCAACCATCTTCGGGAGATAAATAAACGTGTGTAATTTACCCCACCGCTATGTGAAATATTTTAATATTACTGTATTGTCACATTTCATGCCGTGATTTGTCAATGCCGACTAATTCGTTTTCAGTGAAGGTATCCAATTTTCCAGTCATTTATTATGGAATGGAGAGAATGGCCACAGTCGTTGTATCTAAACGCTAACACTGATTACAAGAATTTTAACATACACAACGACACGTCACGACTCGTCTTAACAACAAAGTTGACCCGTTTATCACGTACGCTTGACTATACGTGAAATTACTAGTAACTCACGCGAGGATAATCCCAATGTGT
Source organism: Saccoglossus kowalevskii (assembly GCF_978046115.1). Lineage (NCBI taxonomy): Eukaryota > Metazoa > Hemichordata > Enteropneusta > Harrimaniidae > Saccoglossus > Saccoglossus kowalevskii. The sequence goes on from NC_140646.1 coordinate 38,385,973, forward strand.
TTAGGACGCCGTACAATGCGACACGAGAATCGGTACACATAATAGTCAAAACATGCGTAAATGTTGACTTACCTTAAACCATGTGACGTTGATATTGTTACTGTATACATTTTATAGGTATGATATGGGCACTGATGATAGGACGATGTTTCCTGGAGTGTCTATTCTTCGACGCAAAACGCATCTACAGCTAATGTATTGTTGTAACTGTTCCCCATGGTCTTGACTTTGTAGACTAACGTATGTATAGTGTACGTTGTCGTCACGGTTATTCACGCGGAAAAAACAAACAAACTTAATTGATTTTACGAGGTTGTTTGTTGTTCAGCGTAATATATTATTAATCCCTGACGGTGTTATATCCTGTACTGTACACTGTGATATATGTTAAGTCAGGTCTGATGGTACTACCAATGTGACGTACCAATGTGACATATCCAGTTATATCCGATATTGATATATCGCTTAACCAATGTGATTTGCCTTTTATACCCGATACTGATTTATGACTGTGATAAGTCAATTATATCCGATATTGATATATCAATGTACAACTGTGATATACTCAGTTAAATCAGATATAGATATATCGCTGTAGCCTTGTGATATGCTCAGTTAAATCAGATATAGATATATCGCTGAGCCATTCTGACTCGGATATGCCCAGTTTTTACGCCACTCTCAGACTAATGGATATTTACTGTGATTTTTTGGTTGTTGAAGATGAACATAGGAATAATATGGATGCCGAAGAACGAATGAATAATAGATATTTTATCTACTAGTTGTTTCTGTGAACAGTGATGGGTTACTTGAAAGCCGATATCTCCAATATCATTCAACCGCTTTCACTGGCAGAACCGATAACGATTTAAAGCTGAGATGTTTAATTGTTAATTTGTTTCCCTTAGACAATTTGACCTGTGGCCTCTTTCCAGAAATAGTTGACACTTAATTTAACACAACTTATAACCATATTGTACAAATACTCCGACTATAGTATAGTATTATCACGCGATGCCATAATGCTCCAGTACGTGAGGAATGGCTGAATGCTCATACTAAAATTCTGTTTGAATTACAGAGACGTGCTGTTCCAGTCATTGCCGATAATTGTAAGTATACTTGTTCTACAAAATATTTGTTTTATACCCCACCCAGACATACTTGTGTAAAAATGTGTATTATATAAATGTTTTAATCCAATTAAACAGTTTTGTTTAATGTTTCGAATGTTTGACTTGTATATCTGACCCATAACTGGGTTACTCAGAACGTGTGATAAATTGTGACTCAGTCGTAGTGTGGTCTATTTGACAATAAAAGGATGCAGTACACTTTAATAAGGCAAAGTAAAATACAATTTGTTAAAAACAGTACCACTCTTTAAATGTTATTGTAGATTGATTTTCATCCATTCCAATGGATGTTAAGTGATTACAGAGTATTATTATTGTATGCCTTGTAACATTCTATCCATAAACAGTGATGAAATTGATATCAACGTCAATCACGCCACATGACTGTTAAATAAACAAAACTATTGTTTTGGTATATTTTAGCTTTACTAGAAAATGAAAACACAGTTACCAGAAATAGTTTCACGTGAAACAGTAAAATAGCTGCACCGTTTTTTACGAAGTGGTGTACAGTATATTCTATGCCAATTTAGAGCACTCGGTTTTCACAGTCCAGTAAGTCAAGTAATTTATTACTTTATGTGTTGCCACGGCCCGCTACCATTACTGTGCCCTCGCCGATGGACTCAAACTACATCCGAGTAAGCCCTCGGTGAGGGCCCGGTAACTCGCGTCGTGATATTTTAAGCATGACATTAAAGGGCGGTGGTCGTCGCGTCGCGTCCTGATCGACATGGGACTCATAGCGACGTATACAACGCGTGTAAAATACATTGTTTATTTACATGAAATTCGAACACGCGCTGCGCGACGACCACCGCGCTTTAAAATAAGATGAAACTTAATAATTTAATCTGAAAGTAAAATACAAAATTAGTTATTATGTAATTATAAGTCTGAAGATAAAATTAATTAAATAGTAACTCGAGTTTTACCTTTGACGAACATCAATGGAAAGCTGGAAATATTGACCATCCACGTCTAAATCCAGGCTAGTCTACGCTTCATCATTTTTTGTTGCAAAATGAGCCTCCATTCTCTACGACGACGATTCTCGGCTATGCCGTACTTGTGGAGACTACACTTTCCCCACGTACAACATGTAATAGGCATCGGTCTAGGATTTTAAAAGGATTAATCAAATATCAAGTTTTAATATTTTATACAATGTTCTAGTATATGAATTTGACAATACCATAGAAGTATCCCAACCATTTTATGACAGGTCAGTGTTTTTTATTCTTCACATCAACATTTCTTTTCATACAAATACACTATATGCCATGTTTTCACCATAGGTCACCGAGTATTGTTTTGAGATATATATCCATAGTGCATGATGGTAACATGTCCTAAAACACACATCTTTTCTCTGAACTAAGTACTTTCTATGATATAGAGTACATAATAATTGGTGATCGGTAGACGTTTCGAGCAATGGCTCTTTATCGATTGCATAGAAGAAAATATATACTTTCTGCTTTGAATTTACTCCCTTCATCTATGTAACATGAAAATATAAAAATAAAAAAAAAATACAATATTGGGGGGGGGGGGGGGGTTAGTGCTACCAATAACAACTCCAGCAGCGGCGTTCAACTTTAGTGCGTACTCTACTTGTAGCGGAATCCCTTTGGTAATTTACATATCGTCAAAGACATGCGCAGTTAGAACATCCAATATGGCGTTCATTCGCGGGAGTTTTGTATTTGGTGTAAAGGATTAAGTGACTGACTCCAAACATGGAACGATATCTGATGGTCTTGGTTGCCAATCGAATTAGTAACGGTATGTATAATAATTATTTCCAGTTATTCTCTGCTACATGGATTGGTGACAAATCCGCGATATTTGCGGAGGTCGAGTGACATCACGATTATCAACTGAGGCTAATTTTAATTTTTATGACCTCACCACTGATCCAAAACTTTGTACCAGTACTGTCTTGGTCAATGACCGTTCTAGAAATTGTTAGTGGTATGCGCCGTAAAGGTTTAGAAGCTCAAAGTATCGATCACAGTCATTGTTCAACACAATTGGCAACTTTATTCTGACCATCAGTGGCAGACTCTTCGACTGACATGAATGAATGGTTAAAGCGCAGTCACTTGTATCTCAATATGTTGTAGTGATCATTCCACTCGCACCCCCCCAAAGAAATTCCTCAAATCAACATGGCAAATCTTATTTTTCAAATGTTGACATATTATCAACATTTTTCCTCACGTGGTGTGAGCATTCGGATTACAGTTTTCAAATACAACCAGTACGAGTAGGTGATTATCTGTTAAGTGTGAGATCTCGCATATTGCGTGAAAGACGCAGACCGCTGCAAAAATCAAATGATTTGATTCTGAATATTGTTTTATAGCTTAATCACAAAATGCTGATCTTTCAAAAGAAAATATAGTGTAGCAAAATTTTTTTATTTCATTTTTATTGTTTATATATAATTATAGTTTACCTCATTATGTGTGTGTGTTCTTATTTTCATCATAAAAATAGTTTACAATCATACATTGTTGTATAGTATCTGAGAAACTCTGAATGAGTGAGTGAGAAACCCTATCCAAACTATACTGTTACTCATGAAGTGAGCTGTTCATATTGTCTGTCAACACTCTGTTCAAGTTTATTGTAATAGAACATTACTAATAAAAGAAAACTCATTTAATCATAATTTCACTGTATTACTATATTTCAATTTTAAATTTAGAAATTTTCTGGAATTTTCTATAACCTATCTGAGTGCCTGATAATTATTTTGGTGTATAACCAGAATAACACTGTCACAGTGACTAAACACATTCAAAGTCAGTTTCAATCTGTAATTGGTAAATAGAAATTTGTGATTTTCTATTTTTGAACCATGGCCCATTCATGAGTTGAGTGTGCCTTTTGTACTTTTATTTATTTATTATATTCAAGGTCTTATGTAATGGATGTATATGATTTAGATCAGTTACTGTGTGAACATTTAATCATATACCCTAGCGGAGACTACTCCAGGCTTTATGATTTAATACATGAGGTTTATTTTTTCTCAGTCATTCATAGGATTTCAAAATGTCAAAATCACTGAAATTATTAAATCAGAATTACAAGATTGTTTATGATGACTTTTTTTGGTATTTTGACTATTTTTCAGGAACTATTTATGAAATAACCCAAATTCAGCTGTTTTTAGTACTCTACAGTAAATGATAGATGACATCACATGCTTAGGAAAAGTGGTAATATTTATGCCAAGGTGTGTGGACTTTAACACCACTACAGGACTTGTCAAATGCTCTATATAATGCTAAAATTGACGGTAAAAATATTACTATGTATGTGGTCAACTTGAACCACAAAGTTTATAATCCTGCTACAAGTATTCTGATATTCTTTATACAGAAACTACATATTCAGATTTACAACAGTTTTTAGAGGGAGGCTTCTGTACTCAAAAAGGTAAGTAAAAGAAGCTGTTCTCCCTAATCTACCCTCCTAAAAAACATGATTTTGTGAGCTGAGTACTTTGGGTGCTAATTTGGATGAGTACGGTAGTAAGGGGTGGGCTTATACTTGAAGACCACCTCAGAAAAGATGATTTTTATTTTCATTTAACATTATAACCATCTTACCACTCATGAAAAATTATCCAAATTACATCTTTTGTTCACCACACCGGGCTCTGGAAATATTACGTCTTTTAGAAGAAAAAAAAAAGGGAAACGAGTCGTCATTGATTTCCACAACACTTTTATAATGAAGAAACAAACATGTTCATAAAATTACACACATTTTATTATAATATGATTTACATACCGTCTGAATTCACGGTATAAAAATGGGTAGAGTCTGTGGGAAAACAGTTGAAAGCAAAATCTTGACTGGGATGTTTTTGATCGTATGCTCTTGATGCAAAGTACTTTCCGCCATGTTTTATTAAAACAATTTGATCTGAAACACCGTCCTTTGACCTAACAGGTCACGTCTTTCATTAACCAATCAAAATGCTATGTCATACAGATGAAATTTGTTGATTATTGATGATGTAATTATTGTTAACACAATGCGGAAGTGAATTACCGCAATGTTAAAATGTGATTTTGTGACTTGACAATAACATTTTTGGCACTTCTAAAACTACTACTCAAAACAACTTGTAAATTTATGATATTTACAACCAGGTGTTGGAGTGTTACATGTGATGGGACTTAATCACACGTAACCTGTTATTTGTTCTCTTACAGACGATGACTGCAATAATTCTTCATGTGTTTTGGACAGACATAGAACCCACTATATAAGTATTGTATTTCCTGATGCGCAACACAGTCAGCTTGCAGAATGGCGAGTGATTACACAAAGTTCAGATGTACAATGTGTTGAACTATTGAAGGAATTTAACACTGACGATGTGACATCAGAGTATGTACCATCTCCTGCATTTACAGAATTTCATTGTTATTTCGTTTAATTCTGAGCCAAAATAACTTTTGTGATACGAGATGAGTAAATACATGCTGATAACAGGTGTGGGTGATATTCGCTCACATTCGATCAGGTTCAGACTGCATGCATTGGATCGTAGGGTTACAATAAAGGAAGCGTAATTTATTCCTGACTGCACAAAATAAAATTCCAAATTTCGATAAAGAAAATAGTCAGAATAAATTCATTTTGATTATGGCAAACCATACTCTAGCACCAGCCTTAGCTGTCTTCTTAAAAAACAGCTATGGAACAAAACAGCAACAACTATCAGTGTATTAGGCCACATTTTGTGTTCTTTCTATATTCTGTATTCACCATTGGCTGCAAATTGTATTTTTTTGTTTTTGACTTGTTTTTTTTTTTTTTTTTTTATTTTAGAAAAGTTTATTTTTTGTTTTCTTTTTTAGATTGTAGTTTTTTTTTTTTTTTTTTTTTTTTAATTTCTTTCTGTAAGACCCTTTTTATCCTTTCCTAAGGATTTTATGCGTCTAATAAAAAAAAAAAAAAAAATAATGTACATTTAAACAATACACTTTATTATGGCGATGTTACAACATAGAAACTACACTGTAACAAGAAGGCAACTGATGAATACATGATAGAATGCCCCTTTTATAGGGTTCAGTAGGATTCACACCTATGGATTAAAATAAGAGGGAGACACAGTGATAGGTTTTCAATATTGATACATCGGCTTAAAATCGACCTTGCAACTGATTCCTATTGCTTTTGTGCTGTCTGTTAATTATTATTGAATGGCTTATGTAAACCGAATCTGTGTTTCTTTACATTAGAGATACATGCATTACGGTATAGTTTCAGGCATGTAACAACTTTCAATTGTTGTATCTCAGCTAATATAGCATGTAATTGAACAAAATAAAGATGAATAGATAAAGCAAAACATGATCTAATAATATAACTAAATTACGAATACGAAAGAATAAAACTGAATAAACAACAACAAATATGAATCAATGAGGAAAAACACAAGTGGATAAGCATCCACGACAACAGGGTCCATAGCATTGGGAAAATCAATTGAAAATCTTTGGATTTGTTGACGTCTGGAAAGTCTTTGAGTTTTTAAATTACAGGTAAAATAAAAAAATCTTCTTGGGAAAAATGTAAGAAAGTATGGGAAAGGTCTGGAAAAGTCTTGGAAATCATTTGGCTCTTGGTGCTATGGACCCTGAATAAGTAATGTAACATTTAGGATAATAACATGCATAGTATCTGAAAACTAGATCTTTGCTCAATAAACAGTTTATTTTCCAGCTGTTTTGTTTTACATGGATAAAACAGTGTAAACAAATCTCCTTATGCCCCTTTCTTTAATCAATGCTGTAGATTTTAGCACGCTTACAGTCTGTGAAAATCATTAATAACAACACTCACTCTTTCAGGATTGACTCAAAATATTTAGATGATACATTACATGGACTGGCCGATAAATTACCAGTAACAGGTGAGTGCCCATGGACAACGAACGGCATCTCTTTTCATTTATATCTGGATCATAGATCTAATGTTAGATAAAAAGGATAGATTTGCTATATGCCTGATTTAATTATTCACAGCCTCATGGATGGATGTATTTTACTCAGAACATGGACAGTACTAATGGTTAGTACCTTCCATGCTCAGAGTAAGTTTGTGGGTTTTCAGCCACCGTCGTCTAGCCTGGCTGAATGAGGTTAATCCCCATGTATGGATGTCTCAATGTATGCTCCTATGTCTTTTCAATGATTTTTTTTCATTTATTTGTAGGTTCTTTCCTGTTAGATGTTGTCTGGATATTTGATGCATCATATTTTCCAATCCATGAACATTTATATTTGTTTGGATCTCTTCGTCGTCTCCAGGAATGGCACAATGCCAATATTACTGTGCTATGTACTTCAGACAGTCAGACTGCTATAACATCCTGGGTTTCTTACTTAAATGCAACTTGTAGGTTATTACAAGATGCTCATATCAATGATATGTGTCTATGCACAAGGAGAGATGTTGTTTGGAAAGGCACTGTAACTTTACATGAATCAAAGGTAATGTTATTGTTCTTTCTTTATTAATTTAATAAGTTAGTCACATGATTTCGCCGACATCTTTGGTTTTCAACAAAAAATACCAAAAGTTTGGGCATTTGTTTGTCATGAATGCTTCAATCGCGGCATTTGTTTCTCAAAAGTGCTATAAGTGATGAACTTGATATTTTGCATGTATTATACATGACCATAGCTTTTTATGAGAACAAAAAATAGTTTTTATCAGTTTGGGTGTCATCTTGGATTTTTGGCAAAAATTACCAAACAATTTGGAACATTTGTTTCTAATGAATTCTTCAGTCGATCTACTTGATATGTACACTTAGTATTATTAGAAAAATAATTTTGATCAGTCATACTGTTTGGGGGCCATCTTGGATTTTTGGCAGAAATGGTCACAATTTGGAGAATTTGTGTCATTTTTGTGCCTTAACCAATGAACTTTAATATATCAGTGGATACATATTGGGGCATATTCAACCTTCAAACTTGGCTTTGACAAAGTAGCTCTGCAGCTTTAATTTTTATTTGTAGTTAATTAAGAAATCTTCAGTGTCTATTTCTACCAAATTTATTACCAAATTAGTTGATTTTTTTGAGATACAAAAGCTGCTACAAATTAATAGTCTATCCGACTTCTTCAGTGTGTGTGTTTACAGATATTTGTTCCTAAACGTGTCTAAAATCTTGAGCTACAACAGCAAAATCTTTCTGTAGAACTGCTAATTCTTGCTCACTCAGAAGTAAAGACACTAGTCATCACTTGCAAGATCAAGTGTCACAAACAGTCACATGATTGCCTAGCAACCAGAAATTATTTTCCATACATGTGTAGTTTCAAGTACATGTACGTAAAACTGATGATGAATGTTAATACACAGCTTCAGGCTTTTCAAATAATGGTAGACCAGTCACGGTTTTATGAAGTTTTTTTTCTCAGCATTTTGAACAATAATTATAATTATTTTAAACTGGCAATGATTCATCTCCTACTATAGGGAGTAAACTCTGTGGCCATTCCTGGATTTGTTCTTACAAGATGCAGTGAAGAAATGGATAAACATGATTCAAAATTCAGGATCATACTAAGGGAAGAAAAGGGATCATCGTTGGATGAGGTGAGTTTGCTTATTGAGAACATATACCACTGAGATTTTTGAGATGTGCTTGATCTGAGAAACAGATTACAAAAGACTGGGGTATATCATTTGTGAGTATTGAAATTCAGCATGTGCAAGTGATTGTTGTAATATTTAGGGAATAAAATATGACATTATGCCCATTATTAGTCCCCGTTCAGGCGCAGCCTGAAAAGAGGACTTATAATTCAGGTTTTGTCCTTTTTAGCCCCCGCCGGATCTGTGATCCGGGCGGGGGGATTAATTTGGGTTGTGTCTGTGCAATGTGCGTGCACATTTTCATGTTACCAGCTTTTTCTCACACATGTGTGATCCAATTAAGTTCAGAGTTGGTACAGAGACAGAAATTGATGGTGCTATGGTGCACATCAAGTTATTTTTTCGATTCTTCAAAGTTTCACTGTGTTTTTCCTTGATTTTTAACATTTTTCCTTCAAAATCCGACTTTTCCCGAAATTACCTGATTTTAATCCGAGTTTTGATGACGCTTACGCAGTTCTCGTCTCGGTGGAAATCAGTCAATTTTGTGAGGATATTGTATCCCGGAATCTTTATTTGCGCAACGCTTCTATGGACAAAATTGTGTCTCGTCAATTTCAAAGGTAAGAAACTGTGCTTGTTATGGTATTTATACACTTTGTATTATCGTTTGTGTCTCCGGTTTGGTGATCGTGAGAAACTATTGCTAACTGGCGAGAGTTTCGCCAGAAAAACTGCCTTTTTATTATGGTTGTAGGAACTGATCATGATTATGTATTGTGTAAATTGAAAGTTTACCTCGTGACTTAAGAGGTTTGCAGTGCTCTCACCGAGATTCAAACGTCGTGGTGGTGTCGGCGCAATGCTGCTCTGAGACGCTTGCCAGACTCTGCCTCGCTCAAAATCATTATCGCCATGCTTGATTTCCGCAACATTTACATTTGTTTATGATTTCCACAGCTATTGTTCTACGAGATGCGTCCTCGCTGTTCATAAACAGCCATGAACAAGTTTAGTTGGGTCAGCATGTACTCATTGAAAGTGTTGGTTTATTTACGTAATCCACTGATCACGCAATAGGCGAAGTTAAAAATATGTCGCTACTCAGGAGAGCTTGCCCACAACGCTAAATGTCCCAATATAAACGTACCGGTACGTTTTTTTTTTCTACAGAAAAATTCCATCCGGCACATTTTTATTTGGGACGGTACGTTTATTTATTTTTCTAAATCCGATTAAAAAAATCCTTCCTTTTTCCCCATGAGAAACGAAGCCAAAAGATCGCACTAAAACATCGGTAAATCTGGTCTTTCGTGTTGCTTTCACCATGAGGTCGCTGAACTGTCATATTTAAATGCTTTATGGTAATTTGAGCACATGGGCACCATCCAGCATTTTGATTGGTTGATTAGCGACTTGACCTATCTGGTCATTATAAACACGCGTCGTGGGCATGGATAACATGGCAGATATTGTCTCATCGAGCGTTAACATGTAACCGAAAACATTTGCTTACGATAAAACTAAGTTGAATTTTACTTGCATTTCATAACAATTCAACGAATTTATTTTTTGTACGTTAATATAATCACTACTGAGTACTAATCAACAATTACAACACTTCGAAAACAAGTAAGCTACCGTACCGTGCTACCAACAAAAAAATAATGCATAATGAATATAGTGAATATTTGTTGTTGTCATGTGAACAGTTTTTTTGATTGACTGTAATTTTCCAACATTCCATGACGTCTATTGTAGCACCAAATTAGGGCTTTTCACTCCTCCTTGACGCCTATTTAAACGATTAGACGGCATCTTGTCGCCAGCCACGAATGTCACACTAGACGAACTTGATCGATACTGCCGACTATTCCATGCATTTTTTATCGACGCACGACGACACGCAAATCGAGAAAAGTATTGTCCTTGCAACAATTTTGCGCAATACGTCACCACTATACAGTGACTGATTTTAATTTTTATTCAACATTAAAACAAACTACAGTGAATTGTTCTATGGTCGTATACAAATAAAATAAACTACATTAAGATACAGTAAAGTTAACCAACTAAACAGAATGCTAAATAAAGCTAAATAATATTACAAACACGTATAGAATCACAATAAACTTGTACGATACAGTACAATACAATACTCTAACTACTATTGCTAAGGAGTGGAAAATCACATTCACATTAGAGTCATAACTATGGAAAGAATATTTTTATATTTGGTGGAGCTGCTCATATATCATGAGCATACATTTTTGTATGTACTGTGCAGTTTCCCAGCCAGTCAGACTACTTCGCTACTTCGCTACTTCATTACATCTTGCAGCCTTTCAAACAGTATATTGCTAGAAATGCATCAATTGTTGTCCATGTATATTCCCAATTGCTCAGTGAAAACTTGCAATTTCTTTCTGGCTGGTATAAATATATTAAGTAATATATTTTCGTACTGAAAAGACAGTACGAAAATATCTTTTTTAATTAAATTTAACAGCTAATGGGAGCATATATGCTACAATCTCTGCTTACTTTTGACTAAATGTTTTTTTGTTTTTTTCAGGTGCAGAGCCAGAATTTTTTTCTCGGAAAGCAAAGCCACTGAAACTGCATATACAATGTATTACAAAAGCATACTATTCGCTGCATGTCTGACAATTGTATAAAGTTTTGCAGGTCGTCTTTTTTTTTTTTTGAGAAGTGCTGTCAACCAAAGCATAAATATGTGTTTCTCTGTACATAAAAGTTCAATTTCACATGATTTGTTAATATTAATGTATGATAATAAAAACTTGATAATATTTTTTCTTGATTCTTGCACTTTATTTGTATCATTGTCATATGAGAAGTACTCTTGTCCTTAGTTATTTAGAGATATTGAAACTAATTCAGGGCCATAAACTACATGTAGATCTGTACATGAAGTACATGGGAAGTAAAGTTGTTGACACAGGTAATGTACACCAAGGATCATTGCAGTTTCTCAGTTCTTCATCTGGTGCTAGTACTTGTATGACAAACGGTATCTTTGCTCTGTTACTGTTTGAAATATCAGAAGTTTTTCGCTGGAACAGTTCTGTGATTGACGGTGTTCTTGTATTAGGAATACAGTTGTACAAAGAAGTTTATCCAAACAGACACAACACTGACTCTTCAACATATTTGCAGATCTGATTTGCATACTTGCATGTCATTTTACCTGTTGTACTTGTTTGTTGCTCTCTGGTGTTCTTGCTGAGAATGCCATAGAAATCATGTTTGCCAATTTACATCCAAACCAAAAACTGGACAAATTATATGTTGCAACTTTCAGTGTCATTCATGCCCTGTTTGATTGGATAAAGTTTTACGACTTGGAGGCCATTTTTTCCCTCAAAAATCTAAAAAAAACAAGCTTTTTCTAGCTGTTAACAGCTTTTTCTCAGATATGTCATCCAGTTTTGTTCAAAGTTGGTACAGGGACAGGTAATAATTGTTTACAAGTGCACATCGCATTATATGTTTAACAAGTTATAAATTGTCTCAGAAAAGCCAAATGAATAAATTTTTACCCCACCCCCTAAAATTGTAACACATCAATTCTGAACATTTAATAACAGAATTTTAATACAGCTCATAATGAATTAATTCACTCTGACACAAACTAAGTTCAATATAAGTTTTTAAATTTTTTTCTGAGCGGGGGCTATGACATGGCATGTCATGTCTTGTTCCGTCTCCAACATTTTCTCAGAAATTCTACAGCAGGTATCAGTGAAACTTGGCAGGTTGATGAACAAGTGTCTTCCGAGTATGCACGTAATTTTTTTTCCAGATCTGAAAATCCCAAGTGGGTCTTTTTCACGATTTTTATCAAAAATTACCTCTCCCGGCAACATTGACAGAACGTCTGTGCATGCTCAGAATAAATTAATTACTGTAAAATACTTTATTTTTGCTTGCAACATTTTTTTGCTATATTCGCTGAAGGAATGTTTCAGTTAAAATAAAATCCAGCGAATATTCCCTTTTTCCTATATTTTACAGTCAAACTTGTCAAAAATCAATGAAAATAAATTCAATACAAAAACAGCCAGAAAGTCTTTTCAGCGAATGATAATTCCAGCTGAAATAAAATATTTTGCAGTAGATTAGATCTGTGAGTAACGCTACAGCACGTGATTTCTCCATTGCGTGCAATTTATTATAGTACTGTTTATACATGTATTCTGTTCGGCTCAGTGGTCTCATTCACTAGTTACTAGAAGAACTAGTAACCTTATTTGATTTCAAGAACTTCAAGAAGGCGGCATAAGAGACGTGTTTGCAAAGGTAAGTTCTCCAGTTTCTACAAAATTGAATGTATTTTGGGGTACGATTGGTGTACATTCCGTGACGTACGTACGGACGTGAATATTATGATGATTGCCAGCTTTATATTCTTGTGAAAAGCCAAAAAAGCAAACAATTGTCTCCAATCTACGAAACTAGTTTGTAAATTGTATACCCTGTCAAATTATTGTACACGGACGATTAATTCATGGGGACATAGTTTCAAGTTAGTAAATCGTTATCCGGTCTTTTGCTTGTGACGCGATTTCTGAAATATCCACAACTCGGGGCGGGGGGGGGGGGGGGGGGGAATGTCCCTGTGTCGATCAATTTATTCATTATATAATAGTAGGTTGCATATGATTATATTCGTATTTTTATGTTGTGAGCATTAAACTGTTAGTTGTAATGAAGATTTTGCCGATCTCGTACGATTCAACAAGGCCGATGTGCAGTGACAACACGTGTATGGACGTTCGGTCGAGTAGTCTGCAACGGACCATGAAATCGCCCGGCGTTTTTTCGGCATTTTTTTTTAGTTTTTTTTTAAATATTTTAGATATTTCATTCACTCCTGGCGCCTAAAAGAGTCTACTTTATATTTTACCATAGTCATTGACACCTATTGTGAATAGCCTGAATGGGTAAGCTTCGTTTCGACAATGAGCTGTTATTTCTGCGAACAATGTTAAATTATTCTTTGAATGCTCAGTTTATATTTTGAAAACAACAAATTTTTTGATTAAAAAAAAATCATGCCGTTTTCCCTGTCAAAATCAAAGCATAAAGATCTTGCCAGAACATCGGTAAATCTACTACCGCGTTGCGTTCACCACGAGGTCACTGAACCGTCATTAACATATTTAAATGAGCCACGTGTAAATGAGAACAAGGCGGATATCTATCACTTCGCGCATTTACATTCGACCGAAATCATTCGTTTACGATGAAACTAAGTTGAATATTACTTCCAATTTATAAAAATTCAACAAATTAAATTTTTGTGCGTTATTATAATCATTACTGAATAATAATCAACAATTGCAATACTTCGAAAACAAGCAAGTTATTCACTTGTAAAACACAGAATAACCAGATTGTGCTACCGTGATCATTCGCTACCGGTACTAACCACTAAGCAATGTATTCGTGTTTGTATTTATTCGAAACTTCTTTTAGAACATACTTTACTTTTCGTTATCAACAAGATTATAAAAAAAATAATGGATGTTACAGTATGTGAATTTTTTGGGGGGATTCAATTCCAACATTTCGCGATGCCTATGAGAACCAAAGGCCTTTCACTCTTCTCTGAGTGTGACACCTAAACCAGAGGTTTTATGGTGTATAAATTGGCACTAAATGAAAAGGCCGTTGAACCTTATTCAAATTTATAAATACATGTTATTATGTATTTCATTATGAAAACTGACTAAATTAAATGTGATCTTATTTTTAATTATGATTATGATTTATATCGGTAATGACGTTTTCATCCAATATTAATTGTGCAATTGTTAAAATGCCTACCTACACATTTATTGTTTTTGTTTCTGTTGCCCTGAAATAGACATTTGTAAAAAAAAAAAAAAAAAAAAAATTTAAAAAAAATCATGCTTGATTAAAATTAAAAAAAAAAAAGATGTAGTCATGTAGCCCTTTCCTGTTACCTGTTTTCAACTTCTTCCAAAGTAAAACTGGCAAAGCCTTGTAATTGCCATACAATCATCAACTGTCGGAAAACTTGTGTTATTGAAAATCTTTATTTTGTTGTCTGTGAATTAATATAATATTTGAAATGGCGTAATGGTGCAAAATATTCTCAAACAATCAGTCTCCTGATGACACTACACTGTGCATTTATGCACAGTCAGTATCCCAATGCGCGATCACAGCTTACTAAGTGATGATTGTGGTTGAAATGGAAAACTGAATACAAAAATCCAGTAATATCTCAAACAAATTTCCATCTGCTGTGAATGCATGTTTCGTCGCATCAAATAAATAACCCAATTTTATGATAGAAGCTTGCAATCTTGTGCCATACAAGGTCAAGTGATTGAGCAATAACAAATGTGATTTTATGTATTAGGTCATTGAATGTATCCAAAAACATGGTACCAATGATTTGAAATTTCATGAGTGCTCGCGGAAGGTTTATCAATCCTGCGTATTGTCTTGTTCTTTATCAATCCTGCATTTCAGTTACTAGAATTCATACTAAAAAAATAGTTTCTGTTTTTCTTCTAATAATTCGTCCACTTTCAAAAACAAATATTTTTCCATAGTCGAAATGCTAGAAGAATACAAAACTACTGTGATTTCATAGCGATACCTGTAGGGCCATTGTCAATTAGTTCGCCTAATCAACACTGCGTTATACATAGGACTGATATTGAATCACGGAGAGTAAAATCTGGTGATACTAATCCCTAGAACCACTTAGATTGGGACATATGTCTTATGAACCCACATGTGTATGTCTTTGACTATACTTATTTTAACCTATTTTTTTTTTTTTTTTTTTTTACAGTGGTGCTGTGAACTGCTTCAATTTCGCAAGGCAATTTTTTCTGGGTTCCTACAACATGGAGTGTCAGGGACTTTATTGAAATGTTGTACACAAATTTCACAAAATCCTGAATATATCTAGAAGTGAAAATTAAATGGTTTACAGTATTTTATACCCATTAATAATGATTGAAATGCAATACTGCACTAAAAAGACTTCAAACAATTATTTGTTTCTTCTCCATTGAAGGGAATGAGCAGACCAACCTTTATCGCAACTGGCTTTCTTAATTATTACATGTACTTGCTCTGAAAACATAGCTTTTACAATTGTTTAAATTAACAGATGTTGTTCTATGTACAATGAATACATTTTAAATAATAAACCTTACTGTGTTAATAACAAATTGTATTTGACAACATGAGAATGATTCTGATGCCCAGTGGTGATGTTGAAACAAACCCAGGTCTTGGTAATATACTAAGACCTGATTAACAAAGAAGTCATGTACCGGTACATCAAGGTTCACTCAGATTTATGAATGCAGTATGACAAATGTATGACAAATAGTTTTGTTGCACTTGTGTACTCTGAGATTCTGAACATGGGTCAGTGGAAGTTTTTAGTTGTCAATACAAAACTAGATCATCGGAAATCACTTTATGATGAGTTGTAACCACAAAGAGTACATATTTATTCACCTGTTTGCAGATGTTCCTTGTACAACTTTATAATCAAATAACGGGGACTGTGACATTTCATGTCTTGTTATGTGATAACAAGGCAAATGCTGTTTCATAGCCATATCTCTGACGTGCTTTGACGGATCATGTTTGCACTTTTATTTGTGTGATGATCAGATTCAAGATGGCCGACTAGTGGTCATTTTATTTTAATAAATGCTGTTTCAAAGCCACATCTCTGACATGCTTTGACGGATCATGTTCGCACTTTTATTTGTTTGATGATCAGATTCAAGATAGCAGATTTGGTCATTTTAATGTTGAAAATACATCAAAAACAAACATTTCTGCAATTTCCTTGGTGTGCATACATTGAAAATAATGGGACTATAAAGTTTTTTTCAGATCATACTCAAAATTGACAAATGACAGAAATTTGTTATTAACAACTGCTTTTAGATTCATGTATCAGATGACATTATACATCATGTTAGACATATTAACATGCATTTGTTTTCATATTTCTGATTCAAAATGGCTGCCTAATTTCAGTTTTGTTTACAATTGAGCCAGCATTAAAATATATTTTGAATATTAACAATTGAAAATATGTGCAGCAGTACACTCAAAAAAAAAGAAATTGGCGGTGTGCTTAGCATATCATGAGGCATTGATGCTCACATAAAAATGACATTTGAAAATACACTGATAGCTGATGTTGCTGTAACATTTACCCCAATGACATTTTACCAGTCTCATGAAATAATGAAAACTGTCTTGTATATTCTTATAAAATTGAAATGTTATTTTAACAGATAACTTGCATAGTTGCTAGAAATTTAGATGTTGTCCAAGTTGTGAGATGTGAAGAAATCCCAAGTTATCTATTGTCTTCACTCAAGTATAAGCTGTATCCTTAAAAGTCTACCCTGATGTGTGTGGTAGCTGTTAAGTGTGGCTGGTGTGTGGTGGTAGTTGTTGTGTGTGATGGCTGGTGTGTGATGGCTGGTGTGTGGTGGTAGTTGTGTGTGATGGCTGGTGTATGTGATGACTGGTGTGTGATGGCTGGTGTGTGATGGCTGTTGTGTGATTGCTTGTATCTGTGGCTGGTGTGTGGTGGTAGTTGTGTGTGATGGCTGGTGTGTGATGGCTGGTGTGTGGTGGTAGTTGTGTGTGATGGCTGGTGTGTGATGGCTTGTGTGTGATGGCTGGTGTGTGATGGTTGGTGTGTGGTGGTAGTTGTGTGTGTGATGGCTGTTGTTTGATTGCTTTTATCTGTGGCTGGTGTGTGGTGGCTAATAATAATTATTATTAGAGGTTATTATGAGGATACATCGAAAGTATTGAGGTCGATGCAACAGCGTACTGTCTGAGAGCATACTTTGAGGTATCTTCGTAATAACCTTATTATTATATATCTTTTCATTTCAAGGATACATCATGGGAATGCCAAAATCCAAAAAGTTTATAACAGAATTAGCAAACTTTTTTGTGTGGAGTCTGGTCAAACCTTGGTGGCAGCCATTTTTGTTATTATTAGAAGACACTTATGCGTGTCATCATTCCATATTTGAAATTTGCATTTCCTAATATGGTAGGATGAAAATACCCCGCAAAATTGCGGCATGCTGTAACTTATGGTGTTACAGTGACAGATGTATAATAATACTGTTTATTTCCCTTTACTTTTTCCTAAGATGTTTGAGAAAAGTAAATAATATGCATTACACAATAAATTTGAAACAATAAATTTGGAGGATGCAATAGTGATGGGCAATGTGCCATGAATAGTTTAGTGTACGATGACTGATGTGCGACAGGTTGGTATGCGACAATTTAGCGTGCAATGACTGTTGTGTTCTTAACAACCTAATAGACATTTGCCATTTGAATCATTGTTTGGTAATTTCAATAAATCTAAACTGTTTTTGAAATGGTTCAATGAAGCACAGGATAATATTGGCATGCTCGTCAGATTAGAATGTAAAATATGCGATGTTGACCCTGATTTGTCTCCAAGACAAGAATACTCTACAATTCACTGGAAAGGAATGATTGTGAAGAACCCTAATGATATTAGACGTGAGTAATATAAAACAAACAATACATGTTTGTGTTGTGTATGTTGCATGGGACCCATAATGAACACACCGTAGTGTGATGACTGCAGTGCATCATTCAATGAAATCCCCATGATCATTTGTTTTCTGTACAAAAATAAACGGAGCAATATGTATGGAACAAACTGGTAATGATGAACAAATAACTTTGTTGCATAATTAAAACCTTCACACAGTAAATATAAGGTCTTCATTGATGGGAATGTGGATATTCGTTTATGGGAACTGGGACTCCATTTAGAGGGAGTTTGTCTTTTTTAGGGAAGAGTGGGGTCTTCGTTTAGAGGGGAAGTGGGTCTTTTTTTCAAGATTGGAGTCAATTTTCTATTAATATGTACAAAAATCTGTGTATCTGATCTAAATTGATCTAAATAAAAATCTTAAGATTGTCAACAAATAGTGGAATTCCCTGGTTGCTATGCTACCATGTGATGAAAAGTAGGTTGGTCACTGTTGACATGACATGGTATAGCTTCTGTATTGCTGGCATTCAGTTGATCATTAAAATATTATCTATTAGCTTGGAGTAGAATTGTTAACCCCTGACCTATAATAAGACCTTATATATACTCAGTTCCAGATATCAATGTCAAAGGTCAACTCCAGAGTTACTACTTTTTGTTGAATGGATGCAGCAAGACAGAGTGTACAGCCTATTTACTACATTCTGCAGACCAGTTGAACGGTGGTATAATACATCGCTTAGCATCTTATGAAAATACTCTTAGGAAGTCAGACCCTGGTAATGTATCAATTAATGGACACTAAATTTTATTAATACCAATTAAATAATAGATCTTTTAACTCTAAAGATGATGCCCTGCTCTAGTGATATGTGCATCAGAATTGCTATGCAAGTGATGCACTGCTCTAGTGATATATGCATTAGAATTGCTATGCAAGTGATGCAGTGCTCTAGTGTTATATGCATCAGAATTGCTATGCAAGTGATGCACTGCTCTAGTGATATGTGCATCAGAATTGCTATGCAAGTGATGCACTGCTCTAGTGATATATGCATTAGAATTGCTATGCAAGTGATGCACTGCTCTAGTGATATATGCATCAGAATTGCTATGCAAGTGATGCACTGCTCTAGTGATATATGCATTAGAATTGCTATGCAAGTGATGCACTGCTCTAGTGATATATGCATCAGAATTGCTATGCAAGTGATGCACTGCTCTAGTGATATGTGCATCAGAATTGCTATGCAAGTGATGCACTGCTCTAGTGATATATGCATCAGAATTGCAATGCAAGTGATGCACTGCTCCAGTGATATATGTATTAGAATTGCTATGCAAGTGATGCACTGCTCTAGTGATATATGTATCAGAATTGCTATGCAAGTGATGCAGTGCTCTAGTGATATATGCATTAGAATTGCTATGCAAGTGATGCACTGCTCTAGTGATATATGCATTAGAATTGCTATGCAAGTGATGCACTGCTCTAGTGATATATGCATTAGAATTGCAATGCAAGTGATGTACTGCTCTAGTGATATATGTATCAGAATTGCTATGCAAGTGATGCAGTGCTCTAGTGATATATGCATTAGAATTGCTATGCAAGTGATGCACTGCTCTAGTGATATATGTATCAGAATTGCTATGCAAGTGATGCAGTGCTCTAGTGATATATGCATTAGAATTGCTATGCAAGTGATGCACTGCTCTAGTGATATATGCATTAGAATTGCTATGCAAGTGATGCAGTGCTCTAGTGTTATATGCATCAGAATTGCTATGCAAGTGATGCACTGCTCTAGTGATATGTGCATCAGAATTGCTATGCAAGTGATGCACTGCTCTAGTGATATATGCATTAGAATTGCTATGCAAGTGATGCACTGCTCTAGTGATATATGCATCAGAATTGCTATGCAAGTGATGCACTGCTCTAGTGATATATGCATTAGAATTGCTATGCAAGTGATGCACTGCTCTAGTGATATATGCATCAGAATTGCTATGCAAGTGATGCACTGCTCTAGTGATATGTGCATCAGAATTGCTATGCAAGTGATGCACTGCTCTAGTGATATATGCATCAGAATTGCAATGCAAGTGATGCACTGCTCTAGTGATATATGTATTAGAATTGCTATGCAGGTGATGCAGTGCTCTAGTGATATATGTATCAGAATTGCTATGCAAGTGATGCAGTGCTCTAGTGATATATGCATTAGAATTGCTATGCAAGTGATGCACTGCTCTAGTGATATATGCATTAGAATTGCTATGCAAGTGATGCACTGCTCTAGTGATATATGCATTAGAATTGCAATGCAAGTGATGTACTGCTCTAGTGATATATGTATCAGAATTGCTATGCAAGTGATGCAGTGCTCTAGTGATATATGCATTAGAATTGCTATGCAAGTGATGCACTGCTCTAGTGATATATGTATCAGAATTGCTATGCAAGTGATGCAGTGCTCTAGTGATATATGCATTAGAATTGCTATGCAAGTGATGCACTGCTCTAGTGATATATGCATTAGAATTGCTATGCAAGTGATGCAGTGCTCTAGTGATATATGCATTAGAATTGCTATGCAAGTGATGCCCTGCTCTAGTGATATATGCATCAGAATTGCAATGCAAGTGATGCACTGCTCTAGTGATATATGCATTAGAATTGCTATGCAAGTGATGCAGTGCTCTAGTGATATATGCATCAGAATTGCAATGCAAGTGATGCACTGCTCTAGTGATATATGTATCAGAATTGCTATGCAAGTGATGCAGTGCTCTAGTGATATATGTATCAGAATTGCTATGCAAGTGATGCACTGCTCTAGTGATATATGCATTAGAATTGCTATGCAAGTGATGCACTGCTCTAGTGATATATGCATTAGAATTGCTATGCAAGTGATGCAGTGCTCTAGTGATATATGCATCAGAATTGCAATGCAAGTGATGCACTGCTCTAGTGATATATGCATCAGAATTGCTATGCAAGTGATGCACTGCTCTAGTGATATATGCATTAGAATTGCTATGTAAGTGATGCAGTGCTCTAGTGATATATGCATTAGAATTGCTATGCAAGTGATGCACTGCTCTAGTGATATGTGCATTAGAATTGCTATGCAAGTGATGCACTGCTCTAGTGATATATGTATCAGAATTGCTATGCAAGTGATGCACTGCTCTAGTGATATATGCATCAGAATTTCTATGCAAGTGATGCACTGCTCTAGTGATATATGCATCAGAATTGCTATGCAAGTGATGCACTGCTCTAGTGATATATGCATTAGAATTGCTATGCAAGTGATGCACTGCTCTAGTGATATATGCATCAGAATTGCAATGCAAGTGATGCACTGCTCTAGTGATATATGCATCAGAATTGCTATGCAAGTGATGCACTGCTCTAGTGATATATGCATTAGAATTGCTATGCAAGTGATGCACTGCTCTAGTGATATATGCATCAGAATTGCTATGTAAGTGATCAACTGCTCTAGTGATATATGCATCAGAATTGCTATGCAAGTGATGCACTGCTCTAGTGATATATGCATCAGAATTGCTATGCAAGTGATGCACTGCTCTAGTGATATATGCATTAGAATTGTTATGCAAGTAATGCACTGCTCTAGTGATATATGCATCAGAATTGCTATGCAAGTGATGCACTGCTCTAGTGATATATGCATCAGAATTGTTATGCAAGTGATGCACTGCTCTAGTGATATATGCATCAGAATTGCAATGCAAGTGATGCACTGCTCTAGTGATATATGCATTAGAATTGCTATGCAAGTGATGCACTGCTCTAGTGATATATGCATCAGAATTGCAATGCAAGTGATGCACTTCTCTAGTGATATATGCATCAGAATTGCTATGCAAGTGATGCACTGCTCTAGTGATATATGCATTAGAATTGCTATGCAAGTGATGCAGTGCTCTAGTGATATATGCATTAGAATTGCTATGCAAGTGATGCACTGCTCTAGTGATATGTGCATTAGAATTGCTATGTAAGTGATGCACTGCTCTAGTGATATATGCATTAGAATTGCTATGCAAGTGATGCACTGCTCTAGTGATATATGCATCAGAATTGCAATGCAAGTGATGCACTGCTCTAGTGATATATGCATCAGAATTGCAATGCAAGTGATGCAGTGCTCTAGTAATATATGCATCAGAATTGCTATGCAAGTGATGCAGTGCTCTAGTGATATATGCATCAGAATTGCAATGCAAGTGATGCACTGCTCTAGTGATATATGCATTAGAATTGCTATGCGAGTGATGCACTGCTCTAGTGATATATGCATCAGAATTGCAATGCAAGTGATGCACTGCTCTAGTGATATATGCATCAGAATTGCTATGCAAGTGATGCACTGCTCTAGTGATATATGCATTAGAATTGCTATGCAAGTGATGCAGTGCTCTAGTGATATATGCATTAGAATAGCTATGCAAGTGATGCACTGCTCTAGTCATTTTGTCATTTGTTTTCAGGGTCAAAGGTCAACCCTCATGAATTGCTTGAAGATCTACCTTTATTTGATGTTGGTGATTTATGGAAAATGGAAAATGATTTAATGAATCTACAATCAGTAGCACTCAAGAATTGGATTGGTATGTGTTGCATTTTGCAGTTTTTGACCTTATGACCTGATGTTGTTCATCTCTAACAGTTCCCTGTATCATTGTAGAAAAGAAAGACATTCAAGAAAAGAAATGCCAAATCAGTCAAAATGAAATTGTTGAATTATTGACCAAAGTCCGAAGTGATTATATTGACCAGTTTACAACAGATAGGACATGTAAATTACAACTCATTAAAACTATGGAGCTTGAAGCGATGAATTTGTGCTCCGGTAAGTCATGTGTTACATTTTAGCCAATCAGGTATCATATCAGATGGCTAGGATTGTATCTGTAATGTTTCTGTCTGAGGAGTGTACAAGTTGTATTGACCTGCCACTATATTTTGTTGAAAGTTCAAATATGTGACTTGATCTTTAATCATTTCAAACAACTGAATATTTGTTTGTCTAAACAACCTACAATCCCATCATGCATTGCTGTTTTTAATCCTGCTTTGGGTACATGCTAAACACAATTAACCTAGGAAATCTGAAAGGTTTAATGTTCAAAGTTTGCTCAGGTGCAGTGGTAACAGAAGTCAAATATCTATATTTTTTAGAAGGTAGTGTCATGAAGTCTACAAAAAATAGAAGTATGCATCATAAACCAATCATATTGGAAATTTCAATGTTTTTTGAGTCCCATTGGGAGTACCCCGGTATTTGCTGTTATCCTGTCTGTATGTCTGTATGTATGTGTGTATAGGTGTGGGTGTGGTACCAATGTTGTGATGACTTCAATTTAACTTTACACCGTCTTGTGACGACAGGACCTACATTGTGACTATCCTCACTATTTTCATAATTTATATTTAATCAAATTTAAGAGATGATGTGAATCACATTTTTTTCATGTTGTGCATCTCAAATAGCAGACAAATAGTGGTTTACAAGTTTCTTGTTTGAAAGGCTAATCTTAAATTTTTAATTAATTTTAATGCGTCTCCAATACTCTCAGCACACAGGAGTTCTTTCTAAGCTTTCTTTGATTTGATTTTGTAAATGGAATCAGATTTGAAACGCCAATCAAACATTAACTCAATTCAATGACATGATATAGAGGTCAGTCATGTTTTAATTTCAGTCATATTTGACAAAAGTATTTTTAGTATAGACATTTTTGTGAGAATAATTTGAGATAAAAACAGTGGAGGTTTTCAGCAGGCAATTATTAAACTGTAAAATGTTATCTTCTGATTGAGCTGATTGACATGAGTGACACCACAAATGTCAACCAGCTTGCAAAGTCACTTGTCTTATTTAAACGCAGAATTGGATTATAACACTGGATCAGATTGGATAGAAAAAAAAGCATTAATTAATAAAGAAGCTTTGCATAAAAAATTTAAGCGTGTCAAAACAGAAGAAATGATATTCCGAGGTGAAGTGATCAGAGTTCCTGAAGCTGGTACTTGTGAGTATAAACATCTTCTGAGCATTATAACCATACTCGACCACGTTAGCGCTCATGGTCCGCAACTCACAAAGCTTGATTCTTTAGGGGTAGGTGCTTACCTGAGCACCCCCCTCGGAAAAAGGTGCAAATGACAATTTTAATTCATCATGTTACAGATTGCGTCTTTGAGGAAAAATAAAATTACGAAATTAAAAGCACTTTGCACCATGATGTATTTGCATGATTTGACCTGCAACAACGTCCTTTGACCTAATGGTCAAGTCTGTTATTAACCAATCAGAAATTCCCGAAGACTTTATGGTAACACAATGCAGAAGTGAATTATCAATGTTGAAGTATGATCTGTTGGAATTGATTTCGGCGAATAAACGGACATGGTTTTTTTTATAAAAAAACTGGTAACTAGCAATTTTTGATAGATAAACTGAATATGGCATAAAATATTCAACACATTTAACTTTTATTACAGGGTCATTGTCGAAGCGTAGTTTACGCACTGTTACCGCGGTCTACGCATTCACAACATATTCACATGCTGTATCATATAAAAACGATTATAAGTATTTGTTTAGCAATGATCAAAGACCTAGTTTTAAATTAGTGTAATTTTGAAGGGGTGGGCACTTTGCTGAATGTGACCTCAATTATAAAAATTGCACTAAAGTGGGGGGGGGGCTTGACCAGGCATGGGCGCTAACGTGGTCGAGTAACGTATCTGCCCTGCAATGGCCATGCTGTTTTGATCAAATTGTATGTCCTGTGTAGTAACTTTTTTACACTTTACTTCATATGAACTATTTTTACTTATTCGTCACTCCCAAAAAGTATGCCTGATTATGAATTAATTGTATCCTTGTGAATGTTTTTAGTCAATGGAGCATGTTGAAAATGTCATACCGGATACATTCATTACAGCTGTTCGACTTGATGTCAGTGAATTTTTGAAATACTTCAAGAATAGTGGTAAACCTGTATCAGACCAGTCATCACCGACTAATTGTGTACATTCTGAAACATGCAAGCCTTGTACATTTTCTGATCCAACTACACTGTCATGTGCCAGTTTTAAAGATGCAGTTCAAATGCACTATCATGGAATAGAGTGAGTACAGTACACATTGTATTATACTGCAGGGTCCGTAGCATTGGATAAATCCTTTGAAAGTCATTGAGTTGTCTTTAAATTACAGGAAAAATAAAAAAAAATCTTTGAAAAGTCTTTAAATTGCTTCATAGTTATTAATTCATTTTAGAAAGACCCGTTTTCTCCAAGGAACTACCATATCCTCAGAACTTTGGTGATGATGTTGGCCTGAATTAAGGGTCAAAATGTCTTGGGAAAAATGCAAGGTCTGGAAAAGTCTTGGAAATCATTTGGCTCTTGGTGCTATGGACCCTGTACTGAAATGATTAATATCCCATTCACTATAATAGGTATATCTTATTCAAAGAAAGTGTTGATGATCTTGTGCCAGACCTTTGAGTTCAAATCATAGTTTGAATGTGATTGGTCCATACTCATCACAAACTGTATGTGTAATGTATAAACTGATTCAAATTTGTAGGGACATTTGTATCCTGATGGTTGTTTTCAAATTGTGGAAATTGATGCAGGGATAGAGAAATAAATCACCAGTGGTTAGCACGGGCTGAGGAACACCAAACCTTGTTAAGAATATACAAATTTTCAGTCTTTTTAACTATGATTACTAGTACAGTAACTAGGAATGTATACATGTTAATATATCGTTATAAAACAATATCAAAACAAATTCAAAAAGTGCAGATTACAGAATAAAAGGAAATAGGACAGAGTCCCATTGTGAAAATGATGTCAGTATTAAAGGAATACAAGGTTTAACATGACATGTGTAAGTGATCTCTTGACCATTGTAAATCAATAGTATTGATTGAAACCTGAAAAAGATAGTAGCTGTCCACTTTGAATTTCAGTTACTGTTTAGACTCTCGTAATGCAGAGAAAATCAATGATAGAAGATTACGTATTCAAGCTCGCTATATTACCCATGAGACATCATCTACCTGCACATTAGAGCAAGTGGCATCTGCAGCTACTATGTTGGTTCCTAGCCCTGCCGCTCAAGCCTCACCACAAGAAGCATCAATCGAGAAAGAACCAAGAAGAACGAAATCTCTGACTTCATCAAGTCATACAATAAAAACAAGAAATTCCACAGCAAAAGAGGAGCTCTTACAAAAAAGGTGAATTTGTGTTCTATAATAGTGAGGATATTTTATTTAGAGTACCATAACCATCACTACCAACTTTTAACAAAACACACAACAACATCCAGCTTCGCTACAATTCGGCATCAGCTTCATTTCATTTCAGTGTAGCGTCAGCATCACTACAGCATCACTACAGCATCACTACAGCATCACTACAGCGTCACTACAGCATCACTACAGCATCACTACAGCGTCACTACAGCGTCACTACAGCATCACTACAGCATCACTACAGCGTCACTACAGCGTCACTACAGCGTCACTACAGCATCACTACAGCGTCACTACAGCTTCACTACAGCTTCACTTGCAACAGTGAAAGTTTTGTGATTGAAATGTTGTTTTAATGGTGAAGTTTGAAGTTTTTTGTTTTGTCACTATTTCCAGAAAATTAGATAACGTTGATTCCGAATGCTGTTCGATATATTGCTACACACGGGATCATTTGAGGACGCAACATGAACTGTGAAATCACGGTAACCGTGATGAAATAAACACTGTACTAGATTTGTTGTTGTTTATGATACCCAATTAATCTCAGTTGTTTTGAAGCAAATCAATAAATAATTTACTTGTTCTTGGAGAAATGAGACGAGGCTTATTTGAAGCTGAAGGTTAGGCATGAGAGTGAAGACGATGCCACATTGTAGCAAAGCTGCTTTATGTTTACGTGATGCTGTAGCGAAAAACAGCCAAAGTCTATGCGAAGTCTGCACTGTATATTTATGTAAGGAAGACAGACGTACTCTGCTGTCACTGAATAATCCCGAGTGTCAACTGAGTTGACCTTTAGTAGAAGTTTAAATTCTGCATTCTTACAATGAAGCATGTTGTTATCACATCACTCTCATATGTTCATAAACTTAAGAATAACCAATTTAAGCATAACCAAGAATTCGTCTAAGAGTAATGTCCTCCTTGCTAAATGGTATTTTCCAATCAGGCATTTGTTTAACTAACTACTAGCATCATCACCCTATCTCTAAACTTTACTGATGTTACCGTAATAACTTATTTCTATGTCATTATACATGTAGGTCTGTAAGAAGTAGTCCTCGTAGAGCTTCCATGCCAAGAATAAAAGCGATTAAACAGCAAGACAGTAAACGTAGTTCATCATTATCACATCAAAGATCAGCCTCAGTTGGATCTGCACAATCAAGATCTAATAAACATAAACAAGTAAGGATTCTGGTTACCCATTTCACCAATCGGTTCAAAATTTGGCCTATTCTGTGTATTTTTGGACCAAATTGGCATATACCGTACTTTCCATTATTTTTGGACATTTAATGAGTTGAGGTCATCTTTGGGCGCTTTTTTTTAACTGGGCATAAGCTTGAAAATAAATATCTTGTTTATTAATATATGTGTATAAACAAATTTTGGTTTGTGCGTTTATGAGAGAAAACGTAATTTCCTCAGTGCATGGCAAACAACGCAACATGATGCTCATCTCTTACTGTTGTGTTATTACACAAGATGAACCTGATGTTACAATACATGTAAACCTTGTTGAGTGATGTGTTGGCATAACAAGGAATGTTGGTTCTAGATTGACCTGTGTCTTTATAGTGTCGATGGAATGCTTGCTATTTTCTCCAAAATCAATTTGTGGTGATCGATCATTATTATGGTTTATGTGTTTCAAGACAAAATTAATATTTTTAATGAAAGAAACTGGTTTCAAGACTACGCCAATGTTCCTTTAGTGTCTTTCAAAATGAAGTTCATTGATAGTCCTCATTAGCATCTCATTTGCATTCAAAAATATCCCTGTATCGGTGACATGGCGAAATAATAAATGACGTAATATACTGTATCACAACTACAAAAGACTAACTGTACACGAATGAACTAACAACGAGTTGAAATGAGTGAAGTCAGGTCACTGCAAGGACAAGTGCGTGGATGACAACGTTTGATTTATTTAAAAAAATGAGATCCACTTCTAACCAAACTTCACATTTCTATATTCCCACTGTTCTAAACCACCTGTATGGTCTGGTATCTAGTACAGAGTGTCAGTACTGAGCTTATGCAGAATTTGAAACTTTTGCAAATGAGGACACTCGTGCAACAAAAAATTTGCAGTATAAATGGCACTGTATATGCCGGAGAAAAGGGAGGTCCATTTCATGTAACCATTGTAAATATATTCATTGTGAAAATAACTTCTACGTACTAAAACACTTTGAAAAAAAACTGTTGCCCGAAATCGTATTTATGTCCTTGTACAAACTTTTTCAGATTTCAGCCAAACATACCATCACTCATGGTGGGTTAATGACGCATACTGTTTTGTTTAATGATTAGATTCTATTTTCACCCTGCCCGTATCATGGATGAAGGAAAAGATATATGAAAGAAAAAATGTCTGTCTCATTGTTGCTGTTGTCGTTGTTGTCTCTGGTGCAAAACCCTTTCTTGTTGTTGCAACAACTGTCTTTACCAATTTTTTTAAACTTGGATATTTTTTACCAGTAACCATTTTAGGATTTCAGCCAAAATGGAGCTGTTCATGTCTGTCATTTTTGGTAAAACATTCTATTTTCGACTTCATTTGAAAACTGCTAGCTCAATTGCTTAGATACTTGGTATGTAGGTATCATGGGTGAACCTCTGTTAGATCACCCTCTACTGGAGGGTCTATGGTTAGATTTGTATATTTTGTGACAAAATCTTCAATTCTCTATTTAGAAATTAGACTTGCAGCGACTTCTCAAACTTGATAACTCATGCATGCATGTTGTGTGTAATACTGTAGAAGGTTTAAATATTCACTGGGTTTTAGTTTCGTTTATTTCGCTGACTGGAAAATGCGCTAAAGTAAAACCCAGTGAATATGTCAAATTTAGCAAAGAACACATCTAAATGATACAATCGTGAATTTAAAACCCACTGAATATGCCTGAAATGGTAAATCAGTGAAATTTAAACCCAGTGAAAATTAGTCATTTTACAGTATATATTAAGGGTAAATGTCATAGTGTAAAACATTCTTGTGGAGCTTATTGTTGATGATGACTTGTTTATAACAGGCACTAAGATACACAGTTGACAAGACATTGAAAAAACATGGTATTGACAAAGATCATGCAAGTTATGCACAGTGCGTCACACGATTATATTCACTATGTAAAAGTTTTCTCAAGGTAAGAATTTAATTCATTTCTCAACACCAAGACATAATAGAATATACTCATTCATCCATCCATTTTATATTACTCAATACATGTTTGTTGTATCTCTATAAACACAGTTGTGTTTGCTTAATTTTCCTACCCCAGTCTATTATTATTCATTCTATAACTGTTTCAGGATCTGACAAGTTCACATGGTCTTGAGCAAGAAATGAAAGCTGTTGCGGAATCAAATGTTGCACAAGTCATCAGTTTTGAATTGAGAAGATCACGAAAGCGATAAGAATACGCCAAATTGTCAGTGTAAAGGGACTCTAAATCAATTGGTCATACTGCAAAGAATACTATCTTGCTAACTGCGTCTTATTTCATATTATTCATTTTGCCGAACTGTCAGCCATGGCAGTATTTCCGAAAGATAATGTTGGGGTTTCTAAAGTCTACATTTGACTACTGTGTCTTGTAGGAATATAGACATGATGCTTAAAGTTATGTGAGAAAGAATAAAAACGAGTCTTTGAATGTACCATTAATTGAATCTTGTTACAAACAAGCTCTGAAGACATAATTAATTACCTAATTTGCATAATAATTATCCAGTATAGACAATTCCGCTGAGTTAATTTACATTCCTGATTAGTTTTGGGTTCTAATTTCTACCCATTTTACAAATTTGGATTATTTCTGTGTAAATAAGAACTGCTCAGGGATAATCAGCAAACTATGTTTTAGTTCTGAGCTGTGCATATAACTTCAATTTACCTAGTTTGTACTGCAAATAGGCAATTTATAGATTTTCACTATGCGGTATGGAATATCATTGCTGTTGACAAAGCTCTAATTTCTTGGTGGGTCGAAATATTTTGCTAAAATTTTCAAGGCACTCATAACGCTGCAAGGGTGGATATGGAGAATGTTGGTTCACATGTGTTGTACATAAACATTATTACGAACTCACTGTTTTAAATATGAGTAACAAACTGTATACGACTTTCATGTAATCTTTGCCACTTCAGTACCTTCACAGCACACAGGAGCTTCTTTGATTTGTATATAAAAACAATAAACTATAAAAAACAAGTAATACTTAGTTTCATGCAAATTATTCTATCTGCACTTGGTGTTGGAATAAGGTCAGAAAGACGAATGAACATCCCAAGCCTCAGGTTCAAATAAAGCAGGTCTTGTTTGTTACAATGTGGCAACAACATTTTGCCACACAAGAGAAATTTAACACTTTGTTATAATTCACTAATATCCACAATATATTTGTATTAATGTTTTCTTCTAGAAGTATCAATGGAACTAAATCAAGGAGTATCAAAACTCAATGGTCAATGATAGGCTGCCACAAACAGTATTAACATACTTTAATACCCACTTTCTGTGAGAATGTCAAATAAACATCACAACATCAAGTAGTGAGTGTACTGTTTAGAATACATCTACCAATTACCGGTAGAGCAATTCCAGGCACTGATTTGACGCTGAAGTAGTGCTAGATGTTGATAACTTACTACAATAGGTTACACACTTTGTTTTCAAATTTACGCAAGTTGTAACTAGAAATATAAACATTGACTGCAAATCAGAGGAATGATTGACAGATATTGCCGACAATGTTTTCTATTTTTGCTACAAAGTCAGGTACACCTAGACTTTGAGGCGCGTCTGTCTTTCATTCACTTTTGGCTGGTCATCGTGGTAGAGGGAAGTTTGTATGGGATTGAGAGCATTATTTACTACTAGAATGGAGTTTGTACGGGATGGAGAGCATCATTTACTGGTAGACGGCAGTTTGTATGGGATGGAGAGAATCATTTACTGTAGAGGTAAGTTTGTATGGGGTGGAGAGCATCATTTACTGTAGAGGTAAGTTTGTATGAGATTGAGAGCATCATTTACTGGAAAAGGGAAGTTTGTATGGGATGTAGAGAATCATTTACTACTAGAATGCAATTTGTACGGGATGGAGAGCATCATTTACTACTATAATGCAGTTTGTATGGGATGGAGAACATCATTTACTACTAGAATGCAGTTTGTATGGGATGGAGAACATCATTTACTGGTAGAAGGAAGTTTGTATGGGATGGAGAGAATCATTTACTATTAGAATGCAATTTGTATGGGATGGAGAACATCATTTACTGGTAGAAAGCAGTTTGTACGGGATGGAGAGCATCATTTACTAGTAGAGGGCAGTTTGTATGGGATGGAGAGCATCATTTACTAGTAGAGGGCAGTTTGTATGGGATGGAGAGCATTATTTACTAGTAGAGGGCAGTTTGTATGGGATGGAAAGCATCATTGATTGGAAAAGGGCAGTTTGCATGGGATGGAGAGCATCACTTACTGGTAGAGGGCAGTTTGTACGGGATGGAGAGCATTATTTACTAGTAGAGGGCAGTTTGTATGGGATGGAAAGCATCATTGATTGGAAAAGGGCAGTTTGCATGGGATGGAGAGCATCATTTACTAGTAGAGGGCAGTTTGTATGGGATGGAGAGCATTATTTACTAGTAGAGGGCAGTTTGTATGGGATGGAAAGCATCATTGATTGGAAAAGGGCAGTTTGCATGGGATGGAGAGCATCATTTACTGGTAGAGGGCAATTTGCATGGAAAGGGGAGCATCATTCATTGGTGGGGGGAAGTTTTATTGGTTGGAGAGCATTATTTACTCGTGTAGGACAGTTTGTATGAGATGGAGAGCACCATTTACTAGTAAAGGGCAGGTTGTTTGTGATGGAGAGTGTCATTTACTTGTAGCTTTTTTATTGACGGAAGCCAGCTTGTATAAGCCTGAGAACATCATATAATGATCGTGGATAGCTTGTTTGCGATGGGGAGCATTACCTGGTGTGTGCCAAATGTGTTCATCCCTTTTGAAACACCTGATATCACATCATATATACCACTGGGTTCATATATCTTTTCTCTTGTGTACTTGTTGATGAGTGCATTGTTTGGCTTGTAATCATGTGTACGCCTTTGTAAAGCTGGCCTGTTGGACATCATCTGAAGACCGTGTTGGGTACCATTTTACAGTAGCTGTATTTCATACTAATATAACCAACAACAATAAACCGCTTCCACTTTATTAGTCCCTGTTCAAATAAAGTTCGAAAAGAGGATTGGTCATTCATTCTTTTTACGTCCATTGAGAACTCCCTGGACCGAATCTAGCTGCAGTTCTGTAGCTCTGGATTTCGCTAGTGTCCGTTTTTGGCGTTTTCTGTTGCATCGGTAGTCTGATTCGGTCGTCTATTGGTAATTGCAAACTCTTGGTTTGGTTTCACGTAGAAACAAAACATATGAGAATGCAGTTCGTGGCAACTGAACTCCTGTGAAAATAGTAATGACACATTTAATAATAGAATAACATAATGAAAGGAAAATGAACACACAAAGAAAGTTTTTAGGGATTGGTCAGTTACTTCAGCCTAGGGGGGGGGGGTCGGTGGATCAGTAGGGGGGGTCACCCTGTTTTTGATATCATGAATAGGGGGTCACCATGTTTTCCAGAATTCACACACGTGCTCATGCATATATTTTTAAAAATTAACAAAAGATAAAAAAGTTAATCGTACAAATGTGTTCTTAATAATATATTGCCTATAAATTTGTTGATGCAAAAAATGTTATAGGCTAAATATTTTTAGGTTAAAGTTTCCAAATAACAGATTATGCAATGCGACTAGAACCACAATTATACAGTTTTAAACACATCTCAAGTCCATGTGCTGCTGATATCAGATTATTTTATTCAAAGTCTGAAGTCACCATTGTATAAGATATTTACTGGATTTATCCAATTATAACAGGAGACGGAAAGACAACACAGCAATTAGTACAAAGAGCAGTGACAGTTTTTGTTCAGCAAATCAAAAAAGTTAAATTTGGGAAAATGCCGATATATAAATTAAAATAAATGATGAAGAAATAAATAAATAGTTTATTTGTTTTTTTAACTTTTAAATATGCATATTTTGCTCTGTAAAATACCAAAATCCAACACAAATTTAGGCAAAAATCAAAGTTTCCTTTGTTTTCATAAGCACAGATTGTGCTTCGGGTTTAAAGCTTTCCTGGTCTATAAGATATGAAAGATATTTTAAATCCAACTTAGTTTTCAAAGAGTTCAAACCACCTAGATTCAAATCCTCTTTTCCTATCTTATAAGGGCGTTTATTGAGTGAGTACTCCACAGCTTTGCTTTTATTTACTATCTTTAGCAGCATAGATTTCCCTCCTTCCTGCAGCCTTTTCTGTAGTAATTTTTTGGCTTTATGCTTCCCCTCCCCTCCTAAGGTCTATTAAATGCAAACACTAAAAATTATGTCAAAATTATGGCAAACCATGATATTTTCAATGCACATATAATACATTTTGTAATCATGCCAGAGCCAATGTTTCTTTGGCAAAATGGAATCTGCCGACCCCTCCTAGGCTGAAGTAACTGACCAATCCCTTAATATCTTTGTCGGATTCGAATTTGCCCCGCCACGTCATACCTAGTCATTTATTGTATTAATCAAATGTGTTGACAATTTTAAAAATACTACATTTAAAAAAACAAATCCTGCGTATGTAATATAAATAACCAGAAATAAACGGAATACATTAGTAATTTGAAATGTGGGTTATCTACATTCCACATCTGGGCTTGCAAACTACTAGTATTTGGTGGTGTTATATAATTAGATCATGCACAATATACATTCGTACTTCTACGTGTACTAAATAAGTCAGATACAACATTGCATTACATGTAGTTTTTTTTGGAATAATTGCAAATATAAAAAGCAGGATCTGAATGCGAATGAGGACGAGGCGTGAAAGAAGTGTGGCTTACTCCGGGGGATAACTTTCTGTATGCGGTTTATTGTAATCGACGAAACGAAACGAAATGGGATAACACACATAATGAAAATTAAACTGTAATCAGTGAAAATAGGTTTTATACGCACAATATTTACAAAATATTTTCCGAAAATAACATTTAATACGCATATGGCTCGTTTCGCTAATTACAGATAATCGAAAATCTGTAATCAGCGAAACAAGGGTCTGACATGTACAATATTCACAACTGTCGGACGAAACGTGACCAGTATATTCACCTTTCAGTAGTGTATATAACGACATAAACATTTGCCGAAAATAACGGGATTTTAATTAGTAAATGGTTCGTTTCGCTAATTATAGATAATTGTTTTATGAAGTTTTATACACGACTGAAAGGTAAAAATACTGCTCAAGTTTCGTCCGTTAGTTGTGATTATTGTACCTGTAAGACCCTTGTTTCGCCGCGTGATTGCAGATTTCCGATTATCTGTAATTAGCGAAACTGACCGTTTACTAATTAAAATCCCGTTGTTTTCGGCAAATGTTTTAGGGTGTTAAATACACGACTGAAAGGTAAATATATTGATAAAATTGTGAAAAAAGTTTCTTATTGATGTCATGGATTATAGAAAAGATTATGTAGATTAGATTTATTTCCTGTATTTACTTTAAGTTTAAAAGTTTCTTTTTTTTGTACTTTCTTTAAGTTTTAAATTGTCTGTTTCTTTTTTTCATTTATATAGTATGTGCTTTTTCCAATAATTTTATTGCAGCTCCTAATTACTAATTAGCGAGCAACAAATAAATAAATAAAAATACTGGTCAAGTTTCGTCTCCGGCGGTGGTTTATTGCTTAAATATTATTTTCAGCAAATATTTTGTAAATATTGTGCGTATAAAACCCATTTTCACTGAATACAGTTTAATATTATGTGTGTTATCCCGTTTCGTTTCTTTGATTACAATAAGCCTACTCCGTATGCTCGTGTTGGAAGTGGCGGGTAAGTTCCGGTGGGCGTTTGCGGTCTGGTCGGGGCTATGGGTCCGCCAATTCGGGGCCTAGGGCGGTGTAGTAAGTAAGTAATGCCTTTATTGAAATCTTATCCTGTTCAGGATCTGGATTTTTAAAATACAATAAAGTTTCAAATACATATAGAATGGCAAGACGAAAAATACAAATGAAGACATAGTGAAAACATAAAAAAATCAAATAAAAACGGAGAACAAGAAATGGTTAGAAAAAACAAAACAGAAAAGGTATCTTAATAAGTTATATTAATTATAAAGCAGCTGGTATTTTTTGTTTATGAGTGTCATTTCTTAAATTGAAGCACGATACCAAATGTGGGCGAGTATAGGGATAGTTGGTACAAGATGATGCTTACAGTATGATGGTTAACACACAACTGGTTTATTCAGAAAGACACTAAGCTATTAAATATACAGTACACATGCAGGATGTAGTAATTAAAGTCAAACATGATCCAGATGTCAGGCGACAGTTTAGCTTTGTATTTGATCTAGCTATTAAACTTGGTATATGGGTTGTTACGTAATCGTAACGTAGACATCATGTCTGTTCCCGACAGTATCCAACATATGGTCCATGTTTGTAATATTAAATATTTTTTTAGCGTGGGACACCCAATTTTTTTATCCCCTTTGAGTCCATATCTTTACCTAGTCTGAAGGCCTCATAGATTAAAGTGTTACATGGTTTGTCAGAAATTCTGAGCCAATATTTTATTGTCTGTACAATGCTTGAGAAGGCAAGAGGATATCTTCCTAATTCCAGAAGGCAAGCTATATTTGATGCTTTGCAGTTAACTTTTAACAGAAATTTGCAAAATTTACTGTGTAATTTTTCCATAGGTAAATTAAAGTTGGACAGATTTTTGATATTAATATTTTCATTTGACCATATTTCACAGCAGTACAGCAGCACTGGTTTAATTACAGAGTCAAACATTTTGAGATATATTTTAATTGAGATGTTTGTTTCGGAAAATAATTGTTGCTTTAACTTGAAACATGCTTTCATAGCTCTGTTTGCGAGATCTTCCTGTGCTTTATAAAATTTACTTGAAGCACTCAGTTTGATGCCTAGGTATGAGTATGTAGGGACATTTTCTAGTTCTTGTTTGTCAATGCAAAATTTGTGTTTTTTGATGTGTTTACCCATTTTATTAAATATCATGATTTTGGATTTTGTAGTATTAATTTCTAATTTCCATTTTTTGCAGTAAGTTCCTAATGAGTTTAAAGCGTTTTGCAGCCCGGATTCAGAAACAGACAGCAAAAGCAGGTCATCTGCGTATAACATACAGGATGGCTGACTGACTGTTAGGGAGGGGGGGGTCATTATTGGACTGCTCAATTTCATTTTTTTATATCATTCACATAAATGTTGAACAGAAGAGGGCTTAGTCCATCGCCCTGTCTGATGCCTCTTTTTACTGGGAATTCTATCAGGGGGAAAATCTTCTCTCTCGGGGTCTCCACACTTGCCAGGGGGGAAACTCGTCTCGTCTCTCTATCTCTTCCCCTTGAGGTACGGGATCGGGAAAGTCACTTATACTTTACAGTCAAATAAGACGCACACAACGAAATACGTTTCAGCTCTCGTCTTAGTCGATCTTTTGGAGCACTCTATAAGACACAGCGCCCTGGGGAAAAGTCCCCAAGACTCTCACAAGGCTGAACCAAGACTCGCCCAAGACTGGACTGCCTCAAGGCTCGCCCCTGGACTCTCTCGGACTGCGTCTGTCGTGGAGTATTCGCCAAGACCAACTCAAACTCTCTTTATTCATTTTCAAAACTCTAACCAATTACAAAACAGTAAAAGACTCTAGGGCGTAACCTTCAATCATAAAGCCAATCACACTAAGTACTGAATACGTCATATCTTTTGATTAATCGTTCACTACGTTAATAACTATGAATATAAACTGTCAAAATGGCGACGATTATCTCGTAATTAGTTCCAAATCACTGAGCCAAGTTCCGTCCAAAACTTCAAATAGACCTAAACGATGACAGACATAACACAGCAATTCAGCTAATAATCAGCTAATTAAGTCGGTTAACAGATACGCGAAAACAAATTCATGACAATTCACTGGTGAGGCCATTTTTGGTTTTGACGCAACTTAGAGATTCTGAATACATTGACCTGATGATAGTATAGAATTTTCCTGTGATACCGTTTTGTGCAAGTTTGTAAAACAAGCCTTGATGTCAAACTGAATCAAAGGCTTTTTTAAAGTCAATGAAGCATGCAAAGACTTTTTTCCCTTTTTCCAGGTATTTTGCAAGAATTTGTTTCAGAACAAATATGTGATCACTTGTTCTGAACTTGGGGATGAATCCAATCTGTTCCTTAACAATTAAGTTATTTACGCCTGCAAATACCGAAACGATAGGGTAATATCTCGTGTATGAGAGTGGTTGTTGCAAGATGGGGCCTACAGCGGGCGCAGCAACCCTGTGAGTTTATTTCTGGGGGCCTATTGCAGACATTAGCAAATTAAAAGGGGGCCTATTTGCTTCCCGCGCGGGCCCGCTTTAGAAGGTGAAAAACACCCCGCTTTCCCGCTAAATTTGGAACGCACATGGGGTAGTAACAGCATATAGAGTGACCCCCCGGGATCAAAATTATGCCACAGAACGATGGTGCAAGTGACGCATTTCGTACCAACCCAATCTGCGCATGCGTCATCAGATGGACATTTGAACTGTTTGTCACTTCCGATCTCCAACGATTCCTCAGTATTTTAAGCAATTTATTATGTTACTATATGTTCGCTGATCTTCACAGATGTCGTCAATATAGCCTAGTTACTTTTATGCCACCGAAGTTTCGTTTTGTTTTGTGGATTTACTTCAATACCGTCATTTTGTCCCGATCGAGTGGCAGCTCGACGAAGATCGAGCTGAAGGCGAGAGGAAAATCATGGCTGATATTTTTCAAGTCCAGGGATGGATTCTCGATTACGCCTGCAAATACCGAAACGATAGGGTAATATCTCGTAAGTATTTTATTGTCAATTGGCGTAAGATTTCCCAGAAGATGTTTGCTTGCGAAAGCAGTGCCACAAGGCATGATGTGATCGCTAAGTCACGGCGATAGTCTACAGTAATACTCTATTTAAACAATGTGACAGCCACACTGTGTTGTAAGAACTTTTAAAGCTGCCAGGGGTTTACGTTTGACCTTTGTGTTCTCGGTTATCCTCTGTGGGCTATTTTTTTTTATTCTGACATTTCCATATTTAATATACATGACCATAGAATGTTGGAATGCCACTTTTGAATGAAAGTTGAAACTGCTGTCGACAATGTCGGCGTAAACAAAGGACAGTGCCAGTACACAAAAAGGCCACTATGCTATTGTCAAGTTGTTGTTTTTAACGTCAACTCTGACACATTAAAAACGATCGTGTTTCAATATTTTGGGCAGTGAAACTGTTTTATTACTTGGCCCTTAATTCCATATTGCACAAACAAGGAATCAAATTACATCCAGGTTACAACATGTACATAGCCGGTGTATATGTCTAAAGTTATTACAATTAGTGAATTACTTGTCTTGTTTCAAAATAGCATTATCCTACCCATGTCCCTCAACACCCCTTTGTTCCACCAGGTGGTCGAATGATGCAAATTATGGGTTTTCTCCAATGAGATTTCTTTTTAAGTCGTTTCTGTTTTTTGTCATGGGACATACTACTTTTCCCTTCATAATTGTGTAACATTTTTCTACTTCATTTATTTGTATACATGTATTTATAATCCAATTACATATAGTTCATGGTTAAAATATATTTGTTTACCAATATGAAATAGTAACAGGTACATGCACAATCATTATTTAGTGGTATTAAAATATCTGCGAGCTTCAGCTGTTTTGAGAGGAGACTTACATGTAGGAAGTGAGCAATTGTCCTGTGGAAATCTGCTACTCTTTGAGTTATTTATCATGTTCAGAGGATGGGAACAATACAACATTTATCATCCTCAACTGATATGTTTTCCCAAACCATGTTTACTATTATAATATTTATTCATTGAGAAGGCATGATAAATGTGTACATTATCAATTTCAAAATTCAGTTTTAAAAGTCCTGCGGTAATATCGAGTACTGTAAAATCTTTAATTTAGCTAGAATTAATTTTCACTGAAAAGACATTTTGGGTGTTTTGTATGGAATTATTATTAATGATTTTTGATAAGTTGAATGTTAAATATCCTCAGGGGCGGACATCCAGGCATTTTCACCGCCTGGCAACCCGCGGCGGTGAAAACAAAGGCCCAAAACTCGCAGAAAACAGTACTTTGGGGTGGTTGTTGAGACTCCCCTGAACAGTGTAACAAGATTAGCCCTACGTGTGTAACATATATAAATTTGGTTGTTCGGGATTACTTCAAAGTTGAGTTTGTGTTTTTTTCTCGAATTTTCACCGGCTCGACCAGCGTTCCACAGCAGCGCGCACAAAGCCCATAGAAATGCATGGTACAGTTGTGCGCGTCTTAGCAACGTGGAACGTCTGTGACGTAGCTCCGCCCCCGAGGATAGGAAAAAAGGTATATTCACGTGATTCTATTTTCATTCCTTCAGCAAAAATAGCGAAAATTATCAATTCCAAGTAAAAATAAATGATTTTACAGTAGTCAATAAGAAAGCATCATAGAGCCCAGACCTGAGCTACATAGGCATTCCGTAATGAAATTAATAACGGAGCTAATATGAGACATGTCACAAAGTGATGTTACAAAATAAATATTTTTAGTCATTTGTTCAAACACTTTTAGTGTGATTGCGAAGGCTGGATTTAGTAGTCACGTTGAAAATTTTTAGAGAAAAAAAAAATAGTCTGTCCAGAGACCAGAACATGGGCACACAGTTATGGCATGAGTTTGCCATTTTCTTATACATCTTTAAAAAGCCACGAAGAAGCCAGTAAATTTATTCATAACATAATTGGTCCGTCATCGACAACCCTAGAAATCATTTCTGTTCCATTACCATCACAGGCTGCGGAATACACCACATACACACCCTTGGAACACAGTATTGAATTTACTACGTTCAATTACCCACCATAGTCTCCTGTCAGTCAAAATGACTATTTTGAACTGTAGGCATTAATCTGCGATTCAGCCAATGACGGGGAGAGAAATCTAGGTCAGGGGAAGGCCTAGAGGTCGGTGCCATCTTGCCTTGTCTTCACTCTTTTGTTTTCTCCGCACGAGAGTGCACAGTAGCAAAACAGAAGTGGTTCAGTCATCAGTTTAGTCTCAAGTTTCTGAGGTACTCCTGTAACCTTTCTTTGGAACAGTAGGACGTGGTTTCGGGTAGGATAAAATTGTCTCTTTCTTTCGGGCCCAGTGTCCTTTGTACCATATACAAAAAACTCAGGTGACGCATTTTAGCCGCTTTTGTAGGTCTTCATTGTCTCGTTTTCAACTGTAATTTTGCTCCACTCATGCATGCCTTGTTCATTTCTTGGACAAGAGAAAGGAAAAACACTCGAACAGCTCTCCTCCCGTTTTGTCAACCGATAAGATCAGCACGGACTTGCGGAATTTGTCATCAAGATCTGCCGGCGTGGAACCCGCCCTCAAAATGCCATCTTTGCCTCTAATGCGTGCTGGGTTTAGCTTGTGTGCGAGTTGGGACTGTTTCCAAAGTCGCATGCAGGCGGCTGAGGCTGATCACATCGCCAGAGCTAGGGCTAATTGCGCGACCGGGCCAGGTGGTGCGACAGGCATGAGTGAGAGGAGGGTTAGTATGGATGGAAAGTCCTCCCGTTCGACTGCCAGTCGAGTGCTGTGAAGTCGAGTGGTGGGCCCGGCAGTGGGCCAGGTATTCAAATTCAAGGTGCTTCTTGTCGGGCTATTCATGGTTCCATACGTGTTCAGCAGAGTGTTGAAACAGGTGGTGCAGCTGCTGCATCAGTCGTCGGTACACGTCAATCTGTACTGCTGCTACACAACCAAAACAAGGGGTTGTTAGCCGACAAGCAAAGAATGCCTTGCCCTGGTTGATGGCAAATGGCAACCTCAGGCTTAAGGAATATGGCCCCTGCATTGGATTTAGGACCACCATATCAACTGGCTAGAACTGAAAGTGCTGCACTTGGCACTGACACACTTTCTTCCCATAGTTCGGGGCCACAGAGTCATGCTCCGCATAGACAACACAACAGTGGTCTCCTACATCAACAAGGAGGGGAAGGACAAAATCACCATTATTGTCGGATCTGGTAGAGCAAAATCTTTATTGGTGCCTGGAATACAATGTGAAGCCAACTGCACACCATCTTCCAGGGGTGCAGTCAAGCGAACGCCTTCTCACAGCGACTCTGTTTCCAGAACACAGAGTGGCAAGTACCCCAATGGGTAGCCTCCAGACTGTTTCGGCTGTGAGACGGGCCCAACATAGACCTGTTCGCCACACCCGGAACGCCAAGCTTCCGACATACCTGACACTCCTGCCGACCCCTGGAGCATGAGCCTCGGACGCACTATTTATCCCATGGACCAACATGGACGCGTAAGCCTTTCCTCCCTTCCCACTGATTCACCGGGTACTGGTGAAACTTCTACAGGAGCACACTTGCATCTTGACGCGGGTGGTGCCCAATTGGCCAACCAAGGCCTGGTTTCCACTACTGTTGGAAATGTTAGTCCAAACACCAATAGTGCTTCCGGACATTCGGGATCTGCTGTCTCAACTGGACAGCACACTATGCCTAGTGGTGTACCACTTACATGCATGGCTCTCAGTAGACTTGAACAGATGGAAGGTTTATCTGAGTGGGCTGCCAACGTCCTGGCCGGGCTAATTGGGTTTCCACAAACGCAGCAGTTGTACTCCAAGTGGCGGGCATAAGTTGATTGGTGTAATGGAAGGTAGGTTGATTCATGCCACTGCTGGCTAGGTAGCTGATTTTTTTGTCCACTTGTTTGAAGATTTAGGTCAATCCTACACAGCAATCGTCGATTATAGGTCAGCCTTGTCATCCGCCATTGAAAACAACACAAGACAAGACTAGCCGATTGTTAGGAGAGTGTTTACTGCTTTTCAGAATCGAAGACCTAGATCCCATTCTAGGGAACCTCCCAATTGGGACTTGTCGATTGTGTTGTAACAGGGTTCTCCCCAGAAAAAATGCATAGCGCCGGGGCTAATTTGCATAATAATTTGCATATTATTTACATATCTTTCCTTCATTGATTAACAGAACTTATTTACAATTATGAATATTAGTGAGCTCAGTCACAGGGCAAATATTTTTTTTAATGGAATCAACACATTATGTTTCACAATTTAGAAGAGTTTGAAATATTCTCGAAATACAAATGCTACAGACTAAAAACAAACACAAATACATTATTGTTGCAATTTAATTGTTTTGTAAAACGTTGAAGGAAACGCATTCAAAACGTTAAGCCAGATTTATGTTCACGAATCTCATAATTTTATTCACTCCAAAAACATTCTCCTTCAAAAAATCGATCACGTAATTAATTGACGTATTGTTGTAATTTATTATTCGTACCATCAACTTCTAAAACGTTTACAATTACAGTAATGAGCGAACAAATAAGGCTTCAAAACGATCATCAAAGTTACTACGTGACATAACTTACTTGGCCATGTTATACACCAGTTATAGCAATAATTCCTCAACAAATTTTACTTCTTTTTTTTTTGATATGAAATGTAAGTAAAATCCGACTTATTTTTATCGGGAGCGATTATTTTTGATCACTTGATCGCTTCGGTAAAAAAAACAGACCCGCCATGATGTTTGTGAAACATTAGCATGTGTCCTTTGACCCGATTGGTCAAGAATTCCATTAACCAATCAAAATGCCGCATGGTAATGCCGGTAGAACCCGAAGTTTTCCGAATGGTAGTGATCATAAAAATTACATTGCGGAAGTAAAGCGATGTCGTAGCACGATGTGTTGGCATCGATTTCAATTGAAAACTGCATGACAGCTTTCGAAAGAGGTGATTTGCAATTTTTAAAAGGTAAATTAGGCCTTGAAAGAAGAGTTTTTACATGATTCGTAATGATAACAGTTCAAATGTATTTTACCAAATCACGCAATAAACACGTTGTTTTTTCTTGAGTAGCGTGAACTGATCGTGAACTCCGATTTGACCATGTTATATCGAGGTGGAATTGAATTGATTCCAATCTAAAGACTGTGTCTATCGCAGAAAGTATTTACTTACAAACAAAGAGGTGCTAATTCCACAAATTTGACTAGCCGCTACGTATCGTGCGACTAGGTCTATATTGTTTATAAATTATAATCCACGACTGGCAGGATGCATGTCGGTCGGTACGTAATTATACCAACAATCAGACAATAGTCCTCGTCGGAAGCATTTCCGTGGTGGTCACTAATTTTGAGTGA
The DNA here is from genome assembly GCF_978046115.1 of Saccoglossus kowalevskii. Classification (NCBI taxonomy): domain Eukaryota; kingdom Metazoa; phylum Hemichordata; class Enteropneusta; family Harrimaniidae; genus Saccoglossus; species Saccoglossus kowalevskii. The sequence goes on from NC_140646.1 coordinate 38,430,121, forward strand.
CGGTCGGGGCCGACCGGCGTGGCGAACAAAGCTTTTTCACATCTGATATTGGCATGTCAAATATGAAATCAAGCGCCGAGGTGGGAACACATAGCGCCGAGGTCCCAAGTGAAGCGCCGAGATTCACAGGTATAGCGCCGCGGACCTCGGCGCTAAAAAGCCCTGGGGAGAACCCTGTGTAAGCGAACCACCCTTCGAACCACTGGAACCAGCACCGCTGGTAGGTGTCGCTCTGAGTTAGGGGCCCTGTCCTTCTCGGACAGTTGGGCCGCCTTTATCAAGCTGTGCTAAAGATACGAATCAAGTTTCTCGCGTCTGACTCTGCATACAGTTCAAAATAGTCATTTTGACTGACCAGAGTTTATGGTTGGTAATTGAACTTAGGGTCCCTCCCAACCACCCCACTTTCCGTAGCAATTGGCTTAGTCCTCGTATATGGAGAAAACAAGGGAGTGAAGACAAGGCAAGATGGCGCCGACCTCTTTGCCTCGGTCACATGTTATGTGGCGTGGAAGAAAATCTATGAGCTCATGAGGCATCCCCTAACCTAGATTTCTCTCTCGGTCATTGGCTGAACTGCCGATTAATGCCTTTAATTCAAAATAGTCATTTTGACTGACCAGAGTCTATGGTGGGTATGAATTATGTGAATTGGTGGGTTGAAAACCCTCTGCCTTATTAGTCCCTGTTCGGACGCAGTCTGAAAACGGGGACTTATGTTTTGACCTCTGTGGGTGCGTTCGTGCGTGCGTGTATTTTAGAAATGCCTGGACCAATCACAATCAAACTTCACACATACATCATACATGATATTATACATATGCACATTAATTTTTTTCATGATCTGATTTAAGATGGTCGAATGGCGGCCATTTTTGTGCTAAAAATCATCAAAATCAAGCATTTTTCGGCTGTTTACAGATGGATTTTGTTCGAAATTGGTATATACGTTACACACTATAGGACCTTGATGCATATCGTTTTGTTTTTCAGATAAGATTAAAAATGGCTGACTGGCGGCCATTTTGTTTTAATGAATTTGGTTCTAGTGCCATATCTCTGACTTGCTTTGACTGATTATGTTCAAATTTTAAATATTCATTATATATCATGTCATAGATATACAGATATATTGGTTTGACGATCCTATTAAAAATGGCCGAATGGTGGCCATTTTTGTGCTAAAAAATCATCAAAATCAAGCATTTCCCAGCTGTTTATAGATAGATTTTGTTCAAACCTTGTATATAAGTTGGACATTATAGGACCTTGATGCACATCATTTTGTTTTTTAGATACATGTAAGATTCAAAATGGCCGACTGGCAGTCATTTTGTTTTAATGAATGTGGTTCTAGTGCCATATCTCTGACTTACTTTGACTGATTATGTTCAAATTTTAAATATTCATTATAAATTCTGTCATAGATATACAGATATATTGGTTTGACGATCTTATTCAAAATGGCTGAATGGTGGCCATTTTTGTGCTAAAAAAATCACCAAATATCAAGCATTTCTGGCATTTAGGGATGGATTTTGTTCAAACTTGGTGCATACACTAGACATTATGGGTTCCTGATGCACGTCATTTTATTTTTCAGATCGGATTCAAAATGGCCGACTGGTGGCCATTTTGTATTAATGAATGCAGCTCTAGTACCATATCTCTGACATGCTTTGACTGATTATGTTCAAGTTTTATATATTTTTTATGTATGTATTCAAAATGGCTGATTTTCTTTTAATTAATGCTGTTCCAGAGCAATATCTCTCAATACTCGTTTGACGATCAGATACAAATATCAATCATTTTAATGTTAAACAATCGTCATAATCATATTCCTGACATTTTTATATTTTATATTACTATAAACAAAACTATATATCTTAAATTCGATAACTAACTGGGACTGTGCCATGCATGACTTGTTTCATTAAAAACAACTAGTGGTATTTATGGCTCGTACTCTCTGTGGCGACTTTTTAGCTCTGCTGTCATTGAAGGTGGCCAAGCAGAGCTCATGGGTTGTGACCACACCTGTCTGTCGCACGTCGTTCGTCAACTTTTTTCATTCAAATGACCTTTTCTCCAAAACCATCAGCTGAATTGCCTTGCTATACATACCATACCTACATGTCAGATTTGTTCATTTCATGACATCACATCACATGTAAACCCAAGTTTTGGGAATATTTTTGTCATTTATGGTTAAAAATAATTTTTTCCACAACCGCTTGATTGCTTGGAAATTTGGCATAAATGTTTTTTTTTTTTTACTCATTTTTGCACATTTTTGAATTTTTCTTCGAAACCGCCTGTCATGTAGACACATGAACTGGTTTGTTCATTTGGTTTAGATATCTCATGATTTTTGTTACTATTTTTTGGGGAATTTTTTACTTTTACTTTCCCATACATTATATATGGTCCATGTATAATGCATGGACTCAAGTAGACAACTGTATCAGTTGGAAGTCTTGGAAAATGAACTGCATAGTGAAGGTCATTTCAAGGTTTATATGTCAGGGTCATCTCAAGACTCCAGGTCAGGGTCATCTCAAGGTCAGATGTTGATTGCATGTGTATTTGGAGTCAGGTGACCCTCCATCAAGATCTTTCAAGGAAAAGTCAAGGTCATCTCAAGATCACATGTCACTTGGTCATTCTCAATTCAGTTACATGTACAGTAACCATATAATGTAAAAATATATTCTGGTAATAGTGACAACAACTTCATGTGTCAGCTTCAGTTTCCTGTACACCCACATCAATTATACATACATGTATCCATGCATTACACACATAAATACATTTCCTCTTGCAGGATATGCCCTTCCAGTGACCATTGCCACAATTACAAAACTGTCATAGATTCCACTTCTCCTATCCACCTAGTAACTGCCACTGTCCTCTGCACTTGTCAATTACAGCAGAGCTCTACTGACCACAAGGTCGCTTGTTAAATTTGCGAACATGATTTTCATTGTCTTCGTTGAAACCGCTGTGTGCTAATGACAACTGTGTACATGTTGATTAGATGACACACACTGGTTCAGCGGCCCAACGTCACTTGACATTGACATTAACTGACAGCAGTTAATTATTCAAGATTAGTTGAGCATCCTTTTCTCCAATACATGTTTTGATTTTCATCCTCCAAAATCTCAGCTTGTACACTATTTATTATCATAAATACTATATATAATCATTGCTGTGATATTCATAGTCACATACTTCCACTTTGCCATGACGTTATTGACCTTGGCTTGAGCTGTTTACTACAGCATGACTAGCAAGGAAATAATCCCCGTATACCTGGGTCTTTAACGCATTGCAGTATTTTTTGATCTCTAAATACCATATTTGCTCTATTAGAGGCATGTCTCTAATATAAATGCTAATAAAATATGTCATTATTAATAGAGCAAATATTGAAACACACTTATCACAGGCTACTAGTATCTTACTTACTCTGGCCTCAAGCATGGCTAGATTGTGTGTCAGTATGCTTACAATATTTACTGCTATGATATAGTTTAAAAATTGACAGCTACATTGAGACTTTTGTTGATGACATTACATCTTTTTAATATTAACTTGCATTAGCGATATTCTTAGATAATCTTCACAATCAAAAAACAGTCACACTCCATTATAATAAAAATGATTATTAGTGTGTTATTTTGTTTATGGGGCGTGTAGGTTTCATCATTGCAGAAGTTGGGTATTGTTCATTGCTGGTTACACTATGCAATCAAAATGTAGTTTAGGTTTTCATGAAGTAAATTTCAGACTACCAGTAATTATTATCCCCCACCCAGACAAAGTCCGGGAGGGGGCTTGTAATTTCGCCTTTGTCAGTCTGTCCAGAGTGATTTCGCGGAGATGGCTGGACCGATTTTGTTGAGACTTGTTACAAAGACAAAGGGATCACCCATACAGATGCACGTTGTTTTACTTTTTTGAAATGATCAAATATGGCCGACTAGCAGCCATTTTCATTGTTAATCATGACTTTTGTCGGTTCATTGATATTTCTCAGAGATGCCTTGACTGATTTCAATGATACTAGGTACAAAGACTCAGTGAGGAGGTATACATATGCGCATGGATTTATTTCCTGATTTTATCTAATATGGCTGCCTGGCGGCCATTTTGAATGTCAAAATCCAGTTTTTTGGATGTGTCCATCATCATTTCTCAGAGATGCCTGGACCGATTTTGCTGAGACTTGGTACAAAAACAAAGTGACCACTGGTACAGATGTACATTGATTTATTTTTTCAAGGAATCAATTAATGATCTCATTTGCATATTTAATTATTGATTTGAATTCTTGTTAATATCTTGTGAATTAATTTTGAATTTTTCTTAATATCCTGTGAACTAATTGTCTGAATGAGACCAAACTTGGTATAGATTTACTTGATCTGTCAATATAAGATGTGTGCTATGCAATATTGACTTTCAACTTAAATAATGAGCTAATTTGGATATTTAATTAATTTTGAATTTTTGTTAATATCTTGTGAACTAATATAATAGTTCATGTATTTGCTATTTAATATTGACTCAATTGAATTTCCATATTAAATTGATTGTGAATTTTTGTTAAAATTGATGCAAATTTTACCAAATTTAATAGAGATGTCCTAGCTGTTAACTTTGAGTAACATACTTTTGATTTTCAACTTAATCTTCCTACCCGATTTTATAGATACACATTCAAACTTTATAATTCATAGCCAACTATAATCACATCTGACATGTGGGGGCTGTGTCATCTTTAGATGACTTGTTTTCATAAAAGAATTGTTTCAAACCATTTCAAACTCTATATTTATAAAAACTTATAATTGACACTGATTAAAAATCAATGTTGCATCAGATGCAAATTCACATGGTCACATGATTGCTAAGTAAGTAATCCTTTATTTAAGATTTAAATCAACTTTTAAGATTTAAACTGTTTTGGTTTAAATAAAAAAAAATTCTTCCATTCTAGTTGATTTTGATAAGGCAAGTCTCCTGCAAAGTATAAAATCATACACATCTATTTTCTTTTTTTCCGTTTCAGTATTTTCAAAACATATTCCTCACACATTCAGTGACTTTAGCGTTCCACAAGTTCGATTATTGGCAGCAGTGGCCTGGAGCATTATAAGCCGTGAGGATGTAAATTATTTTGATAAACTCATTGGTCATCTCCAACATATATACGACACTGTGCCAGAAATCTCTACTTTTCGGCACTTCACAAAAATGATTATTGGTCTTAAGATGAAGGTGAGTACTGTATATACTACATAGACAGTGTTTTATACATACGTGTTATCTTACATATATATGTACACTGCATAAAATGCAGATTACCGGTAGTAAATGTATGTTATTTTTTGCACTTGTCAGGAGCATTTTATCCAATTTACTAGTGTTTGCACTACCTTACTAGCGTATAGTGTTGCACGGAACATCTTTCTATTTCAATGATTTCCTCTCTCTGTATTCTCTAGTGCCTTGTATAGCATCCATATATTCAGATTTGAATATATACACACACATGTACATGTATATGACTAAAATAGACCTTAAATACAAATGAGCATAGAAATCGCTTCTCTTCTCTTCCGTCATCGTATCCACTGTTCCGAATATTTACATGTAGGTTGCATAGGTCAGTGGAACAGTAAGTACGATATCAGGACAGAATTGAACATATGTATATGAGAGGGATAACAATAAATGGAATGCAATGTGTATATAATTTGTTGTGCAGGTAATGGTACATCTCATCGATGATGGTACTTGTTCTGATGCTATTATCATTGCGCGACTGAATGATTACTTCCCTAAAGCAGGAATCAAACAAAAGAAGAAATCAAGTGCAAATGTAAGCTAGATAGTTGATGTTTGCTTTAGAAATGTTAATTATATCACGATTTGGTAATTTGAATGACTATTCTGTAATATAGCACTACAGTTGTTGTGTAGCGTGTATGCAAATTAGGTGTAAGTAAACAATGTATTTTACATATATTTATATGTTGCATGGGACCCATATTGAACAGTATGTAATATTGAAAAACAAAAAATAAAATGTAACAAAATTTGTAAAGATGAAACAGAAACAATATACATCTACCATATTATCATTTTGTGATGATCAGAATGTTTTTAATTTCAAATATTTTTTGACATTTTAAGATTTATCGCAGGAACATAATCAACTGCTTTACATCTTTGTTTCCCCCAGAAACTTTTGGGAACTGACGACAATTTGATCATCAACAATATTCTAAATCAGTTTGAGCTTTAAATCTTAGAAACAATATTACATTGTACCTTTACCACTAAGGGCGCTATTTCAATATGTATAGCTCTTTACATTGGAAGTATAAACACAATCGATCAAGGTGTCATTTATTTCAGTATCATGATTTATCTGATAGATTTGACTCATCAACAATATGAAATGGATCATTTGTTTCCCAAACCAAATGTTAAGTGATGCCATTGGTCTGAGTAAGTCTGATTGACATGCACATGGGGTTATGTGGAATTAGACTGCATATTACTGTATATAAGTATCTAAGTTGCGCTTGTTACTAACTATGACTAATTATTTTTTTGTTTCTCAGACTAAAACTGAATTTGTAAAATTGAATACCCAACAACAGAGCTTCAGGTTATTCATTGTGGAACTGTTGGCTAATAGACGTAAACAGTTCTATGTTAAAAGGGACCTGAATGAGGAATACGGATCTGAATTCATGCAGTCTTTGAAATTATTAGTCAGACATTTCTTGGACAAAATGGAAAGCTTTCTTCCACAAACTGCCATCGATCAGGTATGTAAGAAGGCATATCATTTAATATTGAAGGTTATCGTTTCATGTGCATACATACTGTGATATTTTCATATTTTAAGATTTTAAATCAATCTTGAGAACCAGTTGACTTAGTTGGAGTACCATATTTGCTCTATTAGAATTGTCATATACCAAAAATTTCAAAGTACATTATGGTGTGTGCTACGGTATAAGTAGTACAGAATTTCCTTTTCTAATGTATTGATTGAGATTTGTAATTCTATAATAAACTGTATTTGGTTCCCATGGTGATTGTGAACAAATGAATCTGATTAACATTACATTTTCCATATCAGGGATCTTGCGAGCCTAATTGGAGTGCGGGTTGATCATGAATATTAATGAGCTATATGAATATTAATTAGACAATGAATATTAATGGGCTCAGTCACAGTGCAAATCAATCTGATTAAAATAAGATCCTAGTTTGGGCTTTTTTTTTTTTTTGTTAAAATAATATCATTCATATTTTTTTCATATAATCTATTATTTTTTTTTAAATTTATTTGCTGGTATTTTTTTAAGTTTTGGTAATCGCGAAAGCCCACAAGGATCGGACCAACTACCTATACAAGTCGCGTTCAAGTACCTCTCCGCTGACGGGATTAGTCAACCAATCACAGAGCGCCTTACGAAAACATGGTGATGCACTTTGCGCGTGCGCATGAAGTGATCACAAAAAAAAATTAAAAATGGCGGCGTTTACCGGCCAATCGAGCGAGAAACTCGAACAAATAATTGACCACGAGGTGAGTATTTGTTGAATATGACATGTTTCCTATTATGATTGTCGGGTTTTGGTGGCCGTTTAGTCAAGTAACAATATTTATATACGCGAAAATGCTTACTCGTGTGGATATAAATGAAAACACCATTGTTACTGTAAAATCTGTATTAGAAACCGCGGCTTCTATTAAAATGGTACAATGCAATAGAGGGGATGAGGCTTCTATTAGAGCATCTACACATATGAGAAATGACGAATTTTTGGTTCTCAATTATTCAAAAAGAATGGATGCGACTTCTATTAGGGATGCGGCTTCTAATACAGATTTTACGGTACTCACAGGTGCTCGAAACGTTTCTTGGATAATAACAAATGACCTAAAGTAGGATCGGCATAGTTAGTCAGTCGCCTACCACTCATGTTAGTCACTTTAACAAGGATACAAGGAGGTTGTGTTTTAATATTATCGCCTCTTGTCTCATTAATGAAAGACCAAGTCACAGTCCCTCTATCCTCTAAATGTTTTATTTTATAAATGGTAATTTACTTGCACAACAGTACTGTCACTGGAAATTGTTTAATTTGACTGGTTCATCTCATTTCAAAATCTATACTTCCTGTTATTATTTCAATATCTTGGTGATTGATTAATTGGTAATTCTTCCAGATAGACAGTTTGACTTTGTTGGGATTTAGTGCAAAAATAGCCAGAGTTATCCAGATTGATAGAAAGTTGCCAACCTATATATATGGTACCCCAGAGGAACAAAGTACACCTTCATAGATATGCTACATCAACATCATGGTGATAAGATTGTATTATTGGTAGTTGATGAAGTTCATACTATTCCAAAGTGGTAAGTATATTGCTTGTATGCTTGCTTGTAATATTTGTATGCATGTTATTTCCATAATTGACACTAGAGGCATTTTGAGTCGATCTGTAATTCTAAACCACTCACTGGATTATGGGAAAGAACTTCCATTGTATATATAATCTGGAAACTGACTAAATTCTTATGTAAATTTTATGAAATTTTTCAACAATATTAGGATTTGTATCACTATACAATTTTTTTCATTCTATGTCAGAGATTTTTTGAGAAACAAATGAAAAAAAAAACATTATTACCATATACATGTACCACATTTTGGACTCTTGTAATCAATTTTTATTTTATTTTGAGTATCCTGATGATGGCCCAGTACCGATAATGATAAAACTGACAAACATGACATAATCTTGAATTCAACATGAATCTCTTTAACATCTAAATTTAGCATAATTTTTTTGATCAATTTAACAGGCGTGAAAAATCTGATGCAAGTAACAAAAGCAGACGAAAGGCACAAGAAGGGGCATTCCGAACTGGGGAACTGAGATCGTTTTTTCCTGGTGTCGGAGTTTTGGCATTAACAGCAACAGCATCAAAATGTCTGCAAAATCAGATTAAGGAAAGTTTATTATGCAGACTGCAAAGTTGTAAATGTTTGCCCAAACAGAGATAACATCAGACTATCATCATTTTATTGAATGGTCGACAAGCTACATGAAGATCTACATGAATCATTTAGGACAATAGTATACTGTTCATCTATTGATGCAACAGGAACACGTCATCATTTTTTTAAGGAGGAATACCCTCAATCACAGCGAGACGGATAATACAGTCCAGGATTCGCAGTTAAAAGAGTTTCCTAAATTATCTACTTCTAATTTTGAGATTATTTTTTTGTACAACAGCTCTTGGTATGGGCATTGACATGAAATCAACATACCATGTACTTCACTATGGGCCATCATTTGATCTCGAGAGCTATATACAAGAATCTGGCAGAGTTGGAAGAGATGGTAAACCATCTCATGCCGTGTTATTTTATCACGGTGGAATGTTACGTGACATTTGTTCAAAACTAAAAAGTTATGTCAAAAATGATACTCTTTGTAGGAGAGTTAAATTATTTGAAGATTTTACATCCAGTAAAGACTTAAGTGTTTTAAAAAACAAGGAATCACATCACAACTGCTGTGATATATGTGAACGAAACTGTTCTTGTAGTAATTGTGACTCTCATGCTAACTGTGTGGAAAAATATATGGTCCATTACTGTGCCAATACAGAGACTGATGAGTCATCAGATGACACATGCAGTTTAGAATCGGATGCTGCATTGGCAGATTCATCAGTCTTCATGTTCTAATGAAAGTTTGGAAGCAGACCAAACTGAATAAATCAATGTACATGTACATATCACTTTGTTGATCTTGTATGCATTTAAAATCAGAGTGAAAAAAAACACATCATTAATGTAAATAAATATTTTTTTATTACAAATTATACGATTCATTTTTGGCTCAAGTGTGAGTTTAAGGCGTGTTCCAGAAAATTATCTTGTGAACAAATCAAAGGATTTGCACCAAATTTGATAGGGATATTATACATTGATGTATCTACATGGCACTAGTGTTCGGGATAATTTACTCGTGTAAATTAGCAAGTTTGCAAATTATTTTTACATCATGAACACCTCCAATTTGTATTCTGAGCTTTTACAAGCTTGTCATTAAAACCCATACAAATCACACATGGATGATAACAAAAATAACAAAGTCTTCTATTTTTATAGCGCTAAATGTGACATACAAAAAAGAATTAAAATTACAAGCATATAGATATAACAGCTATAGAAAAGAGGGCAACAAGAAGCATTGCCACCTGTATACATTGTGACTATAGGGGATGTGATGATTTTGGCATGGCAAGGTTCTGGTTTATCTAACAGACTCTTTACATAGAGGTGTTTAAATTTTGTTTGACTATTGCAATATTTAATATAATTTTTGATATTACTAGTATTCCAAAGTTTGACTCCATAACATGACATACACATTGACTTGAGAGTAGTTCTTCTATATTTTATACAGAAATCTAGATGTTGTCTTGTACTATGGCTGTGTACTTCATGGGTATTTGTAAAGTACTTCAAGATGTTTTCTGGGACTTTTTTATGATAAACATTATACATTACAAGCATGGTTCTTAAGGCCAGACTTTTTTTATTCCTTGTTTCTCAAGTTTTTAAAGGCAATTTGAGGAGGGGGGAAAAGAAATAAAATTAATTTATTTTTCCCATTAGATTTGTGTGATTCTCAAAGAATTGTAAGTGAGATCATTGATCGGAGCAAAGAAATGGAATAAAATTTTATTCCATGTATAACCTTGTTTCTCATTTGCGCGAGACTACATGATACTCCCACGAAAATGCAGCTTGGATTTGTTATGCGGCGGGCGGCATAAAAATGAAGATAAAAATAATATATTTTTTAGCATTTTTTTGCGCTTACAAGTCGGCGGGCGCGAGAAATTACGCTGTAATAAAATTTTATTTTTATTTCATTTTCAGCTCCTGTTCATTCGGCGGGTTCGCGAAACAAGGAATAATAAAAGTCTGGCCTAATTCAATTAGATCATATACATTTAATACATTTAGTTTATAAAATAATGGTTTTGTATGGCCAAAGTATCCCTCTTTTGTAACAATTCTTATAGCATTTTTTTGGAGTAAAAATAAACAATTTTATATGTATTTCCTCAGATTTCACAACAATACACAAGATATGGCAATATAAGGGTTAAATACAGATTTTTAAATACAGATGAGTCTAACAGGTATTTTAATTTGTAAAGAATACCTAAGTTTTTAGCAACTTTAATCTGAATATTTTTCACATATTCTTTCCACTGGAATTTACAGTCCAGTTCTACACATAAGAATTTAGTATGATACACTCTTTCAATATAAACATCATTGATTGGATGGACACCGTTTACATTATTACAATAGAAAATCATGTAGTTAGTTTTAGAAATATTTAAAGATAATTTGTTAGCCATAAACCATAAGTGTAACTTCTTCATATTCTCTAGATAAAAATATGTTAGTATCATCTGCATATAGAATAACCTTTAACAATTATGATACATTACAGATATCATTTACATATAGTATAAATAAAGTTGGTCCAAGAATTGAACCTTGCGGAACACCATGAATTATACTCATTAGATCTGAGTTAATACCATCAATACAGACCTGCTGTAACCTGTTACTAAGATAGCTACTTATCCAACACCTCGAATGCCATAATTACATAATTTTTGGACTAGGATTTTGTGATCTATAGTGTTGAACGCATTTTTTAGGTCGATGAAAACACCAACTGTATACATAGTAGAGTCCATGATGGTAATTGTATATCTTGTAAAACATCACATTAGATATCTGGATTATCGTGGAACTTTAAATCACAAACTGCACACAGGTTTGTTTGGGTTGCCATGATTAATCTGTGTGGACAAAATACAAAACCAATTATCTCCACAATTACTAGTAGTATAACGTGTTACTGGGACGTGAAGTTGACAATCTAACGTATGCGATTGGTTGCCGAAGTCTAGTAGAAAATATTGTTTATAAATGATAAAAGACGCCCAAAATTGCCGCTACTACGATTTAAGCCAACCCTGTATAACTAGTGTCATTTATAAGCATTATTTCCTGCTAGAATTCGGCAGAGACCTTTTGTTTTTTAAGTTCTAATGATTTCGGCAACCAACCACATACTAAAATCGCCTATGATTGTTACGTTACAATCAAATCAATAATTCATAACGTTACACATTTTCTAAGCTAAACTAACTGGCGAATGGCAGCTCAAAAAACAAAGCACGTGAATAGTTACTGAAATCGATAACGATAACTTACGTATTTGCACTGTTCAATGTAACTTAGCATACGTCTTCCGAAAAAATACAGCAGAAAAACAAGTCCACCATTGTTCATGTGTTTGTTTGTTGTGTCGCTTCTCCTGCTCTAGAAAGTGATTTGTAACACAAGTTCTGATTGGTTGCAGATTCTACGAGACTTGAACGCGATTTGTATAGGTATAGGTAGTTGGTCAGATCCTTGTGGGCTTTCGCGATTACCAAAACTTAAAAAAAATACCAGCAAATACATTTTTCAACAAATAATAGAATATATGAAAAAAATATGAATATTATATTATTTTAACCAAAAAAAAAAAAAAAAAAAAAAAAGCCCAAACTAGGATCTTATTTTAATCAGATTGAGTGCAAATAATTTTTTTTCCACAATTTAGAAGAGTTTGAATTTAAAAATGAAACATTCTGGAAATGCAAATGCTGCAGAATAAAAACAGAAACAAATAAATTATTGTTGCCAAGTCTAATGTAAAATGTTAAATGAAACACATTTGAAAGGGCAATAGTCATCGCGCCGCGCATGTACAACGTTTGTGTTGACAAACATTGATTTTCCCACAATCCAATGTGCTCTTCTAATGGAAATCACAAGTATGAGGTTTGACCTGGGTGTGACTTGCACTACGAATCGGATCTATCTTCTTATCAAGTTTTTTTTCTTCTCCAGTTTCTGTCCAAAGATCCTGACTCCAGTATTGCAGCTGAGCGGCCACTAAGTCCAACCTCTGCTGTGGACAAACTTGTAAAGCTGCTGGACTCTGGACCTCCTGGTGAGGAAAGTTTGATGAAGTTACTCTGTCAACTTATCAAAGAGAAAAATAAAGATTCTTCAGAATCACAACTCTGCTACGAAGTATCTAGTAATAGTGATGAAGATAATGATGAAAGTGATACAGGTAAAGGAAGACATAGAAAAGATTTGAAAACTACTGGAAATGATTTTGAAAGTACAACAGATGGAAATTCAGAAAATGTTTTTAAGGTATCTCAAAAAGTGTGTAAGGATCAACAAACAGATGCAAGCCTTAAACAGTCTCCAGCATTGCCAAGAGATAGTGAAAATGTTGAGTATTCAAGTCCACTGGCTCGACAAAAAAATAGGATGATAAGAACTCGATCTATTGAAGTATCTGAAAGTAGGGTTTTAAGAAATGGTAATGTGATAAATGTGGATCTTTTTGATACTGTTGTTTCCAAGAAAGAAGGTCATTGCATCAACCTTTCTTCTGTCATTCCTACTGCTAATGCTGAAGAAATTAATGAGAATGGCAAACTCATCATTGATTTAACTTTACCAGAAACTACCTCCACAAAAGTAGTTGAATCTGAACATCATGCAACAAATTATCCGCTTGAATCTGATATCTCCCAAGAGTCTTTATGTCCAGATATTTTAATAACAGATGATAACTCTCTGAGTTTTGTATCTGGAAAGGATGCTGATGTTGAAAGTCTAGCTGATGATGATGATGATGTTGTTAGTCCTAGGAAGAAAAGAAAGAGATTGAGTGATAATGATAGGTGCCAAAGAAGAAAGATAAGGAAAGTTTCTTTTCATGATGAAAACGTCTACTATGATGCAACTCCCAGTAGTGATTGTGAAAGTAATACTAATGCTGAACCTGGTTTGGTGCGTGCAAAAAAATGCAAGCATTTTAATATTGACTCCAGGTGTACCAGATCATGTACATCTTCATCAAAAGAAGAACATGAAGAACATGAATGTGACTTTTATTCACAAAACAAAATTTGTCCTATGCAGTCTTTATTATTAGACCCAAGTTCCAGAACTGGTGCTGTATTAGATACAGAAAATAAGAGTATGGATACAAGTACATCTATTGCTCAAGATGACTCTCAGATTATCTTCAATGTTGAAGATGAAATTTCTTTTCGTTTTAGCCCCGCAAAAGAAAATAGCTCTACTCAACAAGACATGAAAAGCACTGAACAACCATCAGTGGTTGAAATGCAGAAACAGCAAAAAAACATTGATGAAGGGGAAAATATAAACATTGAAGTGAAAAAGGGAAACGCAAGAATAGTTGACCTTATAGATGGGGACAATGCCGACAGTGATTTTAAATCGTTACCATTTACAAGAACAAAGAGATCCATCTTCATGAGAAGTAGAAGTCTTGATGACTGGGGAAATAAAGATCAGTCTGCTGCTAGAAGACTTATAACTCTGCATGGTACCCCAACTAGGGAGCAGTTAAATGTGAATAAATTCCCTGTAGTCAGTCTAGAAAAACTTCCTCCAAAGTTTGAACATAGTGGTTGTTTTAATTTCTGTACTTTACCCGGAGGCAATGAACGATACTTATCTGATAGTGATAATCCACAACCACAGTATAGTCAAGATTATTGTGAAAGTAAGCTAGATTGGTTGAGTTCAAAGGCAAGGATGCAAAAGCGTAACGCTGCCGGTCAGTTTGTTAAAAGTGACTTGTGTCCTGTTCGTCATCGTATGCGTTATTCTTTGGTCAGAAAAGAATTGCATTTTCCAACATCTCCAAGAAGAGGGCACAGGTTCTTCAAGCGTGCAGCAGAATATAATGATGTGGGAAGCAGCAGTCACATTTCAAATCAGGATTCAAATAAGCATCCAAAGATGAGTGGTGATTCTATTGAAAACATCTGCAGCCAATCCGCTGTGAAAATACCATCACCTCAGTTAGCTTTAACTGCTGAGAGCTGTCAAGAAGACTTTGCTACTGAGCCTGACTTGCCCATTGCAGCATTATCTAGGTATCCTAAAGGAATACAACGTGCTCTGAGTAGTCCTTGTCTGATGTCATCTTCTTGTTTATCCCCCAAAGCTCTTTTTGGAGCAAGATCGCCAACTAGTCCAAAGTTTTTAAAGTCACCGAAGAGTCCGAAATCACCAAGTCTATTATTTGATTTTTACCGAAAAAAAAGCTTGGAATCTGCCAGTAAAAACCCTTATAGCCCAACATTTAATAATTCTCTTAAACCAATGGTTTCTCATTTCAATGAATCTGAGAAAATGAATGCAGCATCTCTGAATACACCCATATTACAGTCGCCCAAGCGGCCTTCCCTATCTGTTGCACCTCCTGTCTCTGTACTCACAGACTCGCCAACATCTATAAAAAGTGTTTCAGCATCATCACTTTGTTCTAACAGCTCCCTGAAAAATGTCTCTTCTGAGCCTTGTAATAGGAAATATCAGCAAGTAAGCTTTATGAACAAACTCCGGCTAACTGCATTATCGGTGAAGGCTAGCAAGAAATTGAAAGTGATACGTCAAAAGAGTGCTACTAAGAGACCAATGCGAACCAGTACTCTCAAACAGAGAGAGTTGCAGGCACTGAAGAGTATGAAATTAGTACCCAAGCTTATTTTATCACCTCTACCACAAGAAGCCATCAAGGGTTCTGTGCCAGTGAAAAGTGGTCATAATATTCATGTATCACAAATGCTGCATCATAATAAAAGGTAATTATTGTTCTAAATTGCTTGCAAATTTGATGTATTGTACAAGGAATACCGTAAAGATCAATACAGTATTCTTTCTTTTGTAGTTTTTGCTAATTCACCAATGTTTTTGCTAGTTGTTTTGTCTATCCATCTAGGCCAACTCAGATAATTAAATGAATTTTCATGAAATTTTTATGAAATATTTTTCAAACAATTACCAGTTCATTAGCTTTCAGGAGAGAGCTGGGTCCAGCTCGGCTGGCATGGGGACAATTCTTTTAAAGGCTTTTTCACCATTGCCTGATAGGGTCATTGTATGGATACCTGAAAGTTACAAGAAATTGTTAGTAAGGGTTCCCCTGGAGACAAGAATTGTCAAATAAATTTGGGGAGAGATTTAAAACTGGTTGCCATGGAACATTTTTAGGATGGATTATTTTGGCGACAATTCAATTTTGAGAAAGGCCCACGTCATTGATCACAGATCATTGACTGTGTTTCATACCTGTTAGTCAAAGTTGCAAATTTCTTTGATGGCATATACCACACAGTTCCATGGTACTAAAGCTCTGTGAATATACATTGTATACAAGGTCACATGCAAGTCTGAATTGCATATAAATTCTCAACTCATAACATGCAGCATTAGTATGTGACTGTTGATGTGTGCCTGTATTTATATAAGATCAAATGTAAAAAAAAAAATGTTTCCAAACACAAACAAAATATACCAGAAATGAGAAGTTCTGCTTGCATGAATATAATTATAATGACGAAGGGAAGGTGATTTTTGAAGATTTAAAGGTCTATGTGAACTTCATGGTGATCCAGTTTAATTATCAACATACTTTAACACCATAATTCCCTGAGCTGATTTATTGATCGAACTAGAATAAAGTGTTTTGATTTCAATATATGACATGTTTCCTACATACAAGTCTGGTGCAAGTGAATAAATACTCAATGATTCAATGTCTCATGCTATTTGTGTATTATGACTTGTACCATTTACTTGTTGATTTTTATGTGTGATCCCACATTACTTTGTACCATGAAGTTAAGTCATTTTTTCCCATGATTCCCACACTCTCTGCATTGACAAATACATTACAACATACAAAACGTGTGACTATGGCATCAAATTTACTTCATTATTCCACAGTTATATATCACTAACTTTTAATATGAATAGATGCAGTATATTCCATGCTCAATCACAGGAAGATGCATGTGAGGGTACATTTCATTTATTGCCAACATCAAGTCATACTTGTACAATATGTTATAATTACAATGCCATGCATAAGTCTGATTTGTGAATACATGTATGTGCAATCCTACATCCTGCCATTTGTAGGGTCTATGGTGCAAGTACCATATTGTTGTCTCTGTGTCTCGCCTGTTTCATGCTTGTTCACCTTGCAGACAATTATTTAATTCACTTACATTATTCCAGCTGTGAGCGATAGGATTTCTTTGCTTTTAATTGTAACCTCTTCTTGATTTTATTAGAGTTGTTAGTAAGCCAAATAATACATCATTGAACCAATCCAGTTTACTGATGGTGGACAAATCCAGTTTAGAAGAGTCTGGTAACAGTTACAATAGTCTATCATATAGGAACAATGAGTTACCATCACATACAAGTTCATCCAGTACTCAAGAGAATTTCCTCAGGAGTTTATCATCAACACTGGATAAAAACACTATCTTGGTATGTTGACTTGTATAGCATTTCAATAATATCTAATTTATGTATTCTTGGGACCTGTTACCTTATTTGTTCTATTAGAAGCTCACTCAACGCTCACTCATCATTAAAATGATGATTTATTTTGACCATAGACACAACTCTGTCATTCACATAAGAGCATGCTCTACTAATAAAACAAAAACAGTATTTTTTAATTAACATATGAATAACAATTGTTTTTTTGAAAATTCAACCATGACATTTGGTGGCTGTGTGTGTTTAACTGCTGTCCGTAAAAGGCATGAGGAAACAGAAAAGGCGCTAGAAAAGGAAATGATGATACTCTTAGTTTTATCTGTGTATTGATGTGTATGTTACTTGGTGTTGCTATCTACAGTAGTTTGCATTTATATTATAGCATGTGTCTGCATGGGAGATAACTATAAATTAGGATGATTATTTGGCATTATCTGCAATCTATTTTCATTTATTATTGTCACTAGTAGTTTAAAATTCCATAAATATATGCGACTTCTTTGAAAGGATTAGATTGAATTCTATTTTTAGTCCTTGTTGGATAAAGTCCGAACAATATCATTTCACAGACATGGCTGAACTGATTTTGTTTAAAGTTTAGACAAAGGCAAGTCATAATGGAAGACATGTGCACATCAAAGGGTTTTTTCACTTCATTTCATTTACATTTGACCGATTGGTGAGCATTTTAGACACCAGAAAACACCAATAATCAATATTTGAACAATGTCAAATGTACAGACATTTGATTTGGCTGATTTCATTCAAACTTAGTATTTAGTATCATTCATGATTGGTGACTGGTGCACATCAATTTGTTTTGTGATTTAATTTTGTTACATCAGCATTACAATGTTATTTATTCTTTTGATTAGGTGGATAACTCTAACAAACACTCGCCTCTTACGTCATCGCTAAGGAAGTCTCCTCTGCCATCAAGTGCTCTGCTTCCAGGTAAATGTGCATACATTTAGAATTAATTTTTCCATATTTTGATCAGACTATTTTAGAAGTGAATGCATTTTTGTAAATAATCTGTTAAAACACATTTCAGTTTTTGTCATACACATACTTGTAACATAAGTAGATTAGTTTAACATAAGACTAGATTACTTTTAGAGTTCTTTTTATGGTTTCTTTGATTTTACACAAGTGTTGAAATATTTATTGCATTTCATGAGTTGAAGTACCGTACCGTACCGTAAAATCTGTATTGGAAGCCGCATCTCTAATAGAAGTCGCATTCCATTCTTTTTGAACAAACATAAATAAATTCACCATTTCTCATACATCTAGATGCCCTAATAGAAGTCATATCCCTTCTGTTGCATTGTACAATTTTAATTAATAGAAGCGGTGGCTTCTAATACATATTTTCCAGTAGCAAACACCATAAGTAGGAAAACATAAATTCTGCTGAGCACCAGGACAAGATTCAAATATTGCAAAAGTGACATTTAAATTAGAAAAGTAACAATATATGTTTTGTTTATTTAGATTCACCGTGCCTGGATGATGATATAGTTCAGCTGAATAGTTGTGTTGCAAGTGAATTGACAATAGACTGCATCAATGACATGACTAATGATTACTCATTTGTTATTGCTGACTCTGCTAGGACATTATCCCCTCAGGTAGGAGTCTTCTCTGCATACTCTAAACGCATTATTTTTTACTGGGTTTTGTGTTTAAATGGAAATCTGCTAAATGAAATTAAAGTGACATGTAATATTAAATAGAACTATGGCCAACTAAGTTTTGCTTATGTGTTTCTGATAGAGCAAATACAATGTGTGTTATTTCTTAGTTTTATTAGTCCTCGTTCAAAAAAAGTTCAAAACTGGGACTTATAATTTGGTCTTCGTCCATCTATCCGAAGTCATATTTCAGAACCCTATGGACCAAATCTGTTCATTCTTTGCATGTGTTTAGTACTTTATCTGTGACATATGCACATAAAGTGGTTCACTGATTGAATCCAAGATGGCAGACTGGCAGCCATGTTGTATCTTGTTGTATATATATATGAGGATATATGTTCATGTCAGTTTGTTCCATAATCAGATCAAAGATGGCCGACTGGCATCTATCTTTTGAAAATGTGCTATCTTTGACAGGATTTGTCGCTTTTCATTCAAATTATATGTTGTTCAGTTTGGATACAAAAAGTGCATGAATAGCATATCCTGTTTACTTTCTGACCATAAATTACGATTACCAGCCAATTATTTACTCTAAATTAATAATTATGCTTTTGGTGCATAAATGTATCACTTTATTTTTGACATGATTAACATTTCTCGTAATCCAACGAGGACTACCGTATGTCATTAACAATGACTTGTTTTTGTTGACTTACATGCACTTGTCATTTAACTCAAAAGAAGTCATTTAAATTTAAATGTGTCCACAGATATCACTACACTCCAGACATAAACATTTTCTTCTGTGCTTTTGATAAAAAGCCATTGCTTTAAACTTCTAGCTACTTAAGATTAAGGGTATTTTCATCCTACCATATTAGGAAATGTGAATTCCAAATATGTATTGATTACGCACGTGAGCGTCCTCTAACAATAAAAACAAACATGCATGGCTGCCACCAGGGTTCTGTTCTAAACTTTTTGGATTTTGAGATTCCCATGATGTATCATTGGGAGGAAAAGATGTATAATTATAAGGTTATTACGAGGATACCGAAAAGTATGCAATCAGACAGTACGCCGTCGCATCAACCTTCGTTCTGCGTCGCACGATACTCCCGCTGTACTGTCTTCGTGCATAATTTGGTATCCTCGTAACAACCTCATATCATCTACTGATACTATGAATTCATCCTATACCATTTTGTGTGTGTGAATGTTCATTATCATTGATTGTATCTTTGTGTTCTGTTACAGCTGTCGGTAAAGACCTTTGCTCTCTCCCCAGTTGGTTATAATACTTGTAACAGAAAATATAAATCATTGACTTCCATGCAAGAAAGTTTACAACATGAAGTTATTAAACCCTGCCTTGTGAAGCTTGTAAAGCTAACAGTATGTAAAAACAAATTTTTTTTTTATAGTTTTTGGTTTATTATAATTATACTTAAACAATTTATAACTATTTTATTGCATTTCGATTTGGCGTCAATGATGCAACTTTCACCACCGCTAATAGCAAAGAGTAATTGAGAAAATGGCTATCATATAAAAAACAACAACTTTATTTTATAAATTTTGATTTTTCATAGTGCTGTCTTCATCCTATTTGCGAAGTTATAGTTGGTAATTTAGTATCAGTCACCATGGCTAAAACAATTTTATCCTCAGTAGCTGAAAATGGTCATCTGTGAGATTGTAGGTAGATGTTCTTTGTTGATTATGACTGACTGACAGGCAATCATTTTTTTTTCAGACCGGAGACATCAAGAGACTACAAAATCAGCCAAGAAGCAAAGCATTTAAAAAATCTAAGGAAAGCAAACTCTTGGAAATTCTTTCTTCATGAGATCTTTGTAATATTTTTTTAAATAATAATTTTAACTTCCAGATATTTTATTTATGTACTTTTTAGAAATATATATTATATATATATTTGTTTACTTCTGTAGCAGAAACAATTTGTGAGCAAATTAATTGCAGTGAAAGATCATTGTGTCACTCCATCTAGATTCATTGCAATGAAAGTTCATTGTGTCACTCCATGTAGATTTGTTGCAGTGAAATGTCATTGTGTCTCTCCGTGTAGATTCATTGCAATGAAAGTGCATTGTGTCTCCTTGTGTAGATTCATTGCAGTGAAGTCATTGTGTCACTCAAGGTAGATTCATTGCAGTGAAAGGTCATTGTGTCTCTCCGTGTAGATTCATTTCAGTGAAAAGTCATTGTGACACTCCATGTAGATTCATTGCAGTGAAAAGTCATTGTGTCACTCCATGTAGATTCATTGCAGTGAAATGTTATGGTGTCACTCCATGTAGATTCATTGCAGTGAAGTCATTTTGTCTCTCCGTGTAGATTCATTTCAGTGAAATGTCATTGTGTCACTCCATGTAGATTCATTGCAGTGAAAAGTCATTGTGTCACTCCATCTAGATTCATTGCAGTGAAAGGTCATTGTGTCTCTCTGTGTAGATTCATTTCAGTGAAATGTCATTGTGTCACTCCATGTAGATTCATTGCAGTGAAAGGTCATTGTGTCACTCCATGTAGATTCATTGCAGTGAAAAGTCATTGTTTCACTCCATGTAGATTCATTGCAGTGAAATGTTATGGTGTCACTCCATGTAGATTCATTGCAGTGAAGTCATTTTGTCTCTCCGTGTAGATTCATTTCAGTGAAATGTCATTGTGTCACTCCATGTAGATTCATTGCAGTGAAAAGTCATTGTGTCACTCCATGTAGATTCATTGCAGTGAAATGTTATGGTGTCACTCCATGTAGATTCATTGCAGTGAAGTCATTTTGTCTCTCCGTGTAGATTCATTTCAGTGAAATGTCATTGTGTCACTCCATGTAGATTCATTGCAGTGAATGGTCATTGTGTCACTCCATGTAGATTTGTTGCAGTGAAAGGTCATTGTGTCATTCCATGTAGATTCATTGCAATGAAAGTTCATTGTGTTTCTCCGTGTAGATTCATTGCAGTGAAAAGTCATTGTGTCACTCAAGGTAGATTCATTGCAGTGAAAAGTCATTGTGTCACTCCATGTTGATTCATTGCAATGAAAGTTCATTGTGTCTCTCCGTGTAGATTCATTGCAGTGAAATGTCATTGTGTCTGTCCATGTAGATTCATTGCAGTGAAAAATCATTGTGTCACTCAAGGTAGATTCATTGCAGTGAAAAGTCATTGTGTCACTGTGTAGATTCATTGCAGTGAAATGTCATTGTGTCACTCCATCTAGATTCATTGCAGTGAAAAGTTTTTGTGTCAGTCTGTGTACATTCATGTTCTTCATCTCACCAGCAAAATATAAATATTTGTTGGAAAGCATGCAGTGTGAATTTCTAAATTTATAGTCTTCATGTAATCATTTACCATTGACTTATGTTGTTAATTGCTGAGAAAAGAGAAATTGGTTAATTTTGATGAATACTTTATATCTTAATTTGGAACTTGCTCTCTGGTTTTCATCCAAAATACTATTGAAAGGAATTAAAGGGTGGTTGTGGTTACGTAGCGTTGTGTTCGATCTGAGTCCCATATTGACAACACATGTAAAATACATTGTTTGTTTACATGATATTCAACCACAAGCTGCACGACAACCACCAAATTTATTTTTCCCCACATGTAATTTGGAAAATGACACAAGGCTTTTATTTTAACACAGTCCCACTACCTTCACATAACTGCTTGAAAGTTAAAAGGAAAGCTGTCATTTCAAGGGTTTGCACCAATCATGAAAATTGTGGGACACCCTTGTTTGTTTTTGTCATCTATTTTAGTTTAAATTTAGTAAGACAATTTTCCCGTGAGCTTTTCGCACCTGAAAGTGCTCATTTAAACTGACATATGATTTATATATTAAAAAGCTGCAGTCTCCCATATTGGGAGTTAACCCAACTACTGATTAGTATGCTTCCAATAATATATTACAGGTCATATGCTCCTACACTGTACATTTGTTTAATATATAATCTAACTAAATATTACATGTTATACTCATTCAGATAAGTTACAAACTATTTTGTGTATTTTAACTTTTAAAATGTTTAAATATTAGAGAAGGCATTATTATTTGTATTAGCTATTTCTAAGTTTTAAGTCTTCTCTCTCTCTGTAACAAATTTATTTAATAACTGCTGTGCCTTTCATGAATGAAAGTACTTTAGATAAGCATATACAACAATGTTTTAGAATCACTCCAGCTGCCTTGTAATTGCTGTTTTGATGCTACATTGTTTTGCTCTTCTATTGGAGGGTGGGGGGAGTCAATTTCCTCCACTCCCTCATGCACTGTTATATTACCGGCGTTCAAGGACAACAATTTTGTTAAATATTATATTCTTTTCTTGGTTTGCCTTACTGTTCAACCATTATTTATTACATTGTATCTACTCCATATATTTCAGTTTTGTTCATCTAAAATTCTGAGCAAGCACAAAATGGTGCATTTTTTTGTGGTCTTCCAAATTTTGTCTGGCCTTTTTTTTTCTTCTTTAAGTCTTTTTATGAGAAAAATAAAATATCACTAATAACGGTATAAGGACATAAAATAAATGTCATTTCTTTAGTTTGCTATGAAATGTCTACCCTGAGTGAATGCTTTCACTTGATCACAACCACAAAATTAGATCTGCCTTGAAACTTAGTTAAAGTAAAAAGTGATTTTTACAGAAATTGTGCTTTTTTGGAAACAAATGAAACACTGTATATCACTCAACCTTTTGTACTCATAACTTGTTCTCTGAAAATTCCACCATGATTTTATATTCTAAAAACCATGCTGTTTTCTATGCTGGTTTGAATTTATATGATACTAATACAAACCTTGAGTAACAAACAGAACACATTTCAATGTCTTCTGACTATTTTTGAAATAATCTTACTATGTTTTTCTGAAATTTATGTTTTTTTAATTGTTTGACTAGAATTGAGCACTATTTGTATTGCATCATTGCAAGTTATCTACTGCCTTGAGTAATAAAGCAGTATTATCAATATACTTGCAATATTTTTTACTATTTTTTTCGAGTGCCAATCTATGTACATTGTTTTATTCAGCGTATTTTTTTTCCCTGTTATTTATTTGTATTTCAGTATTTTGAGTCCAAATAATGTGGTGTGTGATACTAAAACTTATTGTTAGATGCACTGGCGATGTGAAACTGACTAATTTTCTTTCAAAAAACGTTTCTTCTTCTATTTTACAATGTTGTGTTTTTTTATTTAATTGGTTGGGTCCTAGTAATGGATCATTAAACTCAAGTTTTGAACCATCAAAACAACACGTTTATGTAAACAACTTTGATATCAAATTATTAGTACTGCCAAGAATTTATAAGTTATTTTAACCAACCAATACTTCTGTCTGACTGATTCATTAAGAGACATCAATGAGGCATGCAGTGATTGGTACAATGACGTATGATTTTGCTTTGTTCAAATATTATGGTATGTGTACCTACATGTAATATTTAGTCCCCGTTCGGACGCAGTCCGAAAACGGGGACTTATGTTTTGACCTCCGTGCGTGTGTGTGTGCGTGCGTCCGGACCTGTATCTTAGAAATGCCTGGACCAATCACAATCAAACTTCACACATACATCACACATGATATTATACATACATGTATGCACAACATGTTGTTTTACGATCTGATTTAAGATGGCCGAATGGCGGCCATTTTTGTGCTGAAAAATCCTAAAAATCCAGCATTTCTCGGCTGTTTACAGATGGTTTTTGTTCAAACTTTGTATATACATTAGACATTATGGGCCCTTCATGCAAATATTTTTGTTTTTCAGATAAGATTCAAAATGGCCGGCTGGAGGCCATTTTGTTTTAATGAATGTGGTTCTCGTGCCATATCTCTGACTTGTTTTGACTGATTATGTTCAAATTTTAAATTTTCATTATACATCATGTCATAGATAAACAGATATATTGGTTCGACGATCATATTCAAAATGGCCGAATGGTGGTCATTTTTGTGCTAAAAAATCATCAAATATCAAGCATTTATGGCATTTATGGATGGATTTCAGTCAAACTTGGTACATACATTAGACATTACTGGTTCCTGATGCACGTCATTTTATTTGTCAGATTGGATTCAAAATGGCTGACTGGCTTCTAGAGCCATGTCTCTTAAATGCTTTGACTGATTATGTTCAAATTTTATATATTCGTTATAAATCATGTTATATATATACATGTATTCAAAATGGTTGATTTTGAATGCTGTTCCAGTGCAATATCTCTCAATATGGACAAGTACTTGTTTGACGATCAGATACAAATGTCAATCATTTTAATGTTAAAAAATCATATTTCTGACATGGTTATATTCCAGCTATATTACTATAAACAAAACTATATATATTAAATTTGATAACTAACGGGGACTGTGCCATGCATGGCTTGTGTTTTTTGATCTTGTCATTTCGGTCTTGCATATCTTAATACTTTGTGTACACTTTGATCTCATGATGACTTGATGATTTCAATCAAAGTCATGTGATGACAGTGTTTATTGGGTTGTAGAAGTATTAATATTGTTTTTTGATCTGATTCAATATGGCTGACTGGTGGTCTATGTAGATGCTACATTATATGACATTTATGTACATAATCAGCTGCCAACTTGTTGTCATTTTGGTCATTAAAATCATCATATGCAACTCCAAATGTATTCCGGTACTTACAACCATTGCTTTAACTAGGGACAATAACAATAGACATTTGTTTCTGTTCCTAGTGTCTGCGATTTAGTAAATTTTCCACTTTCATTTATGTTTTGAATTGAAATGATTAATAATCATTGTGTGATACCTTAACTCGGTGATTTCATAGTATATGATTGAGAAATACAATTATTAAAATTGTAGATGGGGGTCTTACAGAAACCAGTAGTCTACAGTAAATAGCTGAGGATTATGATTACAAAAGCAAGGCGGCTCAGCTCAGTTCGAAAATGAAGCATTTCTATAATACTCTTGTATTAATATTTTATACTGAAAAGTGGTTCAGCTTATTTCCACATACAACCTATGTCTATTGCAACATGTCACTTACTGTATAGTCCTATCTAACTCTCTCAATCAAAGTTTAGTTTATAGCATAGGTTGCAATTTGGTGTCACATACTAGGATTCAGCCTTAGGGTGAATATAATCTCGTCTGGATATATAGAATGTTATAGGCACTGGAAGCAGAGGTAAATGTCTGGCCTGAACAGTTGATTTAGATTTGTTTTTGTTCCTCAATGTTTCATACTCTTATTATTGTACAAATTATTTGACTACTGTCGTTTTGTGCGTTTTTACAACTATAATATTAGATTTCAGGATGTGACAATGTATCACTGGGAAAGTGTGTTAAGCAAGCCAGCCTGCCTTCCTCATCAAATTAAAAGAAACCTGCAACTTCTAAGATTGTATGAAAACCCAAGCCTGTGTTTAGGCAGTGTATGTGTTGTCAGCACAATGACCTTCATGTTGAATGCCATTTATAGGATTGCTAATGTAGTCATCTTTCTTCATGTGGTTTTATGTGAAGATTGAAACAAAGCACAATGTTTACATTACATCACACATTTACCTATCATGTCACAGACTTCTGGTCATGCAGCCAGTTTATTTCGTGGCAGTGGCAAATCAACCAACTGTGCACTCTGCATTTTCCAAAGCAGCCGGTTCTAAGTCACAGCCACCAAAGGGCTATAAATATGCAGTCCGAGGATAAAAACAAATGTGATTATAATAACAGAGGGCAAGCACTAGAAAATTACATAAGAATGCTTCTGCCTGATTTTATCTGGCAATGCATAAGTATACTGTCTCAATGTAAATGTTATGCCCAATTTGTAAATTCGCTTTCCCTCTGCTTCTTGTGCATGATGTCAATGATGAGGTCCGGCACAATTTCTAGTTCAACTGATTCAACCCATATCAAGACCATGTTTTGGGGTCGGTGTCAACGCAATGTATGACCACCAGTACTGCTGACCTAGTCTGGGCCAACTTGATTTAGTCAGCATAAATTTACTACATCACCTACCAGAAAGTCTGTGGAAATAATAAATTTCATTTATTACTCGTTACAGACTTTTATTATCCCTTGTTTTGCGAACCCGCCAAATGTTCAGGAGCCGAAAATGAAATAAAAATTAAATTTTATTTCAGCTTAATTTCACGCGCCCGCCGACTAACAAATCTCAAGTTGCATTTTCATGGGAGTATTGATTTCTCTGCGTGCTGCCCGAGACTACTAGGCGACTGGTTCTGGTACAACTCCGGGCCTCCCTCCCCGGAGTCCTCGGGCTCAGTCTCCCCGTCTTCGTCCTTCCATACTGGAGGCTGGAGTTCGGGAAGCACTAGCACCCCCATCCGCTCCTTCCCATGGGATCGTGCCTTATGCAGCACCAGCTTAGCACAGCAGAATTTCCAATCCCTGGACGCTTGCAGTTGTGTTGCATGGGTATCGGATTCCTCTTCAGTCTCCTCCTCCTCTGACGCCTCATCCTCCCTCAGGTCCTTTGCCGAGGGACGAAGTCAAGGCGGGACGATCCAACAGGAAGTAGCCAGCCTTCTGGAGAAAGGGGCAATACATCTGGTGGAGAACCCCCATTTATTCCCAGGGTTCTATTCCTACATCTTCCTCGTTCCGAAGAGTTCAGGGGGTGGCGTCCAGTCCTAGACCTCAGTCGGCTGAACAGGTTTGTTGAACTCAAGCGCTTCTGGATGGAAACACCAGCTTCGGTACTTCTGTCAGTGCACTTGGGCGATTGGCTGGCGTCGCTGGACTTAAGCGATGCTTACTTCCACATTCCCATTCACCACTCATGCAGCCAGTACATGTATCTCAGATTTAGAGGGCAACGTTTACGAGTTTACCACACTCCCTTTAGGTTTCTGCACGGCACCCTACGTCTTCACCAGAGTGCTAAGAGAGGTGACCCAGCTGCTACACCGGTCATCGGCCTATCTGAACCCATATCTTGATGACTGGTAATTACACAACCGAAACAGGGAGGTGTTAGTGGAGCACGTGCGACTGACGCAAATGCTCCTCCACGAGTTGGGCTTTTTAATAAATATAGCCAAGTCCAACCCAATACCGTCCCACAGCCTGGTTTTTCTGGGTATGCAGTTTGACACGGAACAAAGGGCTTGTTCGCCCCCTCTCAGGAGTGATGCGACTCCCTTGAAGAGCTTGCCAGCCAATTCCGGTCGACGGGATCGGTGTCGATGCGCGAACTGATGCAGCTTATTGGCAAAATTACTTCAGTTCATTGTCTGGTTCCGTTAGCAGCTCTCCAGTCTCGTCCGATTCAGAGGTACTTACTGGACTACAGGGTCCACATGCAGAACCTGACGTTCAGGGTTCAATTGTTGGACCAAGCGATGGCGGCCCTCCTTTGCTGGAAGGACGCACGGAACTTGGAAACGGGAATACCCCTAGATCGGACGACCCCCTCGCTGACTCACTACAGATACATCTCTTCAGGGATGGGGCGGTCATCTGAAGTTGTACACCACCACAGAGTCCTGCTTCGGAGAGACAACACCTCAGTAGTGTCATACATCAACAAGGAGGGGGGCGCGTTCCCCCACGTTGTCGAAACTAGCGGAGGAGATTCTTCTTTGGTGCCTGGAAAACCAGGTGGAGCTATCAACTTACCACCTTCCGGGGATACGCAACAGCGCTACGGACGCCCTCTCGAGACATATTCTGTTCCAGAACACCGAGTGGCAGATTCCCCAATGGGTGGCGGATCGGCTTTTACATCTCTGGGACCGGCCCCGGATAGATCTGTTTGCCAATCACAGGAATGCCAAGCTGCCGACGTACGTGTCACTTCTCCCGGAGACGAGCACTTTCGCCAAGGACGCTCTATCGATCTCTTGGAGTCTCATGGACGCTTATGCTTTTCCACCCTTCCAACTGGTGCACCAAGTGTTGGAGAAGTTACAACTCGAGCCCATCTGCCTTCTGACTTTGGTGGCCTCAATTGGCCAGTGAAGGTCTGGTTCCCAATGTTGCTGAAACTTCTAGTCTAGTCACCTGCAGAGTTTACGGATCTTCCGGATGGCACTCTACTGATGAGCCCAGCGCAATTCCATCTTCATGCTTGGAGGCAAGCGCAAGGCTTTTCTGCAGAGTTGTCCAAGTTCCTCGCTTCAACACAGTCGGACGGCACCAGAGGTTTGTACGAATCCAGATGGAGACTGTATATTGATTGGTGTGACGGAAGGAAAATTGATCATCTCAGTCCCTCTATTAGCGAGGTAGCCAATTGTTTCATATATTTATTTGATCAAGGGAAATCTATATCGACAATTCTTGGATATCGGTCAGTTTTATTCCCAGTTTTATCAGATTCGGCTGGACTGAAACTGGCTTCGAGTTCTATTATGATACAACTGTTTAAGTCTTTCCGCTTGAAGGAGCCAAGGGGCTAGCAAATCCTCCTGACTGGGACTTGGTGTTGGTTCTAGCGGCATTACGACACCCCCCCCCCCCCTTCGAGCCTATGGACAAGGCGGACATGAAGTATGTCACTATGAAAACAGTTTTTCCTGAGCGGCGCTCAGAGATCCCACTGTTCTTCAGTGATGGATGTGCCTCCTTTATGAACTCGAAAGTTATTTTGGAGACTCAGTTGGGCTTTCTTGCCAAGAATCAAATCCAGCACCTCACTAACTTAGTGGGCAAGGAGGACCATCAGGAATGGATTCTATGTTCTGTCCTAGCTCTGAGCTGGTATTGCGACCGCACCAAGGTGTCTAGGGGCAGTGAGAAGCGCATGTTTGTCTGTTATGGGCACTGCAAACAGAGCCACCCTGCTTCAAATATCACCAATTCATGGTGGATTGTCGATACGGTTGTGGAAGCGTATAACTTAACTGCTTCTTCATCGGCTCGTTTGGAACGTCATCAGCAGCAGTCGAGCAGGTGCTCTGAGCAGGGTTCTGGAGATCTCAGAATGTCTTCATTAACTATTACGTGAGAGATCTCCAAGTGCTGGAGGAGGGTCTCTATAGGTTGGGTCCAGTGGTGACGGGTCAGACAGTGTTCGTTGACCCAGCCCGCACCACCAAGGACCTATGCGGGAAAGCTTTACCGCGATAGTGTCTTCAGCCGAAACCAGCTTTCTTTGCTTGACACTGCTGGTTTCGATCAGTGCTATCGAACCCCAGCAATACACTGTTTTTGATGCATTAGAATTGTTGGGGGCCCTATTTTATTGTTCAGAAGGCCAGCTTTAGTAAGCCTCCCTAAATTGGGGGGCTGGTCTACTCTCGAGGCACCTGGTCCCTGAAGAGTTGCCTGAGTGGTTGTATCCTAGGACAAGACTCTTTGTTAGTGAGTAGCTTTAGATTTGATCTTTCTTCTTTGTGTCGAAAAATGTACATTTCAGCCATCGGAGCCCCCCCTCCCCCCACCTCCGGTGAGTGTGCTACTCTGCCTAACGAGTAATAAATGAAATTTATTATTTCCACAGACTTTCTGGTAGGTGATGTTGTAAACTATTAGGGTTGTACAAACCAGTTTGTTTACCTAATAAAACCTACCAGAAAGTCCGTGGAAATCGCCCACCACCCCACAAGCTTCTGGCAGCGGAAACGTTTGTGAGAATGAACAGATGAGGGTGACCCCTCAGGAGAGGCCCTTTTTTTCTATAGGGAATGCTACCCTAGGGTGTTCTTTGTGGACTCTGGTATATTCCCTAATTGTTTTCGTTCGGGCTGTAATCTGTAATTAAGCCTAACGAGTAATAAATGAAATTTATTATTTCCACGGACTTTCTGGTAAGTATGATTAGGTAAACAAACGGGTTTGTACAACCCTAATAATCTGACCCAGGCAGTATGGTTCCTGTCCATCACTAATTCACTTGTCTGAAAAGGCACAACTCAGAGTGTATGACAGTCCACCACCATAGTTTAGTCAATACCCAAGCAGTCAACCAATTAGAGTTTGCAAATTGGCTGCCCAAATACTTCTGAGACTTCTACTAAAAGGAAGGAGTGCAAAACGTGTTTTAAAATGGGACGCACTATAAAATGCAAAACTATATTACCTCTGTGAAACCAATTATTTAATTTGATGACCTAGTAGAACCCGCTGTAGCAGCTATTTTCACCCTGCCCGTATCGTCAAAGATGAAAGGGAAAGGGAAAGGTATATTAAGGGGAAAATGTCTGTTGTCATTGTTAATAATTGGTAATGTGTGCACAATATCTTTACTAAATTCTATGTGTTCAATGAAGTAAATCTTTTATCATCTTGTCAGATAATAAGCACTCCTATGAATAATCCTTTGGGTGCCAAATTTTTTATCTAAAGCTGATAGAAAATGATGTCTGTTTAGTCCAAAGTTATCAAAACAAAAATAATGCACTCCCTATCTGTTCAAATTTACATTCTATGCTCACAATTTTTGAGCATGTGATTTTTTTTTTATGTCTTGCATCCCAGTTGAATGCAAGTGAACATACATTTGTGATTCAAGACTGAATTCATGAAAACCATACCTCCTCTGCAAATATTTTTACTATACCTGAATTAATACATTTTTTCTCTCCAAAGAGTATACCAAAATATTATTTACACTGTTCTCCAGACGTGTTAATTTCTTTTAGAGAGAAACTTAAAAATATAGTCTGCTCTCGATTTATGCCCCGACTCAACCCTTCCCTCAAAGAGTTATTCAGCTCCCAATGCGAACCATAAATTATAGCTTCTTACATACAGATATGCTTCCCCCAATATATGCTAATTTTATATCCCCGATATGTGTAGTTATACTGCTCCCAATATGAATTATTATACCCCCCCCCCAAAAAAAAAAAAAAGAAAAAAGATTTTCTACTCTTAACATGTGACGTGAATTATACCTCCTCACAGACTATGAATAATAATTTCCTTGTAAAGAGATATTTTGGCCATGAATGTTTCAATCCTAAACTTGTTTGTATTAAAAATTAATTATGACAATGCATATTCATATTAAAACAAAGAGTTAATTTATGTTTATGTAAGAAATACAAGAAGAAAGTATCAGTAAACATCATTGGACCAGAAAAATCTTTTATTGGTCCAAAGTGTTTTTATGAATTAATCTTTTCAAAGAAGAAAAGTCTACAAACATGTAGGACATTCTACATTTGTGGAGCTCTTTCATCTGGGAGCATTATGTTGTTTGCTGGGACTTTAACTTACATACACTATAGTTAGCAATGATTAAACACAGAAGCACATTCATTTTTTTTTTTCCCCACATGTCACATTTATAGAACCAGCTTACCTACAATCTTTTTCTTGAGAATCAATACTTGTGAAAAGTTGAATATCTAGAGAATAAAATTAGGCACAACATTTATATTGAGACATGCATTTGCACAAGTAATTGGTGGATGCCAGTGATAAAAAAAATGTAAATTGCATCCTCTTACATTTGTGGAGCTCTTTCGTCAGGACTTTTCCCTTCAACTTACAGTTAGCATTGACACGGTTACTAGTAACCGTGGCATTGAATAAAACACAAAAGCACATTCAGCCCATGTCTGGTCAGTGACATGTTCTCGTATCTCGTATACATAATGCCACTTAAAGTATCAGCTTATTCACACATGCCGCATTTATTATCACTCATAGTATGTAAAGATATGAAAGTCTCAAAATAGACAGCTTAAATGGTGCACATCTAAGAAGTATAAGATTTGTAACACCAGAGGGCGCTATACCACCAAACTAAAGATACTAAAACGCTTCAAAATACAAAACTGCAAGGAAATGTTTTGTCAGAAAGTTTATTTGCATAATACTCAAAATTCTGTTTACAAAATCTACCATGATAAAGTAATATTATATTCTTCAAAAATCAAACTGAATTTCACCAAAAAAAATGTAAATGAAAATAGAATAGAAATTAGATTGTGAGTATAAAACACTAAACTTATTTGCTTAGAAAATGTACAAGATATATGAAGCTATCAAATGCAGCAGATGCAAATATTACACGCTTCTTAAAATGTACTTGTCTTGGTATCAATTGACCCTTCCTATAATTGGCAGCTTTCCTCCCTACTAATCAATTCGCTCATCCATTGATATCTATCCCCTCTACAAATGAATGGATTCATCCTTTGGTAGCTTTCTTCCCTACAACTGAATGGATTCCTCCATTGAGATAAATTATCCGCAAGAAATTGATTTTTAGCATAAAACTACAAAAGATCCATGTGTCAAAGGAAGTATAATGACATTGGATTTAAACAAAGTGGAATTTGAGAGAAAATCAGACTATAATTAGTTGATTTTGTATTTACTTAATAAACAAATCAATACTTTTTCTTTAAATCACTGTAAACTTAAAAGTCAATTGTCAAAATATACACATATCTCCTCTGTCACTGGAATTACTGTATACAACCATATTTAATTTCTTGAGCGACTAATTCTCCAATTGTAGTACTGGTATTACTATTGCCAGAGGTAGCTATGAGTGTGAGAACAAATTCTGCAGCAACTACTTCACTTTTTAGTGCTATTCTAAATTTTAAGAAATTCTCTTCTGCTTACTTTCATTTAATGAAATAGAAATTACTGGATAAAATCTATTTCCAGCCGTATCTTCTGAAACTGAACACAAAACATCAAACAAAAAAATTTGTGTTTTCAGTAGGGTAACTTGAATATAAAGTTGTTAATAAGTTGCTGACAAGCCTTGCGTTTGTCCTGTGGTGCCATGTGACCAGCCCCCTGCAATAACAAATGTAAAACGTGTAAATAAATTTTGTTTGCCTAGTCAATGCATACGAATACAAAATGTGATGGTCATATTTTACGAACATTCCAAAATCAACATGTTCAGTACACAAAAATCTCTGTATAAAACTGCATATTATGATGAATAGAGATATGGTAAGCATCCCTTGTAAGATTGACACTGTTGTTGCCAAGCAACTCATGTACTGAACAACATGTATTGAAATGACTAGATCCAATCAATAAATGGAAGGTCATTTTAATGTTGATACAAATATTGATTCGAGTTGCATCATCACCTCATGAACAACCCTGAGACAAATAATCAGAGAATTAGAATATCGACAGGACTATTTATATCTGTTGTGACATTGAAATTCATTAGATAGTAAACTTCTTTACGATACAAACAAATTACTTGAAAAGTCGTAATGTTGTTCGCATTTAATTTGTTACATGCACTGTAGAACGTTCTATGATTACGTAAATTCTATTTTTAATTAAAATCCCGAAATGGCCAGTACTCAATACAAACCTTGATTGTAGCAAAAGCCAGCTGTGCAAACTCTTTAACAAAGCCAGCGATTTGATCGGTACCATCATTGTACAACCAAGGTCTACGCTGTACTTGTTCTTCTAAGTCTAATGACTCCACAAACCATTCATCACCAAGAAAATTACATGCCATGTCAACATCTCCATTGTAAACTAAAATACGATAACTCTGAAGAAAATAGAAAAACCATCAATATTTGCATCTCTGGAAGTTATTAGGGATTACGAACATGATGTACAATATTTACTCTATTGGAAGTTTTTTGGGATTATGGACATGATGTACAATATTTACTCTATTGGAAGTTATTAGGGATTACGAACATGATGTACAATATTTACTCTATTGGAAGTTTTTTGGGATTATGGACATGATGTACAATATTTACTCTATTGGAAGTTATTTGGGATTACGGACATGATGTACAATATTTACTCTATTGGAAGTTATTTGGGATTACAGACATGATGTACAATATTTACTCTATTACAATTGCACTGAAACTATATATTACATTTATTGTACAGTGAATCTTTAAAAGCTTGACTTATTACAAACTATAGACACACCTCTGTCATTAACATAAACAAACTGTTCTACTAATAGAGAAAATATGGTATTTACAATAAGACGATGTAAGTACCACCAATACATGGTATCATTTAGGTTACACTCGCCATCCTCCCACTCCTGTGAACACCTAGGGGGTTACAGGTAAACACATTTGGTTCAACACCTGTTTTCAGCAATATCGAGTTCAACTTTAAAACTGTCTTATGAGCATTTGTGTCTTGAATACAAAGTTTTGGTGCCAAGATTGAACAAAAGGATGTTGCCTCCAATCAACAGTCCCCAATTTTGGAATGAGTGAAGAAATTGAAAAGTAAGAAAACGTTGAAATCTACATACAACCTTCACAATTACTAACAATACTTACATATGTTGCCAACATTTTCAAATACTGTTCCTTTACGGTTTCATATATTCTCTTGTAATTAGTTAGGACATCAGTACTGAGGGTGGTAGTAAGCAAAAATAAAAATTAGAAGAAGAAAAAACACTGAAAAAGTGTTTTCAAGTTATATCACAGTACATACGGTATACTGCCAACTACACAAAGAAAATATTGTTGTTTCAAAGTTCACAAACTGCAGGGTTAAACTCCACAAACAGACTAAGTTTTGATTAGTAGAAACACAGAATAAATGTTGGTCACCATACACAATCTAAAATACATTATAGATAATTTTATAACATGCATAGTGATAAATACAAATAGTTCAGACCATGGAGTACCAAACACTGGTGGCGCTGTCACTTCCTCTCCACTCATTCCAACTTTCAGCAAAGCCACACCATAGTTTGCATAGGTTCTAAAAATTTGCATACATTTTTTTCCAATAAAAACATATGTGCATATCTTGTATGATTTTTTTTATAAAATAAATATGAATAAATAAATAAATATGTTCAAACCATGCAACACAATATATTTTTATAATATTTCATTGCATGAATTCATGAACCAAATTTTTCCAAAGTAGAGATATTCCATTGTTTACATGTGTGATGTTCAACTAAAACAAAGTTTGTTTTATTACATCAAAACTGTTTTAACACACTGATCTCTCAAAATCTTGAGTTTCAGATGAAAGGGGAAATGTGCTAGATAACATTAATTTAAAGTTTATATAACAAGAATGATTAAATTATTTTGAAATCAATGTGATAATAAAAAAGTTTGTCTTGTCTGTCTTTGATAAATAAATTATGGAGTGGCAGTCGTTAAAGTGGGAATGAGCAGAATGAAAGTGAGAGTACCACCAATGTTTGGGGTTTAGTGTTAGACCAATACAAGCATTATTTTATGATGTATACCTGCATATTTCCCAATCAGGCAGACCAGCTTTAATATGAAGAGCTTCTTTTACATAGGGATCATTGAGATAGGTTGTTATAGCAGTGACATTTAGGCATTGAGGAACAACCTTTAATTTATGACGAGGGATGTACTTCAACATCTGGAGAAAAAAAGGACAATATAGAAAACACAAGAATCCATAATGAGATGACTTGAATTATTTCATCATTAGTGGCATCACATGTAGTGAGAACAGTGAGGATATTTACAGGTATTATATATCTGACACCAAAACAATGTACGGACGTGTTTGAAAGTGTTCAAATGTCTTCTATATTTGGTTATTGTGCGTCACGTTTATGTCACATTCGTACACTTTATTTTGTTTACTTTGGATGCAAAAGCATTATCAACAAATGATGGAGATTGAATTCTGTCACTAAATGCAAATTTTCGCAAATTGCTCTTCTTTGCTATTTCGAGCTGCTCTCATAAAATTATTTCTACAAGCAGGTAAAAAATGTATAATAATAATGATGAGCTTCACAGAAAGTACTGCGCAAAGTGTAGTTGATGCAGGCTCAACACACAATGCAGCACCCATGGCACATGTGCATGATAAGTGTTCTTCAGTCAGTACCATACGAGAAATGCTCACATAGCACCTTTAGTGTGTCGAGCATTCTTACATACAAGAAACTGTCATGCTATTCACTTCTCTATTGTACCAATATGTCACAATATATTTCAGACTGCAATCCAAATCTTGATGTATCCTTGGGGCGGACAACCGGGTATTTTCACCGCTTGGCAACCATCACGATGAAAACAAAGGCTTTGGGATAGTTGTTGAGACTCTAATGACCAGTGTAACAAGATTACCCCTATATGTGCATAATATATACATTTGGTTGTTCAGGATTACTTTAAAGTTGAGTTTGTGCCGTTTCCTTGACTTTAGCGGTAATCATTGGCTCTTCGACTGCAGCTTGCGCAGAGCCCATAGAAATACATGTTAGCAACATAGAACCTTCTGATGTAGCCTCGCCCTGAGAATATCCCAAATTATAAGGTCATAATAATTCTTAACTAAAAATCATTTGACACGTGTATAAATTAGCATACCTGTTGTTCTTTCTTCTTAAAGGTATATTTATTAAATAGATGTTCAAGTCCTACACTGTATCTATAATGATCTGCATGTATAGAGTTTCCTGGTACACCACCAGCACAGTCAGCATATAGATTATATGGATTCAAGCCAATCTCACTAAGTACATGGTTCACTTGTTCCACCTGTAATGAAGATAAAGACGTGAATTCTCCCAAAGATATGGAATATTATTGTTCTGACAACAAAAATTCATGTGATTTAAGCCTACCATAATAACCAAAAATAAAACAAAAAATATAGCTGCATAGCAGCGATGACGGGTTTCGAGCCTGCGTGGCTCATGACAAATTGCACTTGCTCGATGTGATTATTTGACTAACGTTTCATGTCTAGAATGCAAGATAGCAGACAAACTACACAACATATGGATTTGATTTCACAGGAATATGATAAACTTAATGCAAGGACAAATAGTTCATGAGTTATAGAACTTTTTCTCTTTTACTAAATCCAAGATGGCTGCCAAAGGAAGCCATTTTTAAAAATCTACTTCAGTAACTTTGTAGAGCTATCAACAGAGATACTATATGCTAAATTGCTTTTCAAACAAGCAAGCAGTTTTTAACAAGATATTTTTTTGAGGTTTTTTGAATTTTTGTGATAAATTCAACATGGCCGCCAAAACCACTTGAATCATGGGAAATATTTCCATGAACACATAATCATCTCATTGAGCGGATGTTGTATGCCAAGTTTTGTTTAAATCTGGCAAATCGTTCATAAGTTATAGTGTACTTTCACTTTTTACTAAATCCAAGATGGCTGCCAAAGGAAGCCATTTTTCAAAAATCTGCTTCAGTCACTTTGTGAAGCTATCAACAGAGATACTATATGCCGAATTGTTTTTCAAACAAGCAAGCAGTTTTTAAGAAGATAATTTTTTGAGTTTTTTGGCATTTTTGTGATAAATTCAACATGGCCACCAAAACCACTTGAATCATGGGAAATATTTTTATGAACACATAATCATCTTATTGAAGGGATGTTGTATGCCAACTTTGGTTTAAATCTGGCAAATTGTTCATGAGTTATAGCGTACTTTCACTTTTTACTAAATCCAAGATGGCTGCCAAAGGAAGCCATTTTTCAAAAATCTGCTTCAGTCACTTTGTGAAGCTATCAACAGAGATACTATATGCCGAATTGTTTTTCAAACAAGCAAGCAGTTTTTAAGAAGATAATTTTTTGAGGTTTTTTTCAATTTTTTGATAAATTCAATATGGCCGCCAAAACCACTTGAATCATGGGAAATATTTTTATGAACACATAATCATCTTATTGAAGGGATGTTGTATGCCAACTTTGGTTTAAATCTGGCAAATTGTTCATGAGTTATAGTGTACTTTCACTTTTTATTAAATCCAAGATGGCTGCCAAAGGAAGCCATTTTTCAAAAATCTGCTTCAGTCACTTTGTAGAGCTATGGCCATAGGTGCTGCAAAGCAAATGTATAATCACATGAATGAGCCATTTTTGAGAAGAAGATTTTAAAAGTTTTTTGTCAATTTTCGGAAAATCCAATATGGCGGCCAAGGTCACATGACCGCTAAAGATTTTATTGCTGATATTTGCTAGACATGAGCCAATGATGTCACACAAAAAAACGGAAGTTCCTAGACCCTCAGAAAGTGGTGCAATTGAGCACTTCCGGTTTGTGTTCTACCCAAGATGGCGGCCAGGTCATGTGACCTACATGGCTGGTTTTGGGGTATGCACCACAACTCATCGCCCTTTATCGGCATGCAAAATGGCAAATCAATCGCTGCATTATTTTTAGTTACAGTGGTTACAAAAAACGGCGGAAAAATAATAATAATAAACATAGCAATTACAATAGGGTTTCGCCCCATAGGGCTCGAAACCCTAAAAATGATTGTATGTTGAATCATAAATGTTTTTTGTTTCTGTTATGCGAATTTAAAAAGCTTCTAGTACATTTCACTAGCACCAAAATAAGAGCAAGGCTTTCAATACTTTTGCTATATTTAAATACCAGATACCAGAATTTTTGAGCAAGTGACCAATGCAACAACCACATTTTGAAGAGTCAGGTGATTGCTACCCATATATCATAGCTTTGCTGAGCAAAGTACCGGTAAAGCAAGATTGTTTTTTTAAAGTTTCCAAAAATATCAATTATTAAAAATGACAAAATATGTAGCATTTTTTCTCTATCAGCAGAGCACACGTCCACGAAAAAGAGAGGTGTGTCCACATACAAAATGAGTTACCATATTTAATCTACCAGCAGCACACATACCAATGAAAAAGACAGGTGTGTCAACATACAAAATAAGTCACCATATTGTATCTACCAGTAGCACACATTCCAATGAAAAAGACAGGTGTGTCCACATACAAAATAAGTCACCATATTGTATCTACCAGCAGCACACATACCAATGAAAAAGACATGCGTGTCCAAATACAAAATAAGTCACCATATTTTATCTACCAGCAGCACACATACAATGAAAAAGACAGGTGTGTCCACATACAAAATGAGACACCATATTTTATCTACCAGCAGCACACATACCAATGAAAAAGACAGGTGTGTCCACATACAAAATGAGACACCATATTTTATCTACCAGCAGCACACATACCAATGAAAAAGACAGGTGTGTCCACATACAAAATAAGTCACCATATTTTATCTACCAGCAGCACACATACCCATGAAAAAGACAGGTGTGTCCACATACAAAATGAGACACCATATTTTATCTACCAGCAGCACACATACCAATGAAAAAGACATGCGTGTCCACATACAAAATGAGACACCATATTTTATCTACCAGCAGCACACGTCCACAAAAAAGACAGGTGCAGCACACAATCATTGCATGCACTACTAATAGAACAAATGTGGTTAAAAATACTTTGAACAGAAAAAAGTCATAGAACTAAAAGTATAGTAGTTAACTCAACGCGAGTTCAATGCGACCGATGCAATGTGTGTAAAATGCACCGTTTGTTAAAGCAAAATTTGTTGTGGGCTGTGCCACAAATACTGTGCCCTAACTTGGCTGATATATGCTTGATAACACAGCAATCATAGCTAATGTTACCACACATCAGTGGATATTTATACAAAAGTGGCACAGCTAGATTCAATATTGTGAAACCGCTGAACCAGACACACCTCAATGTACATTAACTTTCCACTGAGTTGCATACACCTAAATGTTCATTACTATAACAATACGTATACATTCGCTTAAAAAAAAAAACAGCCTGTGTACCTCAGATGACCTCATGTAGCAAGTACCTTCAGCAGCTCGACCACACACACACACATTTATAGACCACATCTGTCCTTACATGCATTCACTAGACCTACTTAATTGCAGCATAATAGGATTATAATGGGTAATTAATTTGTGAGGTGAAGCCCACATTTTCACACCTCACAAGGTGATAGATGTTTAAATGCTTTCAACGTTGCCCGAGTAATGTAACATAATGGTGTATACTAAAAACAGTCAAATTAAAAACACATTTGATTATCTTTACTCAGTATTAGGTCAACAGATGTTGTTCTCCAATGTATCTGTATGCATACATACACTGTGAGGCATTGACTATTACAAGCTCTAAGAAGGTATATGTAATAGAAAAACTAGGCAAAATAGTTTTCTTTCACTTAACTTTGAGCATGGCTGTTTTAAGGATAAATTGTAGGATTTTTTTCAAAACATGCGAATTTCTCATGGTCAATCCCTTGAAAAAAAGAATGTTTTCTATAATGCAACACTATTTGCACAGTACAGACTTTGCATAGATTCAGGTATTTATCATATTATGACATGATGTTTGTTTGTTTGTCAGCCAATCTATCACTTCATCTAAGGTTGACATAAAATACATATAATGGTAACCATGACATTTGAACCACAAAATTATCACAACAGATTTTTGCCTGCTACTGTATAATGGAATCTTAAAATTCACTCTTTTGTAAAATAAATGAGCTTGCAAGTTTACAAGTTTATGGTCAAGAATCACTGTGCATAACAAATGATGAGATGTTCAATAGGGGATTCCTAGCTTCTGACGAGATGTTCAATAGGGGATTCCTAGCTTCTGATGAGATGTTCAATAGGGAATTCCTCGCTTCTGACGAGATGTTCAATAGGGGATTCCTAGCTTCTGACGAGATGTTCAATAGGGGATTCCTAGCTTCTGACGAGATGTTCAATAGGGGATTCCTAGCTTCTGTCGAGATGTTCAATATTGGATTCCTAGCTTCTGACGAGATGTTCAATAGGGGATTCCTAGCTTCTGACGAGATGTTCAATAGGGGATTCCTAGCTTCTGATGAGATGTTCAATAGGGGATTCCTAGCTTCTGATGAGATGTTCAATAGGGGATTCCTAGCTTCTGATGAGATGTTCAATAGGGGATTCCTAGCTTCTGATGAGATGTTCAATAGGGGATTCCTAGCTTCTGACGAGATGTTCAATAGGGGATTCCTAGCTTCTGACGAGATGTTCAATAGGGGATTCCTAGCTTCTGACGAGATGTTCAATAGGGGATTCCTAGCTTCTGACGAGATGTTCAATAGGGGATTCCTAGCTTCTGTCGAGATGTTCAATATTGGATTCCTAGCTTCTGACGAGATGTTCAATACGGAATTCCTATCTTCTGTCGAGATGTTCAATACGCAATTCCTAGCTTCTGACGAGATGTTCAATAGGGGATTCCTAGCTTCTGACGAGATGTTCAATAGGGGATTCCTAGCTTCTGTCGAAATGTTCAATACGGGATTCCTAGCTTCTGACGAGATGTTCAATAGGGGATTCTTAGCTTCTGATGAGATGTTCAATACGCGATTCCTAGCTTCTGACAAGATGTTCAATAGGGGATTCCTAGCTTCTTTCGAGATGTTCAATAGGGGATTCCTAGCTTCTGACGAGATGTTCAATAGGGGATTCCTAGCTTCTGTCGAGATGTTCAATATTGGATTCCTAGCTTCTGATGAGATGTTCAATACGGGATTCCTATCTTCTGTCGAGATGTTCAATACGCAATTCCTAGCTTCTGACGAGATGTTCAATAGGGGATTCCTAGCTTCTGTCGAGATGTTCAATACGGGATTCCTAGCTTCTGACGAGATGTTCAATAGGGGATTCTTAGCTTCTGATGAGATGTTCAATAGGGGATTCCTAGCTTCTGACGAGATGTTCAATAGGGGATTCCTAGCTTCTGATGAGATGTTCAATACGGGATTCCTAGCTTCTGACGAGATGTTCAATAGGGGATTCTTAGCTTCTGATGAGATGTTCAATACGCGATTCCTAGCTTCTGACGAGATGTTCAATAGGGGATTCCTAGCTTCTGTCGAGATGTTCAATACGGGATTCCTAGCTTCTTTTGAGATGTTCAATAGGGGATTCCTAGCTTCTGACAAGATGTTCAATAGGGGATTCCTAGCTTCTGTCGAGATGTTCAATATTGGATTCCTAGCTTCTGATGAGATGTTCAATACGGAATTCCTATCTTCTGTCGAGATGTTCAATACGCAATTCCTAGCTTCTGACGAGATGTTCAATAGGGGATTCCTAGCTTCTGTCGAGATGTTCAATACGGGATTCCTAGCTTCTGACGAGATGTTCAATAGGGGATTCTTAGCTTCTGATGAGATGTTCAATATGCGATTCCTAGCTTCTGACAAGATGTTCAATAGGGGATTCCTAGCTTCTTTCGAGATGTTCAATACGGGATTCCTAGCTTCTGATGAGATGTTCAATAGGGGATTCCTAGCTTCTGACGAGATGTTCAATAGGGAATTCCTAGCTTCTGATGAGATGTTCAATAGGGGATTCCTAGCTTCTGATGAGATGTTCAATAGGGGATTCCTAGCTTCTGACGAGATGTTCAATAGGGGATTCCTAGCTTCTGACTAGATGTTCAATAGAGAATTCCTAGCTTCTGACGAGATATTCAATAGGGGATTCCTAGCTTCTGACGAGATGTTCAATAGGGGATTCCTAGCTTCTGACGAGATGTTCAATAGGGGATTCCTAGCTTCTGACGAGATGTTCAATAGACTATTCCTAGCTTCTGACGAGATCTCATGTGAAGTGAGTTTTGAACGTTTGGAAACTTGAGACAAAGAACTCTTTCTGTCACACTGGCAGTACCATCAACAAACAAGATTATTTACATTTTTAATATTTCTGAGTTGATAAATGTAAATTTATATAATGACTACATGGTAATCTAAGAACACCTCACCATTCAGAATAAAATTTATTTTAATTTTACTACAAATCAATTTTAAGAATATAATGTTGGATTTTAAGATTTTTTTCTTTGAAAAGCACAACAATTTCCTTTTTACTGTGAGCATAACCCTGTAGTCATGGCTTACTGTTTAAAACTCATTATTGCTCAATAGATGATCACTTTGCATTATGACCTGTGAAATGTCATCAGCTGAATCACACAAAACATCCAAGGCTCTGAAAATGTTCAATTACACCCACACAATGCACCATTTGCGCACATTAATATTATATACATGTATTACCAAAGTCTGTATTGTCTGGTTTCTACTGAAATATTAAAATAAAAATCAGGTTGCCACAACATCACAGGATCAGAAAAAGCCTTAGCCTTAACTTTTAGCCTTAACTTCACTAATGATGGATTATACCGAAATCCATGATAACTTTCAGTCACCATTAATCTTAAAACGCTGTCATTTAAATATACCATCTACCAAAACAATTTTGCTTACAATCCATAAATTAGTGAATGCCATCCCTAAAGTTATACCTTAACCCATTCCACCCAATGATGTTATCTATACCTCTACTGGATCCCACATCCACCTGTATCCCCACCCATACACCACTCACACCTCACCTCCCAATGTTATACCTCAACCCTTTCCAACCAATGATGTTATCTATACCTCACTCTACTGGATCCCACATCTACCTGCATCCCCACCCATACACTATTCACACCCCCCAATGTTATACCTCAACCCATTCCACCCAATGATGTTATCTATACCTCACTCTACTGGATCCCACATCTACCTGTATCCCCTCACATACACTACTCACACCTCACCCCCAATGTTATACCTCAACCCATTCAACCCAATGATGTTATCTATACCTCACTCT
This sequence comes from Saccoglossus kowalevskii, assembly GCF_978046115.1. Taxonomy (NCBI): domain Eukaryota; kingdom Metazoa; phylum Hemichordata; class Enteropneusta; family Harrimaniidae; genus Saccoglossus; species Saccoglossus kowalevskii. The sequence goes on from NC_140646.1 coordinate 38,474,844, forward strand.
ACTGGATCCCACATCTGCCTTTATCCCCACACATACATTACTCACCCCCCCCCCCAATGTTATACCTCAACCCATTCCACCCAATGATGTTATCTATACCTCACTTTACTGGATCCCACATCCACCTGCATCCCCACACATACACTACCCATCCCTCACCCCCCAATGTTATACCTCAACCCATTCCAACCAATGAGATTACAAGTATTTTTTGTATCTATACCTCACTACTGGATCCCACATCTACTTGCATCCCCACCCATACACCACTCACACCTCACCCCCCTATGTTATACCTCAACCCATTCCAACCAATGATGTTATCTATACCTCACTCTACTGGATCCCACATCTACCTGTATCCCCACACATACACTATTCACACCCCCCAATGTTATACCTCAACCCATTCCAACCAATGATGTTATTTATACCTCACTCTACTGGATCCCACATCTACCTGTATCCCCACCCATACACTACTCACACCTCACCCCCCTATGTTATACCTCAACCCATTCCACCCAATGATGTTATCTATACCTCACTCTACTGGATCCCACATCTACCTGTATCCCCTCACATACACTACTCACACCCAATGTTATACCTCAACCCATTCAACCCAATGATGTTATCTATACCTCACTCTACTGGATCCCACATCTGCCTTTATCCCCACACATACATTACTCACCCCCCCCCAATGTTATACCTCAACCCATTCCACCCAATGATGTTATCTATACCTCACTTTACTGGATCCCACATCCACCTGCATCCCCACACATACACTATTCACACCCCCCAATGTTATACCTCAACCCATTCCAACCAATGATGTTATTTATACCTCACTCTACTGGATCCCACATCTACCTGTATCCCCACCCATACACTACTCACACCTCACCCCCCTATGTTATACCTCAACCCATTCCACCCAATGATGTTATCTATACCTCACTCTACTGGATCCCACATCTACCTGTATCCCCTCACATACACTACTCACACCTCACCCCCAATGTTATACCTCAACCCATTCCACCCAATGATGTTATCTATACCTCACTCTACTGGATCCCACATCTACCTGTATCCCCACCCATACACTACTCACACCTCACCCCCTATGTTATACCTCAACCCATTCCACCCAATGATGTTATCTATACCTCACTCTACTGGATCCCACATCTACCTGCATCCCCTCACATACACTACTCACACCTCACCCCCAATGTTATACCTCAACCCATTCAACCCAATGATGTTATCTATACCTCACTCTACTGGATCCCACATCTGCCTTTATCCCCACACATACATTATTCACCCCCCCCCCCATGTTATACCTCAACTCACTCCACCCAATAGTGTTATCTATACCTAACTCTACTGGATCCAGCATCTACCTTTATCCCCACCCATACACGACTCGCCCCCAATGTTATACTCAACCCATTCCACCCAATCATCTACCTTCATCCCCACCTATACACTACTCACCCCCCTATGTTATACCTCAACCCATTCCAACCAATGATGTTATTTATACCTAACTCTACTGGATCCCAAATCTATCTACATCCCCACCCATACACCACTCACACCTCACCTCCCAATGTTATACCTCAACCCATTCCAACCAATGATGTTATCTATACCTAACTCTACTGGATCCAACATCTACCTATATCCCCACCCATACACCACTCACACCTCACCTCCCAATGTTAAACCTCAACCCATTCCACCCAATCATGTACCTGCATCTCCACCCACAAATTACTCTCACATCAGTTTCTTCAACCCACTGATCAACAAGAAAGAGATACCTACCCCATCTTGGCATTGTTTACTCTTGTTGTCATAAAAATTACATTTAGTTCCATTTGTACAACAATACTTCTTTAGGTATGACCATAGACTTGTAAAAAATGAGATCAGTTTATAATCAGTTTTCAAACCTGCATAACAATCTTGACATGCTGAACACATACTGAAACTATGTTAGGAATGCATTGCACAATGTTCACACAAATTGTGCCTACCTTGAGAGCAATTATTAGACAGTTAATTTGTTATGAATCTGACAGTACAGAAATGCACCCATGGGCGAGAAACTAACCAACTTGAACCTAAATGAACCTGTGGCTAGAAATGAACCCACTTGCACATAAATGAACCCATGGGCGAGAAACTAACCAACTTGAACCTAAATGAACCTGTGGCTGGAAATGAACTCACTTGCACATATATGTACCCATGGGTGAAAAACTAACCCACTAGAACCTAAATGCACCTGTGGCTGCAAATGAACCCACTTGCACATAAATGAACCCATGGGCGAGAAACTAACCCACTTGAACCTAAATGAACCTGTGGCTGGAAATAACCCCATTTGCACATAAATGAACCTGTGGCTGGAAATGACCCCATTTGCACATAAATGAACCCATGGGTGAAAAACTAACCCACTAGAACCTAAATGAACATGTGGCTGCAAATGAACCCACTTGCACATAAATGAACCCATGGGTGAGAAACTAACCCACTTGAACCTAAATGAACCTGTGGTTGCAAATGAACCCACTTGCACATAAATGAACCCATGGGCGAGAAACTAACCCACTAGAACCTAAATGAACCTGTGGCTGCAAATGAACCCACTTGCACATAAATGAACCCATGGGCGAGAAACTAACCCACTTGAACCTAAATGAACCTGTGGCTGGAAATAACCCCATTTGCACATAAATGAACCTGTGGCTGGAAATGACCCCATTTGCACATAAATGAACCCATGGGTGAAAAACTAACCCACTAGAACCTAAATGAACATGTGGCTGCAAATGAACCCACTTGCACATAAATGAACCCATGGGCGAGAAACTAACCCACTTGAACCTAAATGAACCTGTGGTTGCAAATGAACCCACTTGCACATAAATGAACCCATGGGCGAGAAACTAACCCACTTGAACCTAAATGAACCTGTGGCTGCAAATGAACCCACTTGCACATAAATGAACCCATGGGCGAGAAACTAACCCACTTGAACCTAAATGAACCTGTGGCTGCAAATGAACCCACTTGCACATAAATGAATCCATGGGCGAGAAACTAACCCACTTGAACCTAAAAGAACCTGTGGCTGCAAATGAACCCACTTGCACATAAATGAACCCATGGGCAAGAAACTAACCCACTTGAACTTAAATGAACCTGTGGCTAGAAATGAAACCCACTTGCACATAAATGGAAATGAACCCATGGGTTGGAAGTGAACCCACTTGTATGAACAATTATGGTAAAACAGAGTTTACAATTCTGATATTAAATAAACTTCTAGATACCTGGTGCCAAATAATCCATGATAATATGCAAAATACACAAGTGCATTGGATAAGTCTTCATAGCTAGTGAGACCATTACCAACGGCAAAACCCTGTAAACAAATCAAAATAAGTGACCTAAGGCTGAACGAACTAGACTGTAAATACAAAAGTAGACATACCAAAATGACAAAAACTAGTCATGAAATGAGTCAATCAGAATGCCAATTCATGTTCTGTGTGACATGATGCATATAACATAGATGGAAAGTTTTACTGCAATCAGTCAAGATTTTCCCAAGATATGGCTTTTGAATGACATTTGCTAAAACAACATGCAAGTCAGTTGGCCTTTTAAATCCAATCTGAAAACAAAAAGGTGTCATCAAGGTCCAATTTACTGTATGTACCAAGGTTGAATGATACATGCATCTGTCCATGCATGACTGAGATCCAAGTCAAGATTGGCAGAAGGTATTTTAACATTCAAATGGTCAACAATCAGTCATCCTAAATTCAAGGTGTGGTGGCATCATGTATGTATGAAGTTTGAATGTGATCTCAGTCAATGTACATCATCAGAGACATACATCTATGTGGAACAGCATTCATTAAAACAAAAATGTTGGCCATTTTGAATCAATTAGCTCAGTTGTTTTTAAGACAACGAATAATCACCTATATGAACTAATAAAAGGGCTAATAAAAGTTACAAAATTCTAACAAATTTTGTCAGTAGCGCATCTCCATAGTTTATATCTCCTAGCATTAGTAAACTAGTAGATCATCAGTTCAAGTAATCAAACACAGTAGAATTATACCTGTAATTTCATAGCAGTGTCATCCATGACTTTAACTGCAAGTGTTGGTACATAAACACCTCCATAACTTTCACCAAAAATAAATAGCGGATTTTCAGCATAAGATGGGTATTTCTTGAAGAAGCTTTTCAAAGCTGCGTAGTTGTCATCAGCAACCTGCGCAAACATGACAAACACAATCAGCTGCACATAATGTTTATATTGGGTCACATGGATGAATACAAAGATATATTTTGGAATTATAATGTGCATCACTTCTTCAAATGGACACATAGTGCAGAACTTGAATTCTTCTTATCTTAGACCACAATCTAGTTGCACACAAAAAAAATCAACAAAATCCACCCATGTTGACCTAAGATCCAGTTCTGGAATGCCAGAAATTATCAATTTAGGTGTATCTTTACCATGTAAAGGGCCACCAATTTAATAATCATTTTGAATAACATAACAAGCATTAGTAACCATGTAAATGCAAGTTAGATTCAAATATGTACTGGAATGTGCCAGAAGTTGTGTTTCAAGAGGCGGTCAGTTGTAATGTCATAACTTCAGATACAAATAGAAATGCATATGAATGAATACTAGTATGTTTCTTTATATAAAGTCAAAGTCAAAGTATTTTTGAGACCATAGATGCACACACAGACACCCTCCCCATTCTGTTTACCTTACTTGGTAATTGTATTCATATTGCATGCATTGTGCCTTGATAGTAATTTGATATTTTGACATTTGCAGCAATTCACAAAGAATGTTTTTGGAAATGAACCCATACGTTTGACATTTACCACATTAATGAGACTGCATGGGGGTTCAAAAGCAAACTTTTGTAGTAAGTACAAAAAAAACACAGTTTTGATAGCATGTGAAATATCATTGTGGTGATTTTGAATCTATACCTCTCCAGACATTGCAACTTGCTTCTGAAAACACATGTATAATCATGTGACAATCACATGACTTACCTGGTCATCATCAGTGGTGTAATTGCCGTCATCAGAATAAGAGTATCCCACACCAGCTGGTGATTCTAGATAAAGAACATTGGCTCTCTATAAAAAAGAAAAACAAGAAATCTTCAATTGGGGCCGGGAATAGTTTTATAGTAATCCATTCGTGTGATATGATAATTTGACTTCATTGACTGAACAAAATTTTGCGATAGTCACTTTGACTCGTCTCAAAAATCAAATATGGCATGTACAATCTTGATATAAATGAAATATGACCAGCAGTTTTAAAGAAGGTGTTGAAATGTTGACTGACGACCTTTTGGCCGTTAAGGTAATCAGTAATACGAATAGATCTATTCTGTTGACTTTCCAAAAACAAAACTGTCACCAGTTAGTCATTTATATCAGATCATATTTGTTGTACATGTCTTTGTATTCCAATACAGTGCACTTTTGTACCATAAAATGATCCACTTAAAAGTCAAATTAAAGTTATGAGGGTCATGGATGTATAATTCTTCCATTCCGGGATCACTGTCAGCAATGGGTGGTAACATATTACAATAATACAACTCTTCTTTGAAGTATCTTCATAAAAACTTACCATATTCCAACTATATTCATTGTATTTCAATGTTACACCATCAGCCTGGACAAGATATGGACCATGCTCACTAAGCAGACCATCTAATGAACTACAACCAGGACCACCATTCAACCAAAGTATTAGCGGGTCAGTCCCTGGCTTGTTTTGTGATTCCACAAACCTACAACAAATATATCACATAGAGTCATTATTCATCCCTGTAGACCTGTCCATATTTATGTGATCATTTGTGTATGTTCCATTTATTACAGTAAATGTTTTTAGAAATGTTTTCCTCTAATTAAAAGTTATCCAATCCAATAAAATTGATGGTGATTTTAGAGTTTGAAGTTGAATTCTGACTAAACAGTGTACAAGAAATTAACAACAAATTTTTATCAATTAATCGATATTTAGTGGGTGGTGGCTAATTTGCATAATAATTGGCATATAATTTATTCATATTATTTGTACATTTGTTCAACCAGCTGCCTATATTACTTTGTTTTATTGTTACGATGGACAAAAAATAATTTTGAATGAAAATGCGAGTCATGGCTTTAAATCAGTAAGCAAGGAAATCAATAAATCATAACAAATATTTTTCACATAAGTATTATTAGGCTACGGCTGTTGTGAATATTAGGACATTCCTATGTATTATTTTAATGCACTCTCCGGGGCAAGTATACATTGCACCACTAGTAAACAGCCATGTATAGATAGATAGAAGGTAGTAACGGAAGGAGCCACGATGCCTATCAAGTGGCCATTTAAGCCTCTTAACTGGTTTATTTCCTTTTGTTTCAACCCAAATAAATCCTGATAAGGACATTGTCTGGCTCATCTTTGATGTCGATGATAGTTTGCGATTGTTTACACAAGTAACGAGTTAGCGGAGTATGATATAACCTTGTCGATTTTTAATGTGACCATAAAATATATGCGCATTATGAAACTACGGTCATCACGTATGCGCACTCGGTTTGTTTAGGTGTGAAGGGTCAAAATACGTATTTCACGACCAGAAATTCAACATAAGAACGTTTGACTTCACAAATTTCACATGTTTTAATTATTAGCGACTGTAACTATAACAAGAATCCGAGTGCATACAACAACTATTCCTAAGGACTCCTACAAAATATTATCACAGAGAAAGTGTCTAGGCATGGTCTTCTTTGGATACTATTTTTCTGTTGGTGTTAGCCGATGTTCGGTGGTCAAAAATTAAAAATTCACGATATTTCATCAGTTCTTCTTCAATCAATGTTATATCTGACAAATTTCCAAGATCTCCGGAAACAATAGCATTCAAACTAGACGTTATTTTCAACATTCTACATGCGAGGTTCGACTATTGCTTCCGAACATGCTCCGAATATTACTGAATGCTCGAGATTAGCGTAACCCATTGTACGAAGGTGCTAAAAGCTAACAAGAACAATGTTTGTGAACAAACATTGACAAACGATCATGGGGTAAAGCTAAAACAATAGCGTCGTGGCTCCTTCCGTTAGTACCTTCCATGCCTTAATCAATACAGAGATACCCAGAATACAGTATTTCAGTTGTCACTGGATAGCATTATGTCTAGAATGCCCACAATGCCACATAGCCTACAGATTGTGAACAGATTAGGCTAAAAAGCCATCACAGAAATCAGGTATGAGGTTGAACTTTTTGATATCAAGTTTTTGTCCTTGCAGGTAGAGCCTGCAATGATTTTCATTGATGTTTCAATTATTAGTCAAAAGTTTTATTTTGAACGTTGTCTTATCTTATAGTGGTCGTGATCGGTGAGGCACATGACAGAGTGCTTTATACAAGTGCATTCACTTTGATTTTTTTTTGTGATGGTGGCAGTTTCAGAAAAGCATGGCAGTCTCTCAAATCAGGATGGCGGCACTGCCATGCTTTTATATCCTGGGGAGAACACTGTGCATTGATAGATATGGTGTTTAATCACATAATCAAAGTTTTATAGTTGTAATCACTAAATACCACTTTGTTTTAGAAGTGCCTTTAAGTAAATTGGAATTTAGGATTCAGTTGGATAAGATTTTTCATGAACAGTCACTGAGATGTTTTTTCACAGATCATACAATGTGGGAGTGAAACTTTAAGTTGAAGAAACTTTACCAGTAATGTAACATCTTGGTTCCTGTTGCTTGAAGATAACCAGAGAAATGAAGAAAACTTGGCTGTTTCAACAATCCAGGTAAATATGTAATTTCATCAGCATTCTTAGCAACAGTGAAAAGCTGAGAAGAAGAGGCTATCGCCACCAATACGAGAAACTTCACGGACATCTTCATCTATTTATCTACAATACAAAACATGGAACTTTGTAGTCACAATCCTAGGCTTGATTACAATTATTATGTGAAGAGATTTCCAAATATGTGAGACCACCATAGATGGGCATTTATGCAGACCTGATTTCATGGTTTATGAAAATGTTCTCAACAGAAATTAAATATGCAAAGTAGTTAAAACAATTCATATCAGGTCATGGCAAAGCTGGTGTGAGAAGACTATAAATGTAAACTGTTTTATCGGTGTAAACATGTACATGTATATGATAAATATTCATTCGAATTGAGTGCATATATTGGACAGATTAGATAGAAAGAATATGATAGTCCAGGGTACAAAAATCTGCTAGTCATACATAATTGTGTCAGGAGTATCACAGGTCTGGTGTCTCCAGCTTCTCAGGCTGCTGAGGTCTACACTTGCACTTGTTAGAGGAATGTGGTCGTGCCAACCCCACGGTCACAGCCCACTGTCTCGTCGTCTGCAATGGAATTAGCTACCAAAACTCTGGTTTGTATACCATGTGCCGAGAACACAGCAGAAGTAGTAAAAAGAAACGGCTTCCTGTCAGTGACACTTTTGAGAAAATTGTTCTCACCTTAAATTATGTGTAATTTACGCTGAAAATGTTTCCATACTCGTTTCGGGCGGTGTGGTTACAATAACACTCCTCTCAGCTGAAAGTCAGGTGACCGCGCAATGCATTGTGGTGTACGTACGAGTGTGTTAGTTTGGTATTACCTTACTCTGATTATATCGGTACTTTTAGCCAACCACAAGTCGTTTATTTCGGGGAACCTTTTAGTTTCAAATTTCTTCCCAGGAAGTAGAATGCTGGCGTGCATTTTGGACATATGCTCATATTTTTGCGAATATTTCACTGGAAATATTGTGTGTACAAGTACTTACAGTAAGTGCATTCTTATTTGTTACTGTCAGGATGTTTTTTTTTTAGTATACACAAAATTACACTTTTCTGTGTAACACATTTTGTCGGTAAAAAAACACTAAAAATAATGCCAGACCTCAAAAACTACGTTATCACAAAACAAAATTATGAGATATTGAGATATATCTGCACCCCATAACAGAAAAAAAATGCCCAAGCAAAATGAATGCTATCACATCAGAATCGTTCCAAAATTTTTGGAACGTCAATCAATCAATAAATCAATCAACTCTATTTCAAAAGATACATTGACACAATAAATAGTATCATTATTATTATCAAGAATAAGTTAATAATAATGCCCTTAATCTAGCGTGCTTTTTTCGAAAACTAGAAATATGTTGGCGATTGTAAATGGATCAGGGAAATTCCTCATTTTGTTTTTTATTCAACGAACAATTAATAACACGGGCCACAGGGGCATGTATTACATCTGCTGAGTCGATAACAACTTGAAGCTGGGGTGAAAGTGACCAAACTCGGCGGTCGCAAACGTCACCCTTTAGTCCATTAGTGTTTTGGATTTATCAATGTAAACGCAAATTGACATCATATAACAAATAATTTTATTAAAAAATCATTTCGTTGCATGGACGCAAATGTCGGCCACAAGATTTGAATCACGAATCGGCATAACGTATAACGTCACGTGACCCATTCACCCCATTGAGCGTTTTGATGTTCGAAATCGTGTACGATGCGCGCGGCCATATTTATTATATTCTAATACTCGAAGAGTAAAAGCTGTATTATGTGATATCAATTAATCTCGATCATTACATGATTGGTCACGGATTATTAGAAGGTGTGGCGAATAGTGGCCACTAAATATGAAAACCACGAATGTTCGATATTACATATCACGTGACACTTTACCCTCGTTGATCGTTTTGATGTTCGCATCTCATAGATATACGCGGATATATTTATTCTAACAGGGATTGAACATTTATCTCGAAGGGTATTTTTTTTCTATTTTTTACATAACATTTTTATGAAAGTGTAATATTAAACTGTAAAACAACCATCCAAAACGTTGTTGCTTAGAAATCACCCCTCCTGCAAAATCCACTTGTCATCCTATCACCTCGCCGCGGAGCCAAAGTATGCGTTCAAAAATATACCGTTATAGCCTACATAGTGTTATAGAGTTCGGCATCTTTGCCTAACTTTTTTAAACCAACAGAAAGTAATCGTGAAGAATAACAGAATCCGGGGTATACACGTGAGTGATAACGGTACGTTGATATCCGGGGTATACACATGTACTATAGCGGTACTTTGATATAAGCCCGGGGTATACTCATGTACTATAACGGTACTTTGATATAAGCCCGGGAGATACACATGTACTATAACGGTACTTTGATATAAGCCCGGGTATACACATGTACTATAATAACGTTACTTTGATATAAACCCGGGGTATACACATGTACTATAACGGTACTTTGATATAATCCCGGGGTATACACATGTACTATAACGGTACTTTGATATAAACCCGGATAGACAAATGCGCTATAACGTTACTTTGATATCAAAGTACCGTTATAGCCCATGTGTATATCCCGGGATAATATCAAAGTACCGTTATAGACCATGTGTATACCCCGGGCTTATATCATAGTACCGATATAGCCCTAGTGTATACCCCGGGTTTATATCATAGTACCGTTAAAGCCCATGTGTATACCCCGGAATAATATCGAAGTATCGTTACAACTCATGTGTATATCATAGTACCGTTATAGCCAGTGGCGGATCCAGAGGGGGGCAGGGGGCCATGGCCCTCCAAACACATGACGATTCATATCATCTGGATCACGCATAGCTTCTCTGCGATTTACGCTCCGTATATCTTAAGCGTAGCTTGGACCCCCCCCCCCCCCAATACATTTTGCTGGATCCGCCACTGGTTATAGCCCATGTGTATAATCCGGGTTTATGTCAAAGTACCGTTAAAGCCCATGTGTATACCCCAGAATAATATCAAAGTACCGTTATAGCCCATGTATATAACCTGGGTTTATATCAAAGTACCGTTAAAGCCCATGGGTATACCCGGAAATAATATCAAAGTACCGTTATAGCCAATGTGTATACCCCGGGCTTATATCAAAGTACGGTTATATCCCGTGTGTATAAACCCGGGGTATACACTATGGCTATATCGGTACTTTGATATACACATGAGTTGTAACGATACTTCGATATTATTCCGGGGTATACACATGGGCTTTAACGGTACTATGATATAAACCCGGGGTATACACTAGGGCTATATCGGTACTATGATATAAGCCCGGGGTATACACATGGGCTATAACGGTACTTTGATATTATCCCGGGATATACACATGGGCTATAACGGTACTTTGATATTATCCCGGGATATACACATGGGCTATAACGGTACTATGATATAAACCCGGGGTATACACATTGGCTATAACGGTACTATGATATAAGCCCGGGATATACACATGGGCTATAACGGTACTATGATATAAACCCGGGGTATACACTAGGGCTATATCAGTACTATGATATAAGCCCGGGGTATACACATGGGCTGTAACGGTACGTTGGTAATGCAGGTATAGATTTATTGGTATAAACAATGAAATGTTAACATTTAAACAGCAAATCAGTGGTACGATTAATTCCAATACATGTTATTCTTTAAATATTGTTCCACTTTCGAGGGCTTGGTATAACCCGGGGACTTGGCTTCGAATACCCTTTTGCTGCGTGTGTCAATTGTTTCAATTTAAATCCTCAAAATATCTCTTAATATCCTCATAGCTAATCGCACGTCCCTGGCTTCAAAGATGGCTTCATAAGTTCTCGATCTAATTTTAAGTCGGTACAGCGTGTTAATCTTAATGTTCAGTAAAAGGAGTCACTATAAATGAAACAGTGTTAAATCTTGCGAATCTAATACCGTGAACGCAGTAGTAATCTGCCCAATTTTAATGCTAGATTTGGTAGATGGACATAATCGTAGTGACGACTCCACATTGTGTTAGTTTCCATGCATAAGTAGTGATAAACTTGATGAATAGACTTGCAATAAGCATTGTCGCAGAGAAATTGATAAAAAGCTGCTATGATCGCAATTGAACTTCTAAAATTATTCTAATAACACGCATGCGTACGATATTTAAATGCGTAATTGAAATCAAATGAAGAGATACAGATATTTCATATATTCAATAAACGTAATCAATACTTTCCAGTTGAAAGGAGCGACATTATTAGAGTAAGCCATTGGTCTAGGAAACCGACTCATATCTACAACAAAATGTAATTTAACAGTAGGTACATTGGAATGATGAAATGCAACATTTTTATATTATTGATTACCGTTTACTGGAGGGTAGCACTTAACATTTACCTTTCACTTTCGTCATTAGGCATTCATTGGTGTCTTTGTATTGTGTCTTCATATTTGCTTTAGCAGACCACGTGACGGGACTAACGCATATCGCTAACTACGCATGTCACATTGTCTGTTCATTAGACTTCCGTTGCTAACGTTAGCAATGAAAGATAAATAAGTAAAATGAACGGTTAAATTCTATGAAAGCGAGTTGTCTTTTTTTATTCCCCCAGTAGCTCCGTTGCGTGTGTCTCTTAACAGGTGTGGAAGACAGTTCCGTGCAAACAGATTTGTAAACACACCACTCCAACAAAAGGTATATTTAATCTCAGAGAAAGCGTAATTTAACGAAGCTATTATCAAATGGAAGGGGCACCTAACAGAAGGGAACTCCCTAAAGGAAACTCTAATGATTGGAGAAATTAAATTACAGGCACAAAGGCCAGTCTAATTCGTGGAATAAGGGATAAAACAAACACGGGAAACGAAATTTACACGGAGACAAAGGCGTGGAGAGGTTATTGCTTTTAAGTAAGTTGTGGGAAGCAGGGCGGATGATGAGAGAAAATTACACATGTGAAATTTGAGCAAAGAAAACTGGTTAACTCTTTGTCCAGATGAATATGTTGAGTGACGAGCTGACGCCGTGCGAATTAACCGACGAATACAACAAAATGAGCGGTAATCTCGAAGAGAGGATAGCGCAGACGGAGTCTGTCAACAAATCAGAGAACATCTCAACAACTTACGTGGTACAAATGTCCAATATGGTTTTCTTTGCTAATATTTTATGTGCAAATCCCTTTTCTTTGTGGAGAATAATTCAATTTCCTTTTTTAACAAAAATGTCTCTTCGGTGCACAGTGCCCGCCCACCCAGGTATCGGCATGTTTAGTGAATCGGTTCGAACCGCATGTGCTGAGTTGTCTTTGTCTTACGTACTGTGAAATACTTTATTTTCGCTATTTTCGCCGAAGGAGTGATTCAGTAAAAAATAAAATCCAGCGAATTTACCTTTTTTCCTAGATTTTACATTCAACTCGCCAAAAATCATTGAAAATAAATAAATAAATCATACAAAATACCCAAAAAGTCTTTTCGGCGAAAATGAATTTCCAGTGGAAATAAATTATTTCACAGTATATAATATTAGGTAATAATAACACATGTTTATTGATCCATAGTTTTTGAAATTATTTGAATCTCTTATTTTGAGTGTTAAACTGAATGATTTAACGCAAAGCAAATTAGGTTGCAGACAACCCGGCGTTATCGCTATCATCGTTATTCTACCCGACGTGACCAGATCATTTGTAGAGAAATTTGACATTAAATTCAGAAATTATCAATAAGGATAATGGACGCATAAAAATGTTTACATTTCGGTAGATTAGTTTCAGCAATAAGCGCAGCCAAATTAATTTCTTTGGGACAAGAAGTGAACAATCATTAAAAACATTAAATGTTCAAAGATGGCGTCAGGCGATTGTTTTTTTTTAATTAGCGTGATTTAGTATTATGCAGCAGTAGTTTCGAACAGATGATTTCAAGAACATAGGATATTGTCGACGATCTCTATTCAGCTGTAAATATTTTTTAAATATTATAATATATTATTGTCACTGATATTTCGACTACATATCAAATTGATTATTATGTGACATTTATTATTTCCTGTTTTTTTTTCTAAATTATGCAGACTGGACACTCGATATAAGAACACATTGGCGATCGCCCGTGTCGTGTTTCTGTGCAATAAATATACCCTAGTATACGCATGATTATATATATCAAATTAAACTACTCTGATGCATATCATACCGATACCGATGTATCAGACCAAACACATATATCATATCGAGATATATCGCAGAAAATACATGAGATATCACACCTTGATATATCGTAGGAAATACAAAGCGTGATATATTATAGTAAATATACGCCGTGACTACAACATAGACGATATTCACGATATACCATTAGTTGTTATTGAAGTATCTTCCGTATAACGAGTCAACTCAGAGCGGACACGAGTGGAAATCGCATCATATCATGTATTATTCGTGTAATAATTCCGATATCATACATAGGTCTATTGATCGTGATTTATGTTGTGTGGTAATTGGAGATAGGTTACTAGAACCTTGCGGCGTTGTCTTGGTATGAACTGAGAGCGTTCTGTGAAACGATAGTTCATGAACAAATGTTACTTGGCGAGGGAACATCCCGCGAGACGTATCCCCATAGTTGTAGTAAACGGGTGTGTACTCACAGGCACACCGCATAGCACTTATTTGCATCCTACAAACTATACATTTACCCACACAGGCACACCAACAATGTCCATGGCACCCACAAATAATGCACCCATCCTTGCAAGTATACCACCGACACCCATTGCATCCCACAAACTATACACCTATCCACACAGGCACACCACCGATGCCCATGGCATCCCACAAAGTATACCTGTCCACACAGGCACACCACCAATGTCCATTGCATCCCACAAACTATACACCTATCCACACAGGCACACCACCGGTACCCATTGTATCCCACAAATTATGCACCTATCCACACAGGCACATCACCAATACCCATTGTATCCCACAAACTATACACCTATCCACACAGGCACACCACCGATACCCACTGTATCCCACAAATAATGCACCCGGCCTCGCAAGCACACCTCCGATACCCATTGTATCCCACAAACTATACAGCTGTCCACACAGGCACACCACCGATACCCATTGTATCCCACAAACTATACACCTATCCACACAGGCACACCACCGGTACCCATTGTATCCCACAAATTATGCACCTATCCACACAGGCACATCACCGATACCCATTGTATCCCACAAACTATACACCTATCCACACAGGCACACCAACAACACCCATTGTATCCCACAACCTATACACCTATCCACACAGGCACACCACCGATACCCTTTGTATCCCACAAACTATACACCTATCCACACAGGCACACCACCAACGCCCATTGCATCCCACAACATATACACCTATCCACACAGTCACACCACCGATACCCATTGTATCCCACAACATATACACCTGTCCACACAGGCACACCACCGACGCCCATTGCATCCCCCAAACTATACACCTGTCCACACAGGCACACCACCGATACCCATTGTATCCCACAACATATACACCTGTCCACACAGGTACACCACCGATACCCATTGTATCCCACAACATATACACCAATCCACACAGGTACACCACCGATACCCATTGTATCCCACAACATATACACCTATCCACACAGGCACACCACCGATACCCATTGTATCCCACAACATATACACCTATCCACACAGTCACACCACCGATACCCATTGTATCCCCCAAACTATACACCTGTCCACACAGGCACACCACCGACGCCCATTGCATCCCCCAAACTATACACCTGTTCACACAGGCACACCACCGATACCCATTGTGTCCCCAAAACTATACACCTGTCCACACAGGCACACCACCGATACCCATTGTATCCCCCAAACTATACACCTGTCCACACAGGCACACCACCGACGCCCATTGCATCCCCCAAACTATACACCTATCCACACAGGCACACCACCGATGCCCATTGTATCCTACAACATATACACCTATCCACACAGGCACACCACCGATACCCATTGTATCCCACAACATATACACCTATCCACACAGGCACACCACCGATACCCATTGTATCCCCCAATCTATACACCTGTTCACACAGGCACACCACCGACGCCCATTGCATCCCCAAACTATACACCTATCCACACAGTCACACCACCGATACCCATTGTATCCCACAACATATACACCTATCCACACAGTCACACCACCGATACCCATTGTATCCCACAACATATACACCTATCCACACAGTCACACCACCGATACCCATTGTATCCCACAACATATACACCTATCCACACAGTCACACCACCAATACCCATTGTATCCCACAAACTATACACCTGTCCACACAGGCACACCACCGACGCCCATCGCATCCCCCAAACTATACACCTATCGACACAGGCACACCACCGATACCCATTGCATCCCACAAACTATACACGTGTCCATACAGGCACACCACCGATACCCATTGTATCCCACAAACTATACACCTATCCACACAGGCACACCACCGACACCTCTTGCATCCCACAACATATACACCTATCCACACAGTCACACCACCGACGCCCATTGCATCCCCCAAACTATACACCTGTCCACACAGGCACACAACCGACGCCCATTGCATCCCCCCAAACTATACACCTGTCCACACAGGCGCACCACCGACGCCCATTGCATCCCCCAAACTATACACCTATCCACACAGGCACACCACCGATACCCATTGTATCCCACAACATATACACATATGCACACAGGCACACCACCGATATCCATTGTATCCCACAAACTATACACCTATCCACACAGGCACACCACCGACGCCCCTTGCATCCCACAACATATACACTTATCCACACAGTCACACCACCGACGCCCATTGTATCCCACAAACTATACACCTATCCACACAGGCACACCACCGACGCCCATTGCATCCCCCAAACTGTACACCTGTCCGCACAGTCACACCACCGATACCCATTGTATCCCACAACATATACACCTATCCACACAGGCACACCACCGATACCCATTGTATCCCACAACATATACACCTATCCACACAGGCACACCACCGATACCCATTGTATCCCACAAACTATACACCTATCCACACAGGCACACCACCGACGCCCCTTGCATCCTACAACATATACACCTATCCACACAGTCACACCACCGACGCCCATTGTATCCCACAAACTATACACCTATCCACACAGGCACACCACCGACGCCCATTGCATCCCCCAAACTATACACCTGTCCACACAGTCACACCACCAATACCCATTGTATCCCACAACATATACACCTATCCACACAGGCACACCACCGATACCCATTGTATCTCACAACATATATACCTATCCACACAGGTACACCATCGATGCCCATTGTCTCCCACAAACTATACACCCGTCAACACAGGCACACCACCGATGTCCATTGCACCCCACAAACTATACATCTATCCACACAGGCACACCACTGATACCCATTGCATCCCACAAACTATACATCTATCCATACAGACACACCACTCATACCCATTGCATCCCACAAACTATACACCTATCCACACAGGTACACCATCGATGCCCATTGTCTCCCACAACAATTTATTAACTCATAACAACCTACTGAAGGAGGTTAAAGGTTACAACAACAACAAAAATTACAGATACAAATTAATCAAATTACAATGGTTAATAGTTTAAAGACAGACAAAAACAGACTAAATTGAAGTTAGTAACGGAAATATATAATAAAGTAAAATGAAACACCAACAAAAAACTATAAACTGAATATAAAAGCAAACTATACATCTATCTACACAGGCACACGACTGATACCCATTGCAAACCACAAACTGTACACCTGGCCTCAAAACACACCATCTAATCACATCCCATAAACACAAAAAACAGCACATGGCATCATTTACACCAAATAAACCAACCGTCATCCCAATAAGCACGCTATTGTAGCTATTTGAATGGATATCTCCCGAATATCTCCGATTGTAAGCATACACTGGGATTTTTATATGCGTTACAGAACTCAAGGTGCATGCGCAAATTAATTGCTATTCTGTCGATGTACTCCGTGAATGAGAAACGTTTTACAACACCCATCGTATTTATTATTCCATTGTATCAATGATATGTTATGACTATCCCGTCGCTGGAGACCATTCCGCCAAATCTTAGCGATTTCTATGAGGGATTTATTTCAATCTCCGTGTATGTGTACGGTACACAGACACCTGTGTACGACGTCGTAAAGTATTTATTAATAGTTTTAAAACCGTCAAACCAATACATTAGTCATTACCAGCAAATAGAGAGTTCAGTTTGTTCGTCGTTGTACTGCAGCAACGCCACTATTGCGGTGTTTGGAACGTTTTCGTATTATATGGAATCAAGGATTCGCGCTATAAAATATTTCGTACTTTTGGTCAGTTTGGTCAGTGGTGATAAGATCTTACTAAATTCGAGAAGAGCGACTGTGGTGTATACGATTTGAGTTCATTTGACATATTATGATTTATGCTTTCTTAAAACTACCCTTCCAGTGAATTCCCTAGTTCTGTTAAATCGGCGCTTTTTCCGTTTTTTTTTTCATGGTACAAACAAACAAATCTTCGAGTTGTTGGCACATTTATGCGGGAAATGTTGCAGGGGGAACTAAGATGGTGAACAATATTCCCGGATTTAATGAAATTGTCGCGGAACCTATTCTTGTTGAAACCAACACGTAAAGTGTACAACTGTATAAACAAACCAAGACATCGAATTACACAGCGCCACCAGGATGCAACTCTTATAGTATTTTTCGCTTAATTCCAAGTAATATCTACGATAAAAAATTACTTAAAATTAGAGACATTGGAAATGTTGGCCAAATGTCCACACTCTCCTCTCAATGTCTAACTGTACATTGCATTGTGTTCGTTACCCTGGCGACGTATGCTTGCAGTGATGCGTTAAGTCTCCGGTGCCGTGTAGGTTGGATTGATACCGTACGCGTATAGACATGTGGCGCTGAATTGCTAGTCTTACACCATTGACGATGACGACACCGGAATTATGGCCCACTCATTTATCATGTAGAAGATATAAATCGTAGGGAGAATGCTAAATCTTATATATCAAACGAGCTGTATTTTGAATATTCAATGAACTTTTATAAGCGACGATGTTGTTTTAGCGGTAGTGATAGCGTATTACTTAATATTTGTACATAAAACAGCCGCTCAGGCTCGCTGATCGGAGGACTTACGGAATTCCTTCTTCTTTCTTATCTGCCAAATGAAAAAAAAAACGACATCTCGTCGGCGATCGACTTTATTCTTACAGGGTAAATTGATGGGAGAATAAAGATGATAGTATTGTGCCGAAACCTTTAGTGCAGTTAAGCTGATTTGTACAGGATCATCGTTACCTTGGATAGATGGGTAACTGTAAATCTCTGTATGTGCACGCCCTGCATACCAATCAGTCCAATACAAAGCTTGCCTCCCGAATTAGTTAATTTGACGTTCTCTCATGTTTTGCTGATTTTTCTTCAATTTAACCCTCGAAGAGACTGTATATTTTACCTCTAATTGCTATCTGCGATAGTGGAGAAGACAAAATGACCGCCGCCGGACCGTCATCACTTCTTCCCTGCGTCAAGCCGACGTACACGTTATTGTTGACATGCGCCTTTCCGCCGTCTGGGGGCATCTATCTATTCATGCAAACGTTGGCATGTTTTATATATATATATATAATAAAAATCTATATATATATATATATATATATATATATATATATATATATATATATATATATATATATATATATATATATATATATATATATATATATATTTATATATATATATATATATATATATATATATATATATATATATATATTGCATGTTCTATGGCATGAGTGGGCTGGACATGGCAACAGAACTGGGATTCGTGACACCCTGCAGATTGTAAATCCAACGTCAAATCCAGTTGACACATGAATATTGCTTGACAAGAAAATGTTCCAATTCGACTCACAGCGTCCGTCCCAATAATTAGGACAATGTTTAAGAATTATATAATTGTAGCACAGTAAAGTGTTATCTAACAATTTTTAAAAAAATTCTCCACAATTTCTCAGAACCATAAGTAACACATAAGTAAACAACGTTTTTTGGCAATTCGTTTTTACTTATTATTGTTTTGCTGTTTTGTTTTTTAATTTTTTCATCGTATTTTTGCATGTCACATATTTGTAAGCATTTAAGCAAGACATCGAGATTCGATGAAAATGGGATGAAAACAAATTTGGGAATCTGATGAGGGCAATAAAAAATGATTCCAATTTGATCAAATTAGAAATGTGAACTTGAAGAAAGTAATCATTGTCCAATATGACCTCCTTAAAAGTTATTACATGAATTAAGTATACTCTCTTTCATTAAAGGCTGCACAAGAGGAATTGCGGCGACACTAAAACAAACTGTCAAATCTGAAACCCAGGCTGCATTGGAGCCTGTTCTCTTATTCATAGCCTGCTTGCAACATTCTTCTATAATTAAATCTCATCGCGGTGAGGGGAAAAAGACTTGAATTCATTGGCAATTCAACAATCAGCTTAGGCAGATCATGCTTACCCAAATCGTTAATATTGAACAATGTCACTTATAGCTGGGCATTATAGGGTGGCGATGAGAGAGCTAATGAAACACACTAAGTCTCTTACCGGGGTGTCCTGAATTTTTTTGCCATTTATTCTGTCCCTTGTCAAGATTAGATCTCGATTGCCATTTTCATGGATGGAAAACTACGTTTCACGGCGATAGAGTTTTATAAAACACGCCAAATGCAAAGTGATCGTCTTATCTTTACGCTCAATATGCTCACTATCAGCGCAGCTTCTTTTCGCCTTATCTGTAATCGAAAATACACCGTCCTTCCGATTGCAGGTTTAAATGTTAAAAACCTTATTTTCACAGGGTGCCGAATTGAGAGCGATAAGTTAATTTAGAGAATTAAAAGAGACCTCGGGTCGCCTTGCGTTTACATGTATCTGATCAGTAACGCAGTAAATCAGGACATCACCTTGGAATACATCCACAGCAGCGTTAGACAGCAGAATAAAATACTAATATTCTGTATACTTAACACTATAATTTAGTTTTATCGTGACGAAACTATTTTGGAATACACGTTTTAGAGTGTTCGGTGGATATTCCGCTTTGTACTGTACGAAAACGTTGTACGTAAATTGGATGACGCATAGCCGAGCTCCCATTGACAACGCCTTTCGTCGGACGGATGTCATGGTACACAGTGATAAAGACCAGGACATCAACATTCCCATCACCACTCTCAAGGCAACATTAATTTAGTACCTAGCAAGCAGTAAACCGGACGTTCCGTTATCCAACACACACATACTTGAATCACATACCAATATTTTATGTATATAGCACGCGGATTTTGTGAGATTGGTTCTTAAAATAAATGTTGTTACAGGGAGGCGCTCTGTTTACATGGCATCTTTAGCATATCTCTATGCTAGGGTGAATCGAAATCTTCGGAAAGGGTCTGTCTAAGTCCTATGGCGCCATCATAAATCTCTCGTATTATGCCGAATACATGCCAGTCTTCCCGAACAGAAACGCCAAACAAGTCCACTCTTGTATCTTGTAAAATGGCTTATTATTGCAATAAAGATTCTCGCAGTCAGACAATATTCTCGGACACAAGACTGTTATGGATTTTGTCAACGAATAAGATTTGTGTGTATGTAAAAATGGAAAATCAAACAAAGGATGGTTGCGCGAGGTTTACGTGTAAATATTGTGAAAGGCGCTAATGTGACAATTTCTTGAACACAATATGGCATCGACGAGGATGATTTTATTAGCCTGCTCGCAATACAAGCTAATTGAATTTATGCGTTTGTGTCGTTTAGAGCATCGGTGAATGCATGACACCATGGTCTCGGCTTTACCTCTAGCGATTAAAAGATACAGCGATATCCGTATGAGGAATCTTTTTCAGCTTTCCATTTGAATATTAATACTTAAATCCCACGTTATCCATAAAATTAATACGAAAACGTACATTTGCAGTCTGTGTGCTGGATTGGAAAGTCTTTAAGCGATTGGTTTGAGATGGGGTTGTTAAACTCATGATTTCAGTAATTCCTCCAGCAATAGCGTATGGCGCTGCAATGATAATTTCGCTCAGGGTCGGGGAGCTCGAGAAATATTTGTCAAGGAAGCCCATACGCTAACGTCTTTGCTTTTCATGCGAAAACTCACAGAGCGTTCAGTTATGCATCTGTAAATTTGAGATAGTGGTCAGTTCGTGGTGCCAAGGTAATGGCGATTAGTGTGGCCGTCGTCTCGGTACATTAACGCCAGCGCATAGTCAACGACGACGAAGCGATTTTTTTTTTTAAAAAGAGAGAGTGGAATTGATGGTTTGCTCCGTGTCGCTACGAGAATGCACGTTTATTGCATATTTTGTATGATAAGGCATATGTATATTTGAGGTTGTGTTGTCAAATATGAGCGTTTCTTTTCTACCATCGGTTTGTGATGCAGGTCCGGTATTAACTTTCGGAGTCCAAGCATGTGGAAAACAATGCGATTATGCTTATATCGGGTGGCAACACAAACCACAAATGTGAAAGAAACGCCACTTCATGCACCATGAAGGTAAAAGGCGCTGGTGTGAAAAATATATTAGCCATCGTCACAAAAGGACGCATGAAAACAAATTGTGCGCATTGCGGGCCACTGCTATCGTAAAGACACCGCGATCTCAACCAACTCAGTTTGTCAGGCCTATAATTGCTCAGCAAGCTATAATAGAAAATTGCATTTTCATTTTGTGAAACGCCCATGTGACCGCCTCTTCCCCCGCCTCTATGCTTTGCCGCAGGGAACGGTCGCCCGTCCAAATGATTCGTGCTAGACACCGGGTAATTAACAGTCCCCCGAGCCATAGACTGCAAGCAGCCGGGGCATATGTAGCCATTTTGCAGAGTCGTTCTCTTTTTCAAAAAAACAAAGTAAAATGAATAACGAAAGGAGTGGACATTTCTGATCAGAAACCCTGCCCACCATACACTCAACACGTCCATTGCTACCGTCGGTTTGTTTGACTTATCTGCATGGGTCGTTTATGTTGTAATGTTTATGTAGCGGGTACTATACCCAGTGTGTAGAATTTCCAACACAAAAGACTTCGTATTATAAATGGGTAAACATAAACGTTATAGTTCTATAATTTACGACCCAACCGAGAAATTAGAGTATAGACCTAATGAAAACGATCGTCTGTATTTTTTGCGCGGGCTTTAAAACCCACCAACAGCACCACAGCTATAGCGCGTCTGTATTGCATTGAATGAGTTAATCTGAAGAAACGTTTCCGCAAGAACCATATATTTTTGCCCGTAAAGAAAAATATACGATGTTGAGAGATGTAATCAAATTTTGTACAAATAGTTGAAATACCCCGCTGCTACGTTTAGATTCACGACTCAAACTATATAATAGCACATACAAAGGAAACCATGGTAACATAACTTGATATAGTGGAAATATACTATTATAAAAATTGAATCAGAGTAAATTTTATAAAAAAAAACTACCTCGACCTATCGGTTGATTTGTCTTATCAATATTAGGAAGACACTGAGTGTGCCTGTCAATAAAGGGCGGTACAAGTTAGATGCCATCCCCGAACTATAATTGCATTTGTGGTAGATGTGCTAATTCCAGCTGTCAGCTAAGATGTGACAGGAGACAAGGGCTTACATGGCGCTAAATCATTTCATTCCGGGTACAGTAAATTCAGATGTTTGCAATTTTGTTTTTGTTTTTTCTCTCCATTATATAAAAATCTTCCTGTGAAAAGATGGCGGTTTGAATACCTTCGTGTCCTATATATGGTACGTACTCTGACATGATCATTAAAAACATAAAATAATCATTTTTAACATGGCAATTCGCCTTTTTTTATCTAGTTCCGGATTTGTCTACAATATACATGACCGTGGAATATTGTCAAGCGCTCAACTGCAGAGACCAGAGATAAATACCGCCTGTCTGCATGCCAACTCACAGGGGACTGTCGAACATATTAAACGATCGGCACATATTTCACAAAATTAACTAGGCATTCGTGTTGCATGAGGTTACAAATATATACAAGTCTTGTCAATGCAGAATTTACATGACCCAAGACAATTCAAATGTCTATTCACAAATCACTTAATTAAGAGCAATGGTGGCGGAAACGATCGCAAAATATTGCCTCCAAATTTCCCTGAAGTATTGTTCCCTGTGGTAAAAGCAATTATTACCCCCTGACTAAACGTAGTAAATGTGTCGGCAATTGAAACAAGAGGTGTTTCCTTCTTCTCGTCGTCATCACGTCACATTTACTGTCTCACTTTCTCAAGCAAGTGTCGTCTGCTACTGCCAATGCGCCAAATTCGTCACACCTTACACAGAGAGCACCTTAATATGGTATTCTTCAAACACATTTGGCACCAATTAGCACTAATTGGCTGGAATATGCTGAAACATTTTGTTATCGCTTTATTTATGCTCCCATCAACTGGGTTAAATTTTGTCAAATTATTAGATTTCCCGCGGACGTAAATTCCGCTAAATGATGTCATTAATTGTACACAACTGCTCACTCGTTTCCAATATACATAACTACTCCCTATTCGTCATTACAAGTCACTAATTTGTTCTAATATTCTACAAAACCATGTCAATATACGGTCTAATTATTAACATTATTTTTTTTCAGTGTGAATTTTTTGTGTTTAGCGAACGTATCGTGACAGTTATTAATATTTATGTATACGCGTTTAAAACACAACGACCATCGTTAATACAATTTGCGAAGTTTAATAATTATGATTAAATTTTTAAAATTATTTCATATTACTCCCGATAAAATGACTATGAGTATTTCAGTTTCTTCATACCAGAATTAGTTTACTATGTTCAATTTAGCCTCGAAAAATGTCAATAAAGCCTGTGGGTACCGCCCGGTGTTAGAATTCAAAGAGTTGCATTGTAACTGACTGGTTAGTGAAATCATTTAGATACATTCATAGTAAGTAACCTATTGGCATAATAATTAAAGGATTACATAAGAGTAACCTTCTGGTTTACTCATACAAGTAATTGCCTGGTAAGTAATCGACTGGTGTACTGATACACGTAATTGCCTAGTAAGTAATTGACTGGGTGTACTAATACAAGTAATTGCATAGTAAGTAATTGACTGGGTAAGTAATCGACTGGTGTAATAACACAAGTAATTGCATAGTAAGTAATCGACTGGTGTACTAATACACGTAATTGCCTAGTAAGTAATCGACTGGTGTGCTAATACACGTAATTGCATAGTAAGTAATCGACTGGTGTATTAATACAAGTAATTGTCTGGTAAGTAATCGACTGGTGTAATAATACAAATAATTGCATAGTAAGTAATCGACTGGTGTACTAATACAAGTAATTGTCTGGTAAGTAATCGACTGGTGTAATAATACAAATAATTGCATAGTAAGTAATCGACTAGTGTAATAACACAAGTAATTGTGTACTTAATAACTGACTGGTATAATAATACAAGCAATTGTCTAGTAAGTAACGACCTGGTGTAATAATTCAGAAAGTTGCCAATTAAGTAATCGATTTTAATAATTAAAAAAATGCAATTTATTCAACGAAGTCTTAGGAGAGAAGGCAAGACAAATGTAGGTGTGCGGCTGGAAAATAATTGAAAAATGTTATATATTTGTAATGTTTAAATCCAAGGTGCTGTGAACGACACACCGACAGACAAGCCGTATTAAACTAGAGGAAGAGTGAGCAATTGTTTGCTAAATCTATCAGTGTTTTGTTGAATTAAATGAGGCGAAATCACTTACACGAGCTGTAACAGAATCTAATGTGCTATTTATGTTATACAGGCGTCATTTTTTTCTGCTGTCACGATTAAGTCAGGGTTCTCTCTAAATCAAATCAAAGAAAACTTGGCAGCCAAGCAGGCAAATTAGAAATTAAATACTTCTGTCGGTCTTGCAATTCTCTCCGTTCTGTGCCATCAAATCATATTTATTAGAAGTAATTTGTGTTGAAAACTTTAATTTTCCAAATGATGTCACCTCGGTGGCAGCAGAGACTGTATTAGGTGTAACCCAGGCGAGCACGTGTATAATTGCCTGTATAACATTAAAATAGATTCTATTTGTCTCATATCTTTATCTTTGACAACTAGGTTTGACTAAAATGGCGTTGATTCGAATGCGATTTAGTTATAATATTTGGCGAAAATATGAAATGTTCGAGTTTCGCGTTGAATTGATAAAAATACGCCATTCACAAGCGACTTCTTAATATTTTTTTTATTTGATCGTAAATACAAGGATTTCTATCGTATTGCGCAGAGCCCGTTAAAAAAATGGGTTCCAATCCCGTATTCGTCTCTAGTGGCCTGCAGCTTGGACGCATATTCAGAGATTACACGCAGAAAATAGCTTGATCTTTTTCATTATAAAAAGCAAGGCACCAGCAGTATACATACAGATTAGCCATGAAAATTAATCAGTCTTTGTTCAAACATTTTAACCCGATTGTATTAGCATAGTACTCGTAATGGATTAGAACTTGGCTGGCTGGATTGTATTGCGATCTATGAGTACTGTATTTCACGATATATTTGGATAAAACATTCATTTCAAACTGTTTATTTAAATATTTTTTTTATAAACAATGTTGTGTATGCAACGATTAATTTCGAAAGAGAAATATATCGAGAAAATCAATTCATTGCTTTCGAAATAGAAATAAATATTTTTTTGTAGACATTCTTGGCCGAGCAATACGGACAATGTTTCTCCTTTTGTTATTTAAAAAGTACACAGTGTGTGCACCCATCCATATACATATCCTTGGCTCCTACACATGTTGCTGGAATAATTTCAATTAAGTATAAGAGGCATTGACTGCGTGTGTAAATCTCGATGTCCTGTTAAATAACGTATTGCATTAACCACTTCTGCGCTAGTCGTCATACATCCCTGGTCGGAGGGAGTTCACTCTGACACGCCTCGCACCAAACTTATTCGCAGCGGCACCAATGCGATATCACATGAGGTTATTGTTAAGTTACGCAGATAGAGTCGGAGATGACAGAGATGATCCCTGTACCCTGCGTACTAACGGGTTAAACACAGCAACTTTATTAAGGGAAAGCAACTGTCTCCGTTGTTCATTTACTGTCTAGACACGCTAGCTTTCTGGGCGACAATTACGCTTTGTCGTAGGTGTTGACGTTCTGCTAAGATTTCTTAAATAAATCACACCAGTTCCCCCCCTTGCTAGACCAGACCCGCAGCAATCGCCCATGTGTGGTCGCTAAATAGACAAGTTAAACAAACCAATTAAATATTATAAACAGCTAGCTAGCCAGAGGGGTTTGATGAAGGGTCTTCCTTGATGCTAGGCAATGTAAGCCCAATTAGGACTGAACAAAGCATTTCTATGGAACCAACCTAACGTCATTTCCCGTTGCGAATAGCGGTCGACAGTTACTTTTCCAGTTCTTGAAAATCCTATTTGTATTCGCCGCGGCACTACCGAATTGAGGCTGCTCCCTCCTACATTTCAACTAACGAAGACGGGCAGCTAGAAAATGCAAAAGGGGGGGAAATGAGTAGGAAATGTCTGTGGAGTGTTGAAAATTAGAGCTCTCCCATAGGATATTTAATATTAATGCCATTCGGCAAGAGAACTATGACGTTCTCCGTCACCATTGGTCGACCGAATATGTGTTGATAGAGATTAGGAGCGGACGTCAAATTAATTGTACTCCAATTACAGCAGATTTACACTGCCTGCCCTGCTGAGTACATACAAATATACGCACAAGCTAGAAAACTGATCACTTCAAAGTCTCTGGCACTACCGAGCCGCGTGGTGTCTAGTGCAACATCAACAACGTATACAAGTCGTAACACATCTTTTTGCTTCATCTGTATACCTCATAACTGCTTACTGCTATATAGTTGTTCAGAACATTTCAGGAATATCTTTTCACTGATATTTTTTATGAGCTGTTTATGTTTTGTGAAGAAGTACTACCTCTGGCGTAACAAGAATACATCCAGATCTACCGACAACCATATTCAACATGGAATCGACCAGTGTTACTACCAAACCACAGATGTCATCCCGGGCTAACGCGTTCTCGATTGAAGCCCTTATTTCAAACTCAAACACTAATCCAAGCGAAAACCAGCAACAAGACAACGACAAAACAAGCAATGCAATAATTGTACCCACTATTAACACCAACAACAGCAGCAATAACAACAACAACGGAAACATCAGGAATTGTAGCCCAGGCGTGGACCACTCTCTCCGACCTCTTGGTAAGTAGAAGTTAACCAAATATTTAACTTTGCGCTTGTAATTACTGGCAAAATGGTATACTAGACGATGAAGGGAGTCCAATTTACGCAACTAGAGTGGGCACTTATATGATGCATTGTGGTTTATTTAAGGTCGAGGTAAGCTACACTTTGGAAACACACCATGCAAGACAAATGGGAGGAGCTGACACTGTGGCGTGAAAGTGCCCTTCAAAAAAAAAAACTTATTTTTTTTATTTAAAAATAATGCATATATGACCAAATGCTATAGTATCAAGCGCGAGAACGGGTGAGATTTCCAAAGTTTAGCAATAAAGATAATCTTAAACTTATTGCCTCCAAAGCATAGTCCCATACCAATTTTCTTATACAGTGTATTTGTTTTACAGAGGATTTTGTGGAAAAGTCAAGTTGCGTCCAGCCAAGAAATGGCGAAGTCAGTGGCACTAAATCACCGACGAGTTCGTCGTCTTTGCAGCTAGGCGGGGTAGCAGCCCTGGGCACAAATGTCACAGCTCCTGTAATTCACCAGGGAGAGTTAAGTGAAGAAATGTCGAAAATTACGTGTAAGTTAGAGACGAAAGAATTGTGGGGAAAATTTCACGAATTGGGGACGGAAATGATCATTACGAAATCAGGAAGGTGAGTAAACCCGTCGTCGTGTCATACCGATACAGTACTCTTTGAAATTCAGAACTAACTCTGCACACATTGTGTACGAAGGCCGAGCGTGCCAGTACGATCACCACATGGGAAACTCAGCAACTGACGATATAGAAATTATATGAGTAACGGCTTCTAACTCTTCATTACGGACTAAATGTAATTAATTGTCATTATTTGTTCCTATGTTGGCTTGATGAAAACACGAAACAAATTGAGACACTGCTAATGTCCTGTGGGATGCGAAAAGAATAGCGGGATGATAGGGCTTGAGAGCAGTGCCATTGAACACAATCAAATACTTCTAACAAAACACTAATGTATTTTATAACAATATTGAAAATGGGAGGAGACAGGCAAAAGGATCCACAAAATAAATAAAAAAAACAAAACAAAAAACATTGGTTTATGTGAATTTAAAGGAGTTTCAGAAATCCAAGTCAATTAATCATGAGAAATGGGGTAAAAAAAGAGCAACGGTTCGGGTGTTTTGCTAATAAAATAGAGGGTTTTGCATGCATGGTTGCGCGCATGATGCGTGTAACGATAAAAGATTGTCCAGGACTTCGACTGAAGAACCCAGCGATCACTTACTGTAATGTTAGTCCGCCCATAATTGTGCTTAATACCAATAACAAGAGCTAGACAAGCACGCTTCAACGCACCCAACCACTACAACGAGCGATATACATGGTTGCAATGCGAGCAATCCCGGATACTAAGTATGTTTGTAGTCGTAAAAAGAAGTATATTTCTCGTATGAAAGTATATCAGCCATGTCGACCTATAGTTACCAGAACTCAAGTGGCCATGGTTGAATGTTTTGCTTTTTAACTAGTTTTCCCGATAAAAAATAAGGTTTTATTACAGCGATGGCTTGAAATTAAATTATTTAACGTAAACTATACATATTTGCCATCGTGTTATAGATTGTAGTACAAGCCTGTAAATGTTAACACATTGAAAGCTAAAACCATACATGAAAAGAAAATATCACAGATTTTGAATATTATATTTGAAAGCCGGTATGAGTTTCAATAGTGATAATTCATTCGACAAGATATGTGGGTTGCGGTTTAAGCGCAGTACGCGAACAGATGGGCGAATCTTTCTCAAACAGCACATTGGCTCCAGTGGTACATTAAACAATCCGTCTACGTCTCTGGCATTTCTCTACAACATTCTGTCTGATAATTCAGTACTGCTACGTATATGTCAACGTACACGCACTACCGGGACGCTGCGCTTGAAGTCTCATTGGATTGGAAAACTCCGTTTGGCGGATTTTTATTTAAACGCCTAACAATTGAAATAAAACTCCTCAAATCATAAAACCCAAATCAGGAAATATATAACTAAATTTTGGGAGGTCGCTAAATATATTATATCACTTTTTCCTTCTAAAAAGATTTCTATAAATCTGGTTTCAAAAGTGTATATTTCTTAGCTGCGGTTATATTTTATGTTGAAATTCAATCATTTAAATTTTTAGATGTTGATGAAAACCACTCGTCTTGAAAGTGTGGTTACTTTCTGTCGAAGGATGTTTGTCAATAGTGTCGGCTGTCATATTTCTGGTCGCGGTATTACCTTCTCGTTGCATTTTAATTCACAATGTTTTACCAACAACGTTGGCCCTTCCAACACCAATTTTGAAAAAAAAGTTAGCTACGTAGCTTTGGGTTGAAAAAAATGTATAAACCTTAAGTAAAATGACTAATTCATTCTCTACCTATCTTTCTGTCTATAAAAAGTCGGACTTCATTCACTCGCCATCCGGAAACGACTCGTCGCCTTTCTTTTTTCAACAATAAATAATTGGTATCTTAATGAAAACACGCCCTTGGAACCACGCCTTCTGCTTTGACATTTGCCAGCAACGGGACTTTAGACAACGCCGGAGATACGAGTGTCTCCTCCTTTAACGCGACCCGTCGCACTTCGTAGATATCTCTGCACGCCTGTTTTTTTTTTATATTGTTCTCTGCTTGCAGGACACCGTGGTATCAGCGTACATCAGTCGGTTTAGTCAGTAAGTTTAAACACAGCGTGATCAATAAATACAAAAATTGAGTTTCGGGGTTCAAATACTACTTATAAATATCCGAAACAGTTGTGGTATCCGTAAATCGCCGGAATTGACGTGATAACGCTTTTTGTTTTCTAACTGTTCACGTGTGATCGGAGCTGTCCACGTGTGAGTGTTACGGTAGTATCGCACGAGACAATCCCGCATATGATGAATGATCAGTGGAGCTTAACTTTCAACTATAAACTGAATAGTTTTTGTCAGATTTCTATGCATTAATTAGAGATAGTACCCTGAGATAATTCAACTGCACTCGTTGATTTCATTGTTCGAATTTACCAACATGATTGGCATTTAATGCTGGTCCGCCACCGCCTAACCGTAATATGGCCCATTTATTTCACTAGTGTTGCTGTATGCGTTAGTACTCTTGCTGCGCTGAGTACGTGGGACAAATTCTTATCAGTGGCGAAGATTTCGTTAAATCTCCCCTTCTAGGTGGCATGGTTTTCAAACTCAACATTTAGTTTCAATAACTCGTGACTGTATCTGCTAAAAGGCGGCACAAATAGTAAAACTGTGTTGCTTAACGCGAAGCATTACGTGCTAGTCGTTGAACTAGCGTTGAACACAGAATGATTCACCGTCTCTGACATCCACATTCCCAGCAATGAATATATACACAGATTAGAAGCACATTGAAAAACCGAAACTTGAATGAAGTGTTTACTGTAAATGTTGTGATTACGAAAGTTTGATTTCTACTAAATCAATACGGGCTAACAAAATGATTCATAACTACTACCAATTTTGTTATGTTCCATATTCCTATATGCATGACAAAGACGGACTCGAGAATTGGCTCCCATATACGCCAAGTGACATTCAATTTATTTTAGTGAAACGTTATATCCGTCAGCGCTATTAAATTCTAGTTCATCGCAAGACTCATCTCATTTCGACCTGAAATTTATTTCATATTTATCCTTTCTTGACTCGCGAATCTCGTTGGAGATATGAAGTGCAAAGCCTTTGAAATGACTATTCTAATTGTTAACAGCGCGACTGTTGACACTTTTGTTCTAGCGTTAGTTTGCCCGTTACGCGCGGGGATTTCTTTCTAAGCCATCAGCTTTGTATGTACAGTGTTAGCGAGGTGCCTGAATTCAATGGGCATTCATTTCATCCTAAACTTTGATGTGTCTTTTCCGTTTTTCATTTGCCTGATTCACAAAACATTTCTTGTCTTTAAAGCATTTTCTGTGTATTACTGATGAATGAAAGGAAGTCACGTCGACACTGCAACATTGGATGTAATTGGGGTGCCGAGCGTTAGCTACACACTATTGTCTATCCATAAACCCCGGCTTTTGACTTCCCATTTTTTTTATAGTCTCCGATATTGTTGCCGTCAGATTCGATCACTCAAAACGGTTTGTTTTAATCTCAATTTAAATGTATAATTTTCATAAATGTCAAATAAACCTAATAAAACGTAGCCTTCAAGACAATAAAGGAGTTCATTGCCAATGTTCGGATTTCCTGGCATAATTCGTGTTTTGTATTTTCACATCCTTTCACGTCGAGATTAGTCATGACACGATTTCCGTGTGAAATGAAAATACTTTCCGCGTCGCATTGCATATGACTTTCCAATTGCCACGCGAATCTGTTCAATTCTGTCCTAGAAATTGATTTACAACTACACAGCAGAATAATTCAAATTTTATAAAATTTGTTTCTTAATCCCGCCTGACTGCGTTGTGTGTTCGTAATCCACGTTAAATCCAGCACGCTAATCAGTGAGAAGTGAGTTAGGCTTACCACAATAGCCATGTGCCAAAAAGATTAAAATTTGGTCGCGTAGACATGATAACATTATTGTCAGTACCAAACTTGCTGTCACCTTTATTTGTATCTGAAATTTGTATTTACAACAAATCTAAGTGTGTGCATGCATGCAAGAATTGATGTGATCACAGCTATTCACAAGTGATCTCACATACAAGAATTAAATCAGTCGATCGGAGAGATAGCTGTTTTTATTCTGCAACTACTCAATCTATCCAATTTGTGGTGCATCTCTACACTGGAATCAACGACCGGTCTTCTGGAGCTAGTAATTCATATTTTTTAAAAACATTTCGCGTCCTATTTTTCGTGTTAATTCATCTTCAAAATTGTTTATCAATGTTTTCTGTTTTATTGTACTCTGGAGTCGGGTTTTACGAGTTTGCGATAACAGTTACTGTAGTGCACTTTAGTGTACGGCCAACCCTGGACACGGAACGTTACATTTACGTAATTTACACGCAAAATAGAGATGAAATGTGAACACAGATGTCTGTGTGTTGAAGCATGAAACCTTACAGTTCAATAGTATCTGATGAACGCTCCCAGGAGTCGCATTTTCAACGCCCATGTCGTTTCAAACACACGCACCAAACAATTCTAAAACTGAAGAAGGGGAAAGCGAACAAAATTAGCTCCATGTATATGGATAGTTACGCGTAATAGCCCGGTACGTGTAACCGGTATTTTCTGAGAGGGAGAAGAACACGACAGACAGTCGCGTGAAAATTAATGGTATTAAACAAAATGTACAGAAATTGAAACTTTATTTAATTAAATTATTGAAGGTCGCTTGTTTAAATGATCACTTATAAGAAGTGGTTTGTCATTTCGCCGTTGTTTATTAATATTTAAAAGTATAATAAGGAATCGGACAATAACGTTTACTCTTTCCCAGCGGCAGCTATTAATAATAACATGTTGACATAGAAAACGGTACGGGATACTAATAGGGGTCCTAAAGCAATACACATTATATCAATTGTCGACTTCAGTAACATTTTAGGATGTGCTTTTTTCATCTTTAATGGCATTATTATTAAAACCTATTTTGTTCTTCCTGAATAGCATTTATGCAATTCGAGATGACGAGGAACATATATCGTTGTTCGGTTCTTGTTTAGTCACCCTAGTTTCAGTAATAAAAATCATAACTTCATCCTGAGGTCATAAGGTCAATATACTAACAGTGGTTCCAATTGAGTTAACCTTGCGTGTCACACTAACGATATGACGTCATTATTTCTCCTTGGTGTACAAAGCTATAGTTTCAATCTGGCGTATATTCTATAATCCTGGGTACAATTTAATTTGTGATTTTATATATATGGTTCTAAGTAGAAGTGTGCGTGTTTTTGTAATTGCCTACTCCACCCCGGTGCGTTTTATTGATCAGAAATTTTCCATAATTTGAGAAATGTGTCTTCTAAGTTTCTAGTGTTTTTCCAGTGATATATATTTATCCGTTAATTTGCAACTTCACTAAAATTATGCTCCTCTTCTTTTGTAGACGGATGTTTCCTACCCAGAGAGTTTCGTTCAGTCACGTGAATCCAGAGTCCCGCTACGTGGTGCTCATTGATATCGTACCCGTTGATAACAAACGGTATCGCTACGCCTACCATCGGTCATCGTGGCTGGTGGCCGGTAAAGCCGATCCTCCGTTACCAGCACGGCTTTACGTTCACCCAGATTCACCATTCACCGGAGAACAGCTACACAAACAAATGGTGTCGTTTGAAAAACTAAAACTTACCAACAATGAATTGGACCAAAGTGGACATGTAAGTTATATTTTATATATCGGAATTTTTTTCAAAATAAATATTTAACGGCCATGTTTTAGGCGCGTCATTATTTTAATCGCTACCGGCTCCACGACCTTCATGTGGCGCATCGCCAATCTGCCTGCTAGCTTCCCCGTGCACCCCATGATTTGACCGAGCAACTAAGACATATACGTGTTGACACCTTAACACATTGACGGCAGCATATTGGCTCATCCAATGGCTATCTTAAACGCACACTTCGGCTCATCTATCAAGCAACATCTACCTTCAATTACAACACTATCGCTGTTCAATATCAGACACTTTGTAAAGTGGTGAGATATGGCCAGAGTATTTGTTTGGGGCCTGGCTACTAACGCTGCTTTGCTGATGGCTCCTCTAGGTATTCTGTGTTCCCATGTGATTTTGATAAAATGACATGTTTGTTCTTTTCTTGTTTGTATTTGATTGAGTTTAACGCTTTCTAGACAATTTGAACTGGCACTGCAGCGCTCCCAATAACGTAGTAAAACGTCAGCGCTCTGGATGTGTTTATTAGCCATTTGCTGTTAACACGGTGTATGATGATGGTTGTTGAATCGATGATGTAAATATACCCGATTGTGGCAACTCTTTTAGAAATCGTTTAGACTTTTCACGCAATTTGTCTTAAGACGTGTCATTTACATATATTGCAATAAATGACATAGGTGCAAGTGATGAGGATTTGTCGAGTGGGAACCAAACTTGATGACATTCAACTATTTCGTTGTATTGACAAAATGGACGTGTACATTGTTAACGTCATAAGAATTAGACAATTCTTAAATTTCATTTTATCAATATTTACACTACTGCATTTAGTTTGAGCGATTTAATTCGAGGGTACTAGGATGCTAGTGATGCCTTCCCGCGAAAACAAGCATTCCGTTCATTTACGATGACTGAATTAGAGGAATTGAAAGGAGTTAAAATTATTAGAGACTAGAACAAGTGAACAAAGGCATATTAAGTCGCGGACTCGACAAAATAAAATATTATGAAGTTACATTTAATTTCGTTTAACGCTTGTCACTTTGTCCAAATCAATCAATGGTAGGCATGTAAGAAGAGGGTGAAAGGTCGCTAGGTTCTATTTCGTTCTGCCTAATACCACAATCCTCTACGGTGAAATTGAAATATCACCCACAACAAATTGATTCGAATTTGTTATATTGTTCCTTTTCATTGACGGTTGTTATAAAGGGAATCGGTTTATCGAGTGGGTTTGATTTGAAGTGCGGATCTTTGCAAACGAGAAGATATTGTCATCGAGTCTAATTAGTCATTTCATCATAATACATGGTGCCATCATTCACGGGATTTAGAGATTAAGCCCATAAAAGTAATAATTCGTCTAAATTAATACGAATCGTGGGCATTTACCTTGTCACTACATATACAGTGAGTGAATTTTCATTTAACTAGTTTTGTTAGACCGACCTTCTGGATGACACTTCTGTGGTCTGCCTTTGCTTACCCGGTTGATGAGTCTAAGCCTACGCTGACTTCTTTTATTGTTTTCTTTCCTCCCCATGTAAATTGGCAGAATAATTTACCAAATTAGATTGTCGGTAAAGAAAAGCCAATGTAGTGAATTGTTTGTATAATATTGGTGTTATTGTGTCAACTTAATTAACAAAGTACTATCAATCACCGCGCACTACGTGTTTGTAATGAACAAGACAGAGCGATGTACGGCGTCAGAAGGCAGAATTACAAACAAGAACTCTCTCCTATTTAATCGTTTTCGCTTCTGGGTGACGAAATGTTCAAATAAAACCATTTAAATGTTTTGTTGCAGCATAGTTGAAATAGTAGTACACTCACCTAGCAGATAATTGAAAGAACAAATCGTTTTCACGAACGAAAATGGTTCTATTGTCGGATCGGATCTAGAGTGCATGGCACTGTCAAAATAGCATGGTATACAAAGTTGAACGCTTCTTTTTAAATGCTCTTTATATATATATAACATACACTAGGTAATCCTAGGTGTTTTTAAATTTGATAATGAAACATTGAATTCGGGGACTGCGCGTCATCAGTGTGTTGAGACAATCTGGTTTATCATACTAATTCTCGTTCGCCGCCACGTTTATGCAAGGATATATTATCACGGCTATAAAGGAAACAAAATGTTGTATTCAAGTGCTGTAGTTTGCAGCGTGAAGAGCTTTCTCTTGACGAAATCTCGAGATTTGTGTGCTTGTCTTACACCTGAACATTTCAACACAAGCGCATGCGCAGAGCGATTAAAGTAGAGATGGGGCTTACGGAATTTTGTGACTGGGGGTTTTGTCGGATTTGTTTTGCGGTTGTGAGAAATTGTTTGCGATTTTTGACAGCCTTGTTTTAGTGTTGATCAGGGAATACCTGTACACAAATTTACCGTCACTCATTGACGGAATCCTATTGCTATGCCAAGATTGCTTAATTTATGTAGGTACCTTACTTACTCTGAGCGCTCCCATGTGGACGACGATGTATGTTTCACAGCCCATGTTTGATTTCATGCCGACTTAGATCCAAAATCGGGATTGTCGTTTAGGCTGCAAGTACTAAACCATAGTAAATACTCCCTGAACCCGAGCTAAAGGTTGTGGATGAAGCCATAGATAAACCTGTCAGCGAGACCAGTCATATTGAAAACTATGACGTAATTAGAGTTCTGAGTATGTTGTGACGTAACGCCTAAATTTAAATTATTAAATACGTCATGCTTGTAACATGTTGCGAGGTATTTTGAAAACTGGAATGAACAGTTGAATTAGCATCTGACATAAAGGCCCATTCAACTTCCATTTATGACTATGAGGTTGTTGATTCAATGTGTGGATTCGTTAAATATACAAAACTACTTTGATGTTGATAAAGTTTTTTAAAAGTAGATTGTGTAAATGAATTCAAAAACGTTAGTTATCGCATCTATTTATTAACTCAATGCGTCATGTATAAGCTGTGTTTCAGTTGAATCCATTTTCTTTCCCGCATTAAATTTGTTTGATCTTTGTATTGCAAATTCTCTTCATTTTTAAATACAAAGTATTGATTACTGAAATCACGGTTAGTAACCGTGCTGAAATACATTTGCAAACGTTAGAAAAAACAGTTATTATTCACCACGTGTGTGTTGTCAACGTATTCGATTCTGTATATTTAAGTGAGTCAATACATTTAGCATTTCATCCTTGAAAATCTGTGTCGAGACATCATATTGGTGGTCCAATGCATTGATTGAATCGTGCATTACTTTGAATTGCTGCATTTTTTTCTCACAAAAACTCCTCCAACGTAAACAACGGTCAATCTCTAATCTATCAAGCTTTTCTCGTTTTCATCTGTCATTCGCCTCCCCATAAATCCATGTTATCCAATTGCTTGATTTCTATCGCCAAGTAATGTTTACATAAAAACTTATATCGTATTTTCTAATCAGAAAACCTCGTATATTTTTGTCTTCTCCTATGCACAGATTATTTTAAATTCAATGCACAGATATCAACCCCGGGTGCATATCATCAAGAAGCGAGACAATTCTTCGCCGATTGTTAGCTTGCAGAATGAAGAATGTCGTACCTTTATTTTTCCAGAGACGATGTTTACAGCGGTCACTGCCTATCAGAACCAGTTGGTATGTCACTTGAATTATATGTTGTGTTTCAGAACTTTGCCATCATATTAATTTCATTAAAGAAAAGTCAACGATATGTAGTGATGAAAAAAAACAGCGCAGGAAATGGTGTTATAAAAACAATTATTTCCATAATTGCGGTATACACAGGGTCTTCCTTTATAAGACATGTATGGCATTAATATAAAAAACTTCAAATGTTATGATATTTAACAAAAATGAGAATTTGCAAATTGAACCGAGTATCGCATGACGTCACCTAACCGACAACTTCCTGGTCAGCAATGTATTTTTTTGAAAAATATTATTGGTAAATACAATATTGGCATGGCCCGCATTACGATGATATATTGTTATATTCTGCTGTTTGATGTAATCGGTTTGGATCAAGTTGATAGGACCCACGGATAATCGTGTTTATCGCATTACATTGACAAAAAAAACACGAAATCGTTTGAGGAAATAATAATTGGTATGATTGTTGTGTGCATTGGATCTGAGCAATCAACTGAGATAAGGAGTAGGTTGGCAAGGACTCATTCTCATTGACGACATCTTTACAGATTATCGAAATTACAGGTTTGCCACAACTCTTTGTCACGTGACAATTAATCAGCGCTGGGTAGCCACTTCTAACCCCAATAGACAGATACCTATTGCTGTTCTTATCAATACCTATAACCTAGTACGCATTATCTACCATCTTTAGGTAATACGGGCACAATCCGTCAAAGTACACCAATATTTCGTTTTACTATCTCTCAAACCGTGATATCGTAATTCATGTGTCTCGTTAAAGCCAAACACAATGGCCCACGCGTTTTTTGTGTTAATCTTGTCAGTGACATCCGAAGCCCAAGTGCATAGTTTGAACTTGGGGTAATGAATCTCAGGAAGGGTGACTTTGCAGTTTAGACAAATCCCCGCCGTGACACAGCCCGTAAAAAATAAGTCGTTGTGTCAAAGTGTTCACAGGTGCTCATTTATCATGGAGTTTATGCGTGAAATTCTGTAAAAGTAACAGTGAATGAAGGATTTAATAATTGAACGAATGAATGAATGAAATAACGAATGATTGAATGAATGATAGACATTTTAAATCGAAATAACACATAAACTCATAAATAATTACTGCATTACCTTTGCTAGTTTATTGTAAAACATAATCCGACTTATACTCACAGACGATTGGCTTTCAGGCTTGTGTTTGTTTTGAAATGAAGCATCCCGTTAAAGTGACAATTTCTACTCTTAAACTGCGGAATTAGAACAATATCTGTCAAACACACTACTATTAAGTGTAAGCGTGAGCTTGCTTTTGCTTAAAAGACATCGAATGCAGTCTTTGTGAGTTGAAGATTTCGTAATTCGCTGATGGATTCAATGGACTCAGTGCTAATGTGACAATGTTTAATGAGTCATCTTCCATATCAGCGACACAAATGCGACGCGTGTTACACACATCGTTCGAAATGGTAATACGCAATCACAAATCAGGTCACTTGTGCGGTCTCCGAAAAGCGTCACCCTTACGCTTGCCTGTCACTTTATACACGGGCCAGTTGCAGAATGAAAGAGCCAGTAAAGAGAAACGCGACAGGAGAGAGCATGTTGTCGTAAAACCCCAGTTGCACTTTGTCTCTACGTGGTATTAATTACTGTTATCTTGCCTCTCTGTCACTTGGTGTCTCCACAAGACAGATTGCCTCCATGTCTGCCAGGTTAAACCCCGCAGTTCATTCATCATACCGTCAGTTGTTGAGGGACACACTTTCTTTCTGCATTGATTATATCAGTTTAGAAATCACCAAGAATAAAACACCACACACCGCGAAATATTTCATAAAATTAAACAGATCATAAATATATTAATATATATAATATGATATATTAATATTTGCGATCGTCTTTACAAGCGTCCCATTCCGGACCATGTGACCATTGATGACGTCTAAAAAGTGATATCGGACTCAGTATAACGCCACTCCAGATT
This sequence comes from Saccoglossus kowalevskii, assembly GCF_978046115.1. NCBI lineage: Eukaryota > Metazoa > Hemichordata > Enteropneusta > Harrimaniidae > Saccoglossus > Saccoglossus kowalevskii. The sequence goes on from NC_140646.1 coordinate 38,515,357, forward strand.
GGAATATTACAAATTATCTCACCCAATTTTACAGATAAGCATCTCTTGTTCCCTCTTTCCATGGAAACCAAGTGATGATGTACGATTGTCTTTCTAATTCGGGAGCAGATGTTTATCACAACTGACAACTTTTTTCTATGAAAAATTTGTCTTAGGTCAAGGGCACTGGGGTAGAAATTAACACGCCCTCTCATAATGACTTTATGTAAATCTAAATGACGATAATTAAACGAGAAATTAATTCATTTTGTCTTCAACGGGTGACGTCAGAAGATAATATGAACCCATATATAATTACCAAACTGTTAATTTTTTATTCGTCCAGCTGGCTTGCTTGTAGGTTTCCAGTTTTGTTTGAAAACTAAGACTTCGGTGAATCTAAGCATGACTTTAGTAGATAAACATAACCTTTTCACGCTCTCATTCACTACTTCCTAACTTATATTCGACTGTCCAGTTTCTTTATTGGGTTTTCCGCCGTCACAGAGCGTCATGCGTTTCAAGAATATAAACTTGAACGTGATACGTGTTTGAATTTAATTTCAATTGATCATTTATAGTAAGAATGTCTGTGTGATGGTAGAAATTAATTGCGGAAAATAATAAGTATTATTATGAGTTGACATGTGTCATAATTATGGCATGCAAGAACTATTTCCCTGGGATGACATATGTCTGTATTATGAATAAGTGAGAGTGTATTCCCGAAATTAAATAGCATAGCGGGTAAGCAAGAATTGTTTTTGTTGAGATGGCATATGTGAATATTATCAGAGGGGGGTGCCGTATATTTTATAAATGGTATATGCACTTTTACCATTTAACGGAGGATTGAGTGTAATCTGGTCTAAAGTAAAATACGTTAATATTACAAACTGCATATCAAAGTGAAAGTAGTTGAGAATATTCAAACGTTTTCTCTTTTTTTTTTGTTAATACAGATTACACGGTTGAAGATCGACAGTAACCCGTTCGCTAAGGGATTCAGGGACTCGTCTAGGTTAACTGATTTAGAAAGGTGAGAAATTTACTTCTTGTTCCCAGAACACTAGAGAATTTCCATGTTACGAGTGTGTCGTGTTAACGACATGCGACCAGTGCGCACACTGCTGGACTCCCCTGGGTAACGTAAATAAGCATAGAATCGCCAGCATCTGGTCTCCCTAAGTACCTCTTAATAACACCAGTCCTCAGTGTATCACTTTAGTATCCTACTAGATGTTTGCCATTTTTTTTAAAGTCTCCTCATAACATCGTCATATTGTAGTACTACCCATTCCTACCAACAGACAATGACATTCAGACATAACTGCTCGCCAATGAGCCTATCTTACCTCCTCGAGACATTTCGATGAAGGAGACAACTCGGGGAAAACATCCATGAACTTGAACTGTCACAGTATGTCAAGTGATTATGTGACGGGATAGCGAATCACATAGACATGATGTAGAAAAAAAACGTGCATCCCCCAAAAAGGATGCCTGATAGCCGAGCTTATTGCGCGCAGAGACCCTGTAACTCATTAACGCCGATCCACTTAGTCGAGAGAAAGACGCGCCGTCGCTAGCTAGGCGACGCGAGCGTCGGCTCGAATCACATACGCAGTACATGCTTAATACTTTAATATTTTACAAATTATTTCCCTTGCCGTATATTCGGTGTTATTTACTTGCTTTACTTTCTATGTCAGCAGCTATTATGAGTTTACAATCATTTCACATTACTATAGTGGAATGCCCAGGCTATTAACAGTCTAGGTAAATGCACATGTCAAACACACACACACCGTAAATGGAAGATGGCGATATAAAATGATATTTACTCAAGGTAACCTGCAGACGAGCCAAACATGAAATATGGAAAACTGAGAGATCACATCGATAAGAGTCAGTCGTCAAGGCGAAAGGGGAATTAAAACAATTTCCACCGCCGTGAGTTTTATCAGAAAGAATTTCTATTCCTTATCTCTTGATTTCATCAGTTGTCCTCTTCAAAGCTCCCAAGTAACCGTCAATTGTAGAATTTCACTTTTTACCAGTCTATATAGTCCATAGGGAGTTGCTATATGAGTGAGACATATAGAAATGTGACGTGTACAATTTTCAAAACTCAGTGTTCAATTTGCTATATTGCTGTTTGGCCCAAAGGGCTACTTAGATCCCACTCTCTCAATTTACATACCGTGTTGTTATTTCGTGATTTTCTAACACAGGGTCCTTTTAACAGCAATTAAACTACGTAGGGTATGCTATTAATATAAAATTAATGATTAAATCCCTTCTATATTGTATATACGTATATAATACTGGTTATGTGTGAAACGCCGTGTAATATCTGGAAACACATCGTTTTAGACAACCTGTGGTGAAACACCAGGTGTATTGTCGGAACCATGCATGTCAGTGTCCCATGATCTGTCAAATAGTAATACAACGTGCATTTACTGTCCGCGTGTCGATCTGAGCTTACGATATTACAACAAAATATGGTAGTCGAAGAGACAATACTGCTTATAAAACATACAATATTATGATTTGCCATGAACTTATAAAGGTTGTTTTCATCCCGCATAATTAATATAAAACTGTTAATTAATACGAACTCTTAACTTTTGAACAGTAATTCATTATTTCGTCGTATGTTGCAAATCGTTACCTATTGTGTATATCAGTTCATTAACAGTGCTGCACAACACAAGTTATTTTTTTTAACACATGATATACGTACCAATTATCTCATAAAAGCTATCGCGACATCTTCGTCGTTTGCATATAATTTGCATATAGTTGTCAGCCTACATACTTGATTCACAGTTCATCTGTAAACAGTTATCCGCGTTAAAATACAACACTTCAATTATTTCATTTTATGGCCATTTTAAGATTAACTGGTGTGATTAAGACAGTCATCAGCGGATTATGCAAATTATCGTAAATCTTAATTCTTTTTTGCGTCGCCCAGAAAATGGACTATAATTGATCTCAGTGGCAAGTTGTCGGATTTCACTCAAGTTCTAAATGAAGTTTCAAGATATATCTCCTTCTAAATCATATACAATTCAAATATGTTCGACATGAGTTTGAACATGAAAATATTAGTATTATATAATATATTCCCAAACATGGTTGTGTCTCTGAAACGTAAGCAAACAGCTCCCACGTAAATGTATATTTTGATGTAACGCCAATTCCCGTTGAACGTCGTAATGCATGCGAGTTTCCCGGGCCGGGGGTGTAGTCAATGGAAGTATATGAAAGAAGTCAGAAAGCTGAACACAGTAATTAATTATAGACTCATCACTGTGCCCAAGGTATAAGTTGTCTTACATGCGAATATAAGATACAATAACCTCGTCCATCCGACATCGCAGTGCTAGTAATAAGCCTTCACAGAGTATTAAAATATCCGATAGCAAAAACTAAACATATTAATTTCCGTATTTTCTACTGGTATTACACAGCGTCATGTACAGTAGTTAGCGCTAGTAGGCTGGCGGGACGGCCGCAGGGCAGATATAAACTCTGTATCTCCTCCAAAAAAAATGGGAAAGCTTTTACGTGATTTCACAAAAATGAAGTACTTAATACAATAGAAGGCTACTCATCCCTGTTCATCTCATACACATAGAGTTTAGCACTTCCTTTACTTCCTGATTGTTTAATTTGCCGTCAGCTATACAACTCTTAATCTCTTCCCAAGGCCCAGAGCTGTGACTCGACCAAACTTTTACCTTTGAATTGCGTCTTTTGTCATAGCCAAAGTTTGTAGTGTGATTTTTCACGGACAGGATCGCCGCATGTCAAAGTGATACGATGAGTTTTTACCAGTGTACAAAAGAAGCGCCAATGTTTGAAACCAGGGGAACTGTACGCAGTATTGCGATGCAAACCTGGGTGGAATATTAATAGAAATGTACGTATACATGAGTGAAACCATAATCCAACATCCACAATTAACACACTGGCATAATTTATTTAATTAAAATCTACTATAATAAGTAAATAAATAAATATTCCAAATAACAGCACACCGCACTAATTAAGAAGATAGAATAAAACAAATCACAAATGTTTGCAATTTACCGGCGAATACGGAGATTGGCGATGAAAGTTACTGCTGTGTCGGTCCTTTATGCATCTTTCATGGCCACTGATTACTACAGTGTTTATGCTCAAATTGAAAGCACTTGGACTGTAAATTAAATGGGAAAATAGTTAGAACACTGTCGCCGAGTCCAGACTGTCACTACTAATATCGTATATGCAATCTGTTGTGTGTCTGCTAGCCGATACCTCTACCCAATTGCATATAATCTCATGTCCTATACTATACAGACCAGCGATCAACGTTTTTCATTACCATCTATAACGCTCATGTTATAGATGTCTGTTTTTTATCATGTTGACCGTTTTTTATGTATTATTATTTTTACACCCGTATGATTAGAAATTTATGTGACTCCATATTTGTATTTAATTTGCGTTATCCTTGTAACATGGACTGTCACATTATTATACTTCGGGTATTATATTGGAAATATGAATATCAGTTATAATACCGATCTCTGTGCTATGAAGCAATATATTGGTGACTGTTACTCTGGTAGCATCGTTTAAGAAAACGTGACTTTCTATTTTCATTACAGATTTACGCATATCTTTTCCGTCTGTCAACAAGCTATAAATGTGCTTTTTTTCACTTACGTGACGTTGTACGTCATTCGATCCACGCTCAATATTTCAATTGCTTTTAGTAATTTAACACTACAAATTTGCTAAAAAACAATACCCGTATCACTTTTGTTAAGGCATTGTGTTACTTCCATTTCATACCTCCATTATCTTGGGAGACACAACCCCCTCGCAAAGTTCCCCACGTACGTGATACTCCCTTTTCAATTTTTCTTTTTTCTTAAAGATAACTCCTGTCGTCTGTGAAATGCGTCTTGTTGATTCCAATCTATGTTCAATACTGAATTTGTACGTTTTGTTGATTTATCAATCTCACATTGTCTCTTTTAGAGCTCCCTATAGTACTCTCAAATTGAGGGATATTTAACTTTCTACGTGTAATCTGATTCGTCTCAAATCATTCCCCATAATATCTAATTCTATCTCCTCCCTCCCATCTATATCTATTTCTACCCGCTCCTTTTACATTACCAACCCAGTTCATCTCTCATTCAACTTCCATCATTTTGGCAAACTTTTAACATTTTCTGATTCAAAGGAGTTTCTTGGGAGTATTTTGTTTTTAACTCAACTCGAAAGACCGTTTGAATAGTTCAACAGTATCATTAATATCTTATCATTGATTTAAATCACCGCCTTCGATTATTGTTCGCTCATTTCTTTGATGGTGTAATTTCTCCGTGTGGTATTAGTTGATGTGTTCACTGTCGACACTAACGAGTTCACATAAATAGAAAACAAAGCACCATGGGATATCTACTGTACTTACAAGTAACATATCCACAATTTGTGTCCCCAAAGTTTATTATGACTTCCGCATGTAAGAGAACATTGGGACACATTAGAAAATACCGTCAGACAGGCGTATTGGCGTGAATGTTCTGCAGTGTCCATCGTTACTGTTTTGGTTTTATCAGTACTAGGAACACAACATGATTGTTCTGCAGTGTCCATCGTTACTGTTTTGGTTTTATCAGTACTAGGAACACAACATGATTGTTCTGCAGTGTCCATCGTTACTGTTTTGGTTTTATCAGTAGTAGGAACACAACATGAATGTTCTGCAGTGTCCATCGTTACTGTTTTGGTTTTATCAGTACTAGGAACACAACATGAATGTTCTACAGGGTCCATCGTTACTGTTTTGGTTTTATCAGTACTAGGAACATAACATGAATGTTATGCAGTGTCCATCGTTACTGTTTTGGTTTTATCAGTATTAGGAACACAACATAAATGTTCTGAAGTGTCCATCGTTACTGTTTTGGTTTTATCAGTACTAGGAACACAACATGAATGTTCTGCAGGCTCCATCGTTACTGTTTTGGTTTTATCAGTATTAGGAACACAACATGAATGTTCTGCAGTGTTCATCGTTACTGTTTTGGTTTTATCAGTATTAGGAACACAACATGAATGTTCTGAAGTGTCCATCGTTACTGTTTTGGTTTTATCAGTAGTAGAAACACAACATGAATGTTCTGCAGTGTTCATCGTTACTGTTTTGGTTTTATCAGTACAAGGAACACAACATGAATGTTCTGCAGTGTCCATCGTTACTGTTTTCGTTTTATCAGTACTAGGAACACAACATGAATGTTCTGCAGTGTCCATCGTTACTGTTTTGGTTTTATCAGTACTAGGAACACAACATGAATGTTCTGCAGGGTCCATCGTTACTGTTTTGGTTTTATCAGTACTAGGAACACAACATAAATGTTCCGCAGGGTCCATCGTTACTGTTTTGGTTTTATCAGTACTAGGAACATAACATGAATGTTCTGCAGTGTCCATCGTTACTGTTTTGGTTTTATCAGTACTAGGAACACAACATGAATGTTCTACAGGGTCCATCGTTACTGTTTTGGTTTTATCAGTACTAGGAACACAACATGAATGTTCTGCACTGTCCATCGTTACTGTTTTGGTTTTATCAGTACTAGGAACATAGCATGAATGTTCTGCAGGGTCCATCGTTACTGTTTTGGTTTTATCAGTATTAGGAACACAACATGAATGTTCTACAGGGTCCATCGTTACTGTTTTGGTTTTATCAGTACTAGGAACACAACATGAATGTTCTGCAGTGTCCATCGTTACTGTTTTGGTTTTATCAGTACTAGGAACACAACATGAATGTTCTTTCTGCAGTGTCCATCGTTACTGTTTTGGTTTTATCAGTAGTAGAAACACAACATGAATGTTCTACAGGGTCCATCGTTACGGTTTTGGTTTTATCAGTACTAGGAACACAACATGAATGTTCTACAGTGTCCATCGTTACTGTTTTGGTTTTATCAGTACTAGGAACACAACATGAATGTTCTGCAGTGTCCATTGTTACTGTTTTGGTTTTATCAGTAGTAGAAACACAACATGAATGTTCTACAGGGTCCATCGTTACTGTTTTGGTTTTATCAGTACTAGGAACACAACATGAATGTTCTACAGGGTCCATCGTTACTGTTTTGGTTTTATCAGTACTAGGAACACAACATGAATGTTTTACAGGGTCCATCGTTATGGTTTTGGTTTTATCAGTACTAGGAACACAACATGAATGTTCTACAGGGTCCATCGTTACTGTTTTGGTTTTATCAGTACTAGGAACACAACATGAATGTTCTGCAGTGTCCATCGTTACTGTTTTGGTTGTATCAGTACTAGGAACACAACATGAATGTTCTGCAGGCTCCATCGTTACGGTTTTGGTTTTATCAGTACTAGGAACACAACATGAATGTTCTGCAGTGTTCATCGTTACTGTTTTGGTTTTATCAGTACTAGGAACACAACATGAATGTTCTGCAGGCTCCATCGTTACTGTTTTGGTTTTATCAGTACTAGGAACACAACATGAATGTTCTGCAGTGTTCATCGTTACTGTTTTGGTTTTATCAGTACTAGGAACACAACATGAATGTTCTGCAGGCTCCATCGTTACGGTTTTGGTTTTATCAGTACTAGGAACACAACATGAATGTTCTGCAGTGTCCATCGTTACGGTTTTGGTTTTATCAGTACTAGGAACACAACATGAATGTTCTGCAGTGTCCATCGTTACTATTTTGGTTTTATCAGTACTAGGAACACAACATGAATGTTCTGTTTATATAATAGTTCAGTATCTGTCGTGGACATAGCTATACAAGCCGTGGAACATGAAATATACGTTAAGTTGTAAAAAAAAATCTGTTTTTAATTCCAGTTTCTTTCCTATGGACAGTATGGAAAACCTTATCCATGAACACACATATGCCCGTTCTCCCATACGAGCCTATGAAGAACAAGAATACGAATCATGTCAAGGATTCGATTCGTCGAAAAACGAAACAGGTAATAACCATTTCCTCAAATGATGTGTGGATATATTTTAGCGTATTGCATTTTTGATTTTCCATGGCTGAAGTCGGTGCTACATTTACTGATATGTACCAATGTTTTGATTATTATTTGACAGTAATTTTTACTTCACTACTAAAAGCTGACTAATATTTGTTTATGTTTGTGTCTTGGTGAATAATGTGCGATAATGCTTGTTACCCAGTGACAAATAAGTACTCTTGCCAACCGTTTGGTGATGCCTACTCGATGTTATATTTGTCAATGACTTTTACTTTCCAATGTTTGCTACAAAGTGAGTTTTATGTTCCAATGTTTGCTACTCAATGACTTTTGCTTTCTAATGTTTGGTACACAGTAATTTTTATGTTCTAATGTTTTCTACTCAATAACTTTTACTTTCTAATGTTTGGTACACAGTAATTTTTATGTTCTAAAGTTTGCTACTCAATGACGTTTGTTATAGTATTTGCTGCCAATGACTTTTACTTTCCAATGTTCGCTACAAAGTGACTTTTACTCTCTAATGTTAGCTACGCAATGATTTGTATGTTTTATTGTTTACTAATCGATTACCATTACTACTGATAACTGTGTATGTTCTAATGTTTGGTATCTAATGACTTTTATGTGATTATGTTTGCTACACGGTAACCAGTGATAGCTTGGATGTATCATGCTGAACAAGAAAACGTGATACTGACGAGCTTATATACTGTACACACTGACTCCAACCTAAATTAAGACTGGAATATTACTTGACATTGATATTTGATGACTTAATTAACAGTGTTAATTGTCGTTCATTACAGGTGGTCATTCCATGTCACAGGGCACAATAAGAGTACCAGTACCATCACGGTTAGCATTGTCTCCTATATCGGGACTTTCGATGTTTCAGCCGCTAGTTTCTTCATCCGGGTACCCTGTGATGACGTCAACTACAAGCAGTACAGCGCTGACAACACCTATACCACATCCATCAATTGGGCCATTACGTTATAATCGGTTGATTCCGTCGCATGCATACCAGTCGCTACAGTTGCAACGATATCATCGCTACTTCTCACAGGGGCCTTACGCTTCGCTACAAGCACTCAGGCCGTCTTCGGTTATGACACCCTTTGTTTAAATTAAAATGAACTTATTGATATGTTGATGTCTTGCCGGACATGGAAGTCTGGCTGTTTTGTTGTCGGACAATTATGACGTGTACATACGGGCCTTTAGAATGAATTAAATGAACGAACGAACGCGTTGTTTACGTATTTGTACTACCTGCCCATGCTTTGTGTAATGAGGGTTGATGTTCACGCACCCGTTATTTCTTGGTCGAATAGATTATTGGATTTATTACCTTTATTTTATTGTGAAAATACACGTTTGGACATATTTTTGACGTCGATTCGTACAAAATGGTCTGCTTTAGGGGTAACGAGTGCGGGGTATCAGTGAACTGTCATATAGTTAATCCACTGCGTGTATTGTTAATGGCGTCTCAAATGCGTTGTATGGTAAATCCTTACACGGCCACTTTGTATAATTGAAATACTTAACATTGAACACTTTTGCTAATTATTCAGTTTGTATTTTTAACACCCATGATGAGATTGTCTCACGTGAACATAGTGTGTGACTAGTACGTCAGCTTGTTGTGAATTGTCATCTCCCACTGAAGTAATAATCACCTTTCTCCACTGAACAATGTTTAATACTAGTACTTGATTTCTGATTGGACAACATCTTATTACGTCATTAAACTGTAGAAGGACCTGAATTTCCACAATGATTTTTTTAAACAATATATTTTACATACCGGGTTGTATATGTAGCATGGGGACAATATCGACCATGACGTTGCATAATGACTGTCGCTTGTTTTATTATTTTATTTACTGGTAACATTTGTTAAAATATAAGCCCGATCCAGTTATAGTTGCAGTGAGAGTCATTTGCGATAAATGTTATTCAACCCAGTTATGCATATTTGCTAAAGTAATTGTTCTTGTCTAGGGTTTTAAAAATGATTATCCTTGAGGTATTTAATAACTGTTTGATTTACAGCATACCGCATCGTCTTCATATAAATGATTGCAAACTGGGCAATTTTAACGACTACTCTTAAAAACAGCTGACAACTCCATGTCTCGCGACACAATATTAATTAACAATCACCAATGTAATTAATTTATCAATTACTTTACTTCCATGGAAACCCTCGTTGTCGATGTATTCCATCAGTTTATAAGCCCGACACGACGTCAACTCATAACTTGACCTTGCTTCGTCGTATTACAATGATATTTTTATGTATTTATTCAGGAGTTGTTGGGTTGAGTTACCCTTCATACTGTGTACTGCCCACTTTGTAAATTAATACTTACTATTTATTGTGAATAAAGAGATTACCACGCATCAGCTCGAGTACAGTCTGCAATTAGTGTGCTACCATATTTAGTCAGGTCACGTGTCTCCAATATTGGAGCCTCGTGAGGGAGTGACGTCATACAGCGGCCAGGGGGTTTGTGTTGATATAAAGTGACAAAGTGGTCGACTACATACATAATTCAAAATCTACATTCTGGGTGTTTTTTGTTATTTCCCACAAACCACCATTTTAAATATGATCCCCGCTATTTATATATTTGATTTGTTGCCATGGACACACTTTAAGTATTGTCACATTTTCACCCATGGAAAATTTTGAGAGACATAATTATTGGTAAATTCTAAAAAAAATCAAATGAAATAATAATACTATTTGTTGTTGAGTGGTTTATCGGAAATAACATCAATTCGCGCAGAATATTTATTAATGATTCCACGACATGACATATCATCATTTATTTGTACATTTTGCACCTCAAAACTCATGCTCTATTATTACATGAATTTATATTCATTTCAAAGTCAATGTCATTAAGGACAGTTCATTTGCAGGTAATTCATTCAACCCTATATAAACGCATCACAGGCAAATTGGTCTGTACATCAACGACTCCGGTCTTTAAAAAAAATGTTTACAAAGTCTGTACTATTCAAGTGATCAGCACGGGAAGTACTCATGGCAGTGTTTCCCACGAACATCTTGAGTAATACTGAATGTTCGCCGATAGCAAGTATTGGCACCGAATATTACGCATTCACGTAATTTTACGAATTGAAGTGAAAAAAAGAGAGAGAAGAATATTGTGAAGCCTCAAGTTTCCTTCCTGAAATATCACCTTGAGTACCATGCCCCGCCCGCCAAAAAAAGCAAGCCAATTTGCTAACCGGGTCGACATTTGTGAGGTTAATGAGGTGCTACCAGAGTGAGTCCGTTTGCCTTGTATTCCAACTATGTTCTATGCATGGTTACAGAATTTCCCCATTAATCGAAAAATTACTTCTCCGCACCTTGGGGCAACATTATGCTATCAACCATGGCAAATTGGAAGTTTTCTCTTTATTGTTGTTTATCTGGGGTGAAACTGCGACAGACAAGTGATCCCTTCAACAGAAAGATTATGCTTCGTCAAATGCATGCCATTATTTGAGGTCTGAAACACAATGCCGTCCGTAAAACGTTACGTACATTCTGTGGCAATTTTTAACTTTAGAAGTATTCACTGACGGCGTTGTTTCATTCAAGTCGAAGCCCCGGGCACTCCCATGTTCCGTGTGATTCGGCATATGTGGCTCCAAAGATGAAATCATGTTCGACTGTTTGGTACCGGTACGCATAAAGAGCCATCAAACTTTATTCAAAATTCTTGTAATCTATATTATTAGCGCATTTGTTTGGCAAGAATTCCTTTACATTGGGAAGAAGGCATTTATTACACCTGAGACTATTGTACATCGTATAGTTGACAATTTAACCGTACTTTGCTTCCTCCAATTGACTGAAAAGTATAGGAAACAAAAACAAAACAAAAAATAGAAAAAAAATGAAATTTTTATCAGCAACGATTCACAGATGTTTTCGTCGAGGTAATACATGTATCAATGGAAATTCAATGGATATTTTCGATTCTTATAAATAATTTAATACCTCAGTGACTTTACTCGAACAGATTTCTTCCTGATTTAGTTGTGTTTTCTATAGTATAATAAGTTACTTTGGAAGATTCTACAGCCTACAGTTAAAACAAGCCCACATAGCGATCATATAATGTCTATAGCAGATATATAGGTATTATAAATACATGTACGCTGTACATTTATTGGTAAAAAAATTGTATATGATAAGTATGTATAAGTGTTTCCGTACAGCGTTCCAATCTTCAATCACTAAATGTTCATAGCAGTACATTCTATAATATGTATTTGAGAAAAGTTCGGCTGATTTCACGGCTCGTCACGTTACAACCGCCAAGCTGTTGACAAGAAGTCCCCGCAAGATGTTTACGTTATAAAAATCAATATGGGACCATGCTGTCTGTATACATGGTGGTGGAGACTAGCTACGAATATAGTAACACTCTATAACTACAACACTCATAAACATGGTAGCGCAGTCTTGATTCACTATCCGATTTAATGGTTGTTTAAGCATCCCTTAATACTCTGAGTTTGTGTAACCTTTGACGCGCGACTCGTATATAACGTCTCAGTGACCGGCCTTTAAGTCGTCCCGATCCTCCGCCCTCTCATGAGATCATGCCATTGGCAACATCCGGGTATTAACTTATCTTTCGACTTAGCCCCCCACGATTTGTGTCTCTGCAGTAGGTAAAACTGTCAATTTAACAGAGTAATCCCGAACTTGATTGACACACCCTCACTGCCAAGTAATAAGCTCTTCGTGAACCTGAAAAATGATTCTGACAGCCGTGCTAAAGAGGGTTTTTAGTACACTATTTTGGTGTTATTGAACTTCAACCATTTCGTTTTAATTCTCAGTATCGCATCTCCGATTGGTCGCTTCAGGCTGCTTTAGATTTTAGTAGTGTCTGTTAAAACAAGTAAAATGAAAAGTATACTAGTAATTGATGTATTCGAACCGGGGGTTTAGTCGTTTGAGCATCAATGTCAGTGCCTTTTTTGAAAGCGGGCGATAAAAGAACGCAATGAATTCACGGTGCTAAAAGACAGAGGGGCAGCGATGCGCCATCTAGCCGATGACATTATCCACCCTGTACACCACAGTATATCCGGTATAGTCGGATGTATAGGCCACCTTACACCGCGGATAGCTTTCAGCAAAACCGCCAAGTTTGTGAAAGTTGTTTTAACGAACGGCCACACTGAAAACAAAGAGATATAGGGTGTTGATTTAACGAGTGACGCGGCGAATCGCGAAGCGTTGCACAGGCACCGAGCATTTAGAGAGCCAGCCACGGAGATTTCAGGCGCCGACATTAAGCTACTATGGACGTAATGATAGTTAACAGAATGGTATATGGACTCCTTGCCAGCACGCCTTGGTATTCCACTAACTTAGTCGCCTCGTTAATCATAAATTCAAAAAAAAACGGGTAATGAAAAAGTTATCGTCGGATAGTGAAATAAATAAAACAGACCAAGAATCTAATGGAGAACCACTTTATTCTAATCGTTGATATGTCTGTTCTTGCAATGAGCGATGCAAAAAATAATCCATAAATTCAGCGTGGGTTAGTTTTTATTACTGCAGCGGAATGAGACTTAAAATTATTTGAGAAGTTATACTTTTTGTGATCAGGCTGCGAGCAGGTTCAAATGTCCATGCCTGACCACCCTCCCTCATATGTATTGGTGATGTTTTTGGATTGAGATGAACCTGACAATTGATTTTAAAATGATTAGATCACGCTATAGATAATTTCAAAAAATATCAAATAATGGTTGCTTTCATATAATTATATAATTTTGTGTTGAATTACATCAGTTTACTTTTATATAGGTGTCTTTCTCCCTTCTCTTGCTCAAATTGAGAGCATTCATTAATTGAAGATTCCCTGACGGTGGAATATTCCCGCTAAATGCTCTAGAAATCACCGCCCTTGAAACTCATCTCGAAGTATAAAGACGCCACCGAAACGAGTCGCGAATTGTGAAATTACGCAGCTTAGCAAAGTGTTTACGAACATATCTTGTCCGGGGCCACCCCGCGGCTGCGATGCGACCCGTTGCTAAGTAACGTGACGTCATTGTAACAACTTTGAGTAACCTTCTTGTCCGGTTCAATTTCTATAGATATCTTGAAGAAAAAATAAAGTGAATCATTGAGAAACTGCGTTTCCCATCGTTGGTAGGCCTGGGAAAGCCTTAAATTATACACCAACGAGACGGTAAAGAGGACGAGAGATTTACACCGACGGCGAGGTTTTAATACTCGGGTGGGCAGCGGCTGAGTGGTTACCGAGTACAATGAGGCAGTTATCTGGGAGTTGGCGCGTCATTGTCGTTGCAAGCCGTCACACAGAAGGCCGTAGTTGGTTAATTTGCCAGATTGCATGTATCCAATAAAGCGATTAGCCGGCACACATTAGCGTAAACGGCTTAGGAGTATAACTTTTTGATTGGCAAGGTTTTTCTGTTTTCGCTGAAAAATAAAATAAAAAAAACGAAAACGGCTGAGTAATACCTTTATTCCGTACTATTAAATGTTTGCTGATGGATCGAATATTATTGCAGTGCTAATGGAAACATGACAGGCGACTCGTCTTTCTACTACCACTGTTATAGACATAGGGGCAATGAAATATGTCTGTGTTATAAATCATAGCTCTAACGGTTACAAGTACACTGCGCCTCTATTAAAGTCAGTGATTGCTGTGAGGTGTTGAGGACTCCGATTGGTATAAAAGTGGTGAAACCACCCAACTAATATTGTCCTCACTGATCTTAAGTACCCATTGCCCCAGTAGATTAGAACGGCAAAAATGTCTCAAAATAGCTGCCTCAGTACTTGGTACACGCCCGGAACGCGCTGGTAGTTAACGCGCATATCTACAACTACAAAGCGTACGTACAGAAGCATTTTTCGCTGCCATCTTTTTATCGGCCGTATTTTGTTTCCAGTACTAATTATTATATTTGTGTTTTGTTATGTGTTGGATTGTTTACGTTCTTGTATCGTTTTATTACAAATCATTATCATGTTGAAGGCTTGTACAATAACATCCCCAAACCCCGGAAACTCGTCACTAAAGCCCCAATATGTAGCGGTAGCACACGTGATTTAATACATTGTTTCTAAGCCCGGTCACAATGCTGTTATTATTGTTCAGTATAAAAGTGGTTATTAGGAATCTATAAAATGAATATGCATGTGCATGTTTTCATAATGTTTGTATATATTGCGAACCCCATATCTTTAATACTCGTTATTATCCGGGACTTAGAGCAGTGCCATACGAATGTCTGTTTGTCTGTATGTCTATCCCCTGCCTTTCTAAAGCGTTCTCATCAAACTTATTGTGTGGACCATTAGGCCGTTCAACATAATAATAAATGTGTCTGGCATCAACTTTGACTTGAACACGTATCCAACCGAGGACGCGTGGGTCAATGCCATTTCATCCTGTTTGCCACATTTCAATAATATCTCCTGCTCTTTCTCAGTTATCCTTTTAATGTTTAGAATAATCGCCGGTTAATCGGATTGGGAGGTCCATAGATTTGAAAGCTTTAAACATGGAGCATCATTCTCGGCGAGCACAATTATTATAGCGCCACTGAATATGGTCGTGGCCTGTACCATCCTTTGAACAGCCTCGCTTTCAAACTTACAAGGTCTAGGGAATTTACGATGTTCTTTCCAGTATAAATACACCACTTGAAATGCTTGTAATCAGTGACATGAGAATGTCCATACACTGTCTGTGAGTGTTTGGCAACACGCAGAAACGTTGGGCTGATCGGAAATTGTGGCAACAGTCAGGACGGCGTCGAAGGAATGTTTCTCACCCGATTTACAGCATGTCTGTCGGTATGTGCACATCAAGTGAGGCAAGGAAACACTCCTTTTCACGCTTATTCGGCTCTCTTTAATCCCACGCATTCCAACAAGGCCAGGGAAAGAATTATGATCAAGTGAAAGGAATTCGCTAGTGAAAAATTGCACGCATTTAAAACCACTAGTGTTTTATGGTATCACACTCATGCCTGTGAAATACGATTACCCATCTTATGGGGAGTGTATGTTTCATAACGACTACTTATATAATAACTGTCTGCTTGAAGCACAATTAACTTAACTTTTTTTAGTTTTATAAAATGTCAAAGAGTAAGACACAACATTAACAACACGACCTTAAATTCGAGTAAAAGTGTGTTTATGCTGGCACTGAGTACGTGGAGCTAAACGGGGTGACGTGAACTTGTTTTAAAACACGCCAAGTAGTGCACGTAAATATTTAATTAAACCAAATTACGGTAGCAATTTTCAAGGCGGGTGTTTTGTTTAAATCCTCTCTATTCATCCATTACCGTTTATTCATCAAACTTTCCATTTGTGTGAAAGGGAACATTCAGCATTTATCTACTGGGAGGGCGGGTGGGACGATCATATGAAAAATTCAAAGTAACTCAGTTTCTCTGATTCATCGAACATAGGTTGCCACATATCTTAGACAGATTATTTCTCGATCCGTCGCCCAATCTGGAATCATGTGCACTAAAAAAAATGTGTTCGCATAAAATGGACACATTGTGTTTAGGAGGGTTTTACGCGACGTTGTTATTTCTAGTGTGATCTCCTCGTATTGTATCATATAAGACATCAATGATAACACAAACTGGGTGATGTCTTGTAATCACGACCACCCGTATTGTTACAGTACCGCTTCCATAATCTATGGTGATCCTGTTATTTTGCCTAATCTCAGAAACCAGCTGATTTGGTTTATAACAACACATGGTCGTGTAACGTATTGTTTAGCCCATCCGTTAACAACCTTCACATATCTGTCGATTAACTCTTGGTAAACCTCCTCTTACACATTTGTAAGCCCTTAATAAACCCCTCTTACAAATTCGTTAACTACCTCATACCCATTCGTTAACTCTTGGTAAACCTCCTCTTACACATTTGTAAGCCCTTAATAAACCCCTCTTACAAATTCGTTAACTACCTCATACCCATTCGTTAACTCTTGGTAAACCTCCTCTAATCCATCCGTTAACTCTTGTAAACCCCTCTTTCCCTTTCGTTTACTCTTGATTACCATCCCTACCCCCCTATTCGTTAGCTTCTAGTAAATCTCCCCCAGGGCCCATCCATTAACTGTTGTTAAACCTCTTTTTACCTATTTGTTAATCCTTGGTGAACCCCCCATACCAAATCGTTAACTCTTGGTAAACCACCTCTTACCCGTTTGTAAGCCATTAATAAACCCCTCTTAAAAATTCGTTAACTACCTCATACCCATTCGTTAACTCTTGGTAAACCTCCTCTTATCCATCCGTTAACTCTTGTAAACCCCTCTTTCCCTTTCGTTTACTCTTGGTTACCATCCCTACCCCCCTATTCGTTAGCTCCTAGTAAATCTCCACATACCCATCCATAAACTCTTGGTAAACCACCTCTAACCTTTTTGTTAATCCTTGGTGAACCCCCCCCATACCGAATCGTTAACTCTTGGTAAACCACCTCTTATCTATTTGTTAACTCGTAAACCTCATCATATCCATCCTTTATAAAACTCGTCTTACCAGTCCATTAAACATATACGTACCCACACATTAACTCTTAGTAAACCTCATCATACCCATCCTTTATAAAACTCGTCTTACCAGTCCATTAAACATATACGTACCCACACATTAACTCTTAGTAAACCTCATCATACCCATCCTTTATAAAACTCGTCTTACCAGTCCATTAAACATATACGTACCCACACATTAACTCTTAGTAAACCTCATCATACTCATCCTTTATAAAACTCGTCTTACCAGTCCATTAAACATATACGTACCCACACATTAACTCTTAGTAAACCTCATCATACTCATCCTTTATAAAACTCGTCTTACCAGTCCATTAAACATATACGTACCCACACATTAACTCTTAGTAAACCTCATCATACTCATCCTTTATAAAACTCGTCTTACCAGTCCATTAAACATATACGTACCCACACATTAACTCTTAGTAAACCTCATCATACTCATCCTTTATAAAACTCGTCTTACCAGTCCATTAAACATATACGTACCCACACATTAACTCTTAGTAAACCTCATCATACTCATCCTTTATAAAACTCGTCTTACCAGTCCATTAAACATATACGTACCCACACATTAACTCTTAGTAAACCTCATCATACCCATCCTTTATAAAACTCGTCTTACCAGTCCATTAAACATATACGTACCCACACATTAACTCTTAGTAAACCTCATCATACTCATCCTTTATAAAACTCGTCTTACCAGTCCATTAAACATATACGTACCCACACATTAACTCTTAGTAAACCTCATCATACTCATCCTTTATAAAACTCGTCTTACCAGTCCATTAAACATATACGTACCTACACATTAACTCTTAGTAAACCTCATCATACTCATCCTTTATAAAACTCGTCTTACCAGTCCATTAAACATATACGTACCCACACATTAACTCTTAGTAAACCTCATCATAATCATCCTTTATAAAACTCGTCTTACCAGTCCATTAAACATATACGTACCCACACATTAACTCTTAGTAAACCTCATCATACCCATCCTTTATAAAACTCGTCTTACCAGTCCATTAAACATATACGTACCCACACATTAACTCTTAGTAAACCTCATCATACTCATCCTTTATAAAACTCGTCTTACCAGTCCATTAAACATATACGTACCCACACATTAACTCTTAGTAAACCTCATCATACTCATCCTTTATAAAACTCGTCTTACCAGTCCATTAAACATATACGTACCCACACATTAACTCTTAGTAAACCTCATCATACTCATCCTTTATAAAACTCGTCTTACCAGTCCATTAAACATATACGTACCCACACATTAACTCTTAGTAAACCTCATCATACCTATTCATTAAATCTTGGTAAACCTCCTCATGCTCGTTTGTTAACTATTTGTAATCCTCTTCATACCTGTCTGTTAACTCTTGACAAACCCATCCAATATAAACCACGTCAAAGCCACCAGTTCTTTTATGGTGAACCTTTTTATACCTGTATTTGGATTCTATAAACCTCATCATATCCATCAATTATTTCTTGGTAAACCTGGCTATACCCGACCGTTGACTCTTAGTAAACCATCATATACCTATCTATTAACCCATCCGATTATTTCTTGGTACACCTGTTCATAGCCACGCGTTAAATATATAAACCTCCTCATATCCATCTTTTTACTTTGGGTAAAACTAGTCATACTCTTTTGTTAATTTCTTGGCAAACCTCGTCACACCCACATGTTAACATTTGACAAACCTCCTTATACCCGTCTTTTATTTGAGATATGCCTCCGGTAATTTCATAACCATGCCCGTTAATGCAATATTTTACTTTACTAGTGTACAAAATGTACATATACATAATTCTTCAATTGAGTGGGTTACATTCAGAATTATACGTGTTACCGGGAATAAGGTTAACTTCATTGGCCCATTTATATACCGGTTTAATATCGGTATTGATCAGATAGACCAGAGACAATAGATATGGTATAGCAGGCAGCAGTGTGAGTATTGTACAAATAACAAAAGTATTTTTTTATAGTAAAGGTATAATTTATTAGGCTTCATCAAAATTAGTACCAAAACCCACACTAAAGTTCTGTCAAAAAAGCAGGCACACTTAGCCTTCTGTGGTATCAGTATTGCTTCTGGTACCCTTCGTCTTCAGTAATACAAGTAATTTCTGGCACCCTCAGCCTGCAGTGGTAAAGTATTGCAGTATTACCAGTATTGCAGTATTATCAGTATTGCAGTATTACCAGTATTACAGTATTGCAGTATTACCAGTATTACCAGTATTGCAGTATTACCAGTATTACAAGTATTGCAGTATTACCAGTATCGCACTATTACCAGTATTACCAGTATTGCAGTATTGCAGTATTGCCAGTATTACAGTATTGCAGTATTACCAGTATTGCAGTATTACCAGTATTGCAGTATTACCAGTAGTCATACGGTATACAGGTTACCACTGGCGATACTGAATAAAAAATACAATAGTACGGTTTTTAAAGCACTATATTTGTCATGAAACACCTCGGTCGTCACGTGACACATAATTCATGTACTAGTAAACAAACAATATAGTTTACCCACATTGTATACGTTGCATGGGACTCATACCGAACACGGCGCGGCGCGACGTCTACTGCCCTCTAAGTCTGACAGTGACAGATATTAGTTATCCCAGATACCTTCACTCACATTTCATTTTATGACATGAATAGCGTACACGTTAAATATCACTTCTTGCTTCCATGTACATTGTTCGATATTATGACATGCCTTCACACAACGATTGTCCCATTGTACCAGACGTCCACGCATTGTCTTCAGCAACCAACCACACGAATAAATCACCAGGTCTCTGAGGTGTCGGTAAATTTATAGGGCAAAATGAATAAAACGTTCGTGCTGGACAAGTTCCTTTTTACGTATCTTATTGACGTTATAGAAATCCACAAACGAAAATGGCTACCACTTGAGACGACGTCTCCACAGGCGTGAATAGGTTAATGCACGCGATTTTTTTAACACACACATGAAATAAATCTCTCAAATAGCGCCCCCACAGGCGTAAAAAGGTTAACGCACGCGTTTTTTGCACACACACGAAAAAAAATCATTCAAAACAGCGCCCCCACAGGCGTAAATAAGTTAATGCACGCGTTTTTTTTTTTTACACACACGAAATTTTCATTCGACCTCACACACGCCATTTTTAAAAACACACACGTCATTTTTTAACACACACGTCGTTTTTAACACACACGTCATTTTTAAAAACACACACGTCATTTTTAAACACACGCCATTTTTAAAAACACACACGTCATTTTTTAACACGCACGTCGTTTTTAAACACACGTCTTTTTAAAAACACACACGTCGTTTTTAAACACACGCCATTTTTAAAAACACACACGTCGTTTTTAAAAACACACACGCCATTTTTAAAAACACACACGTCATTTTTTAACACGCACGTCGTTTTTAAACACACGCCTTTTTAAAAACACACACGTCGTTTTTAAACACACGCCATTTTTAAAAACACACACGTCGTTTTTAAACACACACGTCATTTTTAAACACACACGTCATTTTTAACACACGCCATTTTTAAAAACACACACGTCATTTTTAAAACACACGTTTTTTAAAACATCCACGCCATTTAATATACACACATGATTTTTTTAAAACACCCACGCCATTAAAACGCACAGTCACGCCGGGTTTTTTTAAATGCACACATCATTTTAAAACACACACGCTACGGCCTCCAATACGTACGTAATTTTGAATTATTAGTACGTTTTCTTCTAGTATACAAAAAATAATAAATTTACATTCCGCGCCTCGTACGGATGGCACGAAAGAAAACACAAAATGATCGAGTGATGGCGTAAACAGTCAGCCTCCAACTAAAGTTATCGACGGATGCATGAAAACATTTTTTTGGAAGATCTATTAGTTAATGAAAAATATAAACTAATAAATAAATTCATATGAAAGATTATGAATAATTCGTAAACAAAATGTTATAATAATGCTATTATACGGTGAAACAAACGAAAATACAGTTTTTGTGTTATTTCAATAAAATAATATCATGAGTGAGTGTATGACTGGTGAAAGCCGGGTTACCGCGAAACTTCTTTATTTACCACCACCCTTTTATAAAACAGTTACTCTTTATTTAAATCTTGATGTTTGTCAGTATAGGACATCCAATCTGTTACATTTCCAGATCAATGTTATCAGCCTATTATATTTGTCTTCAAAGCCTTGAAAACAGTTTATAAAATCCCATTTCTTTGTTACTTGTTACTACAGCTGACAAAAGACTGAAGAAAAAAATAATTCAACGAAACATTTCACATGTTAAATCAAAAAACATAACTAAACAAGTCAAATGGTTTACAAATGAGCTAGCTAATATGAAAAGAGAAGTATTTAAATTGTCTTCTAATCTAAGTAGAAATCCTGGGAACAAACATTTAAGAATACAATGTTACAATCTTAAAAGAGACTATAAACGTCTAATCAAAAAAAGAAAGAGAGAATTTAAAAATGAGATACTTAATAGACTAGACAACATGAGAAACTCTAATCCACACAGGTACTGGGACTTAATAAAAGAACTTAAAAATAACCAACAAAATGAAAACTATGTTGAAAACATTGAAGATGAAAAGTGGTTTGAACACTTTAAAGAACTGAATTCTTCCGAACAGATGAGAGACTATAACCAAGATGCAGGCATTGGCCTATTAGAATGGAGCTCTCAGACAGTAGATATGCTTGACAAAAATATTTAAATATTTCAGAACTAGAGATACAAAACGAAATAAATAAGCAGAAAGCTGGAAAAAGTCCAGGTCTGGATAAAATTAAAAACGAAATGCTGAAAACAGGCAGACATATTTTAA
Organism: Saccoglossus kowalevskii; assembly: GCF_978046115.1. NCBI lineage: Eukaryota > Metazoa > Hemichordata > Enteropneusta > Harrimaniidae > Saccoglossus > Saccoglossus kowalevskii. Next base: position 38,537,959 of record NC_140646.1, read on the forward strand.
TAAAGCCTTTACAAAAAATATTCAATCTTATTTTATCTAGTGGCAAGTATCCAAGCAGCTGGAATACAGGTATCATTAAACCCATCTATAAATCAAAGAAAGCTTAGAAAGAACTCCCGTGTGCTGAGAGTATCGAAGACGCATTAAAAATTAATTCAAAATTACTTGTACATGAGATATTGATGGAAAAGCTGAAAACTAATTATGTAAATCAGGTAACTAATATATACAGAACAAAACAAAAAAAATTATGAATTATTAAGTTAATTAGAGAATTAATATGAACAAATTTTAACCCAAAATTAATCAGGCCTGTCTATTGTCCTAGAGCATTTATGTACCAAATTTTATTCAAATGTGATGATCAGTAATTGAGATATCAGTGTTAATTAATTATGTTAATTAGGTGATTAATAAGCATAAATATTTACCAAAAACTAATTGGGTCACTGCATAGTTCTCTTTAAAAATGTCATTAAAATCCAATTCGTGGTTCTTCATATATCAGTGGAACATTCATGGAACAAATTAACTAATTATGCAAATTAGGTAATTAATATCCACAATTATTTACCCTAAAACTAATCAGGTCTCTGCATAGTGCTAGAAGATCTATGTAGCAAGTCTCATTGAAATATGATGATTAGTACTTGGGATATCAGGCAAAAAGCTGAAAATTAACTAAATATGCTAATAAGGTAATTAATATGCACAAATATATACCCAAAAACTAATCAGGGGTCTGCACAGTCCTTAAGTAACTATGTACCAAATGTCATTGAAATGTGATGATTACTACGTGAAATATCAAAAGCTGAAAATTAATTAATTATGCAAATTAGGTAATTAATATGTACTCATATTACCCTAAAAACTATCAGGTTTGTGCAGTGTCCTATGACATCTATGTACCAAGTTTCATTGAAATGTGATGATTACTACTTGAAATATCAAAAGCTGAAAATTAATCAATTATGCAAATTAGGTAATTAATATGTACTCATATTACCCTAAAAACTATCAGGTCTGTGCAGTGTCCTATGACATCTATGTACCAAGTTTCATTAAAATGTGATGATTAGTACTTATATCAGTGGAAAAGCCGAAAATTGACTAATCATTATGCAAATTAGGTAATTAATGTTGCTCAGATTTTTACCCAAAACTAATCAAATCTGTGCATTAGTTTGGAGCATCTATGTACCAAGTTTCATCAAAATCCAATAAGTGGTTCTTTAGATATCAGTGGAACACTCATAGAACAGCTAAAATCAGCTAATTATCATGCAAATTAGGTAATTAATATGCATGGATTTTTACCAAAACCTAATCAAATCTGCGCATTGGCCCAGAGCATCTATGCACCAAGTTTCATCAAAAATCAATGTATGGTTCTTGAGATATCAGTGGAACAGACGGACACACATACACACACACACACACACACACACACACACACACACACACACACACACACACACACACACACACACACACACACACACACACGCACCCCCACACACACACGCACACACACACACACACACACACACACACACACACACACACACACACAACTGGTCACAAAATATCTTAACAACAAGAAATACATTTTTGCATGTTTTATTGACTTCAAAAAAGCATTTGACTCAGTGTGGCACCCTGGACTAATGTACAAATTAAGAAAAAATGGTATCACAGGAAAATTTTACCAAATAATTAATAGTATTTACCAAAATTCACTTGCATGCGTAAAAACAAAAAAATGGCTTAACAAAAACATTTCCAGTAGAAAGAGGCATCAGGCAGGGGGATGGCCTAAGCCCACTCTTATTTAATATATACGTTAATGACATTAAAGAACATATAAACATGGGGAGAACAACCCGCCATCTTTGCGAAATAATACACTGCCATGTTTACTATACGCAGATGACTAAATTCTACTATCAGAAAGCAGCTCAGGTTTGCAGAATGCACTAAACGGTCTTCAAATTTACTGCAAAAAATGGAAATTAAGCATTAATATTAATAAATCAAAAACCATGATATTCAACAAAAGTGGCAAACACATTAAAAACCAAAAATTTCACATAGATGGTGTAGAACTAGAAAGAGTGTCAACATACACTTATCTTGGAATTAAATTGAAAACAAATGGTAAATTTGACTTGGCTCAAGAAGATATTAAAAATAGAGCTATGAAAGCATGCTTCAAAATGAAACAGTTATTATTCTCAGATATATATATATATAGCAATAAAAACATATCTTAAAATGTTTGATACCATGATAAAACCAATACTTTTATACTGTGCAGAAATCTGGTCAGATAGTATAATTAAACACCAAAAGATTTATATGAATATCATGTCACCAATGGAACAATTGCACATGAAATACTGCAAATACCTACTCAAAGTTAACAGCAAAGCGACCAATGTGGCATGTCTATAGAATTCGGAAGGTATCCATTAATTACAACAGGGATAAAACAGATGATCAAATACTGGTCTCGAATAAAAAAAAATGCCTGAAAATTCTCTGGTATATGAAGCATACAGTCTCGGCTTAGAACTAGACAACTCTGGCACCTACAACTGGATTTTCCGGGTTAAAACTTATACTTAAAGATTTAGATATAGACCATTTGTGGCAGGAAAAACAAAAACAAAATGCGAACAATGTAAATATAGATAAAATAATATCAGAAAAACTAAAAACAAAGTTTGAAAACAATTTTTAACAGATTTTAGACAATGATAACAAAGGGAAAAATGACAAAAATAAATTGCGCACTAACAGAGAATTGAACAGACTTTGGCTTTGAAAACTACTTACACGTAGTCAAAAATACTCATCATAGGTCATCAATGACAAAATTGAGGATTAGTGCCCACATACTACAAATAGAGACTGGGAGATATAACAACACAGATATATCTGACAGAAAATGTCTATGTTGTGAAAATAACGCCATAGAGGACGAAGAACATTTTCTTTTAACATGTGATCTCCACGCGGAAGAAAGAAAAAAACGTTATCAGCTGTTATCACCCCAACCCTTAGCAAACAATAAAGAAAAATTAAAATATATTTTAAATAATAAAGATGAGAAAATAATACTACAAATAGCAAAATACATAGAGAACGGTTTCAAAACAAGAGAGGAAAAACCAACACAAATGTGGAAAACAATCTAATTTACTTTAATTTAATTCTACTTTTATTTGCTAGTTGTTTTTTACTTATTTTTTTTCCTGTGTGAATTTTTATTCTCACTTGATTTGTTTGTTTGTCTTTATTCACATCTGTATTGCATTTTAGTCAAAATCCTAATAGGGATGCGAACGCAATACAGATTATTCCTCAGCTCCTGAGAGCGAGGTTATTTGTAGATATGTTGGCGATCGCCGCTGTGTCTGTGGAAGTACTATGGGAGATTGCATGATGGGAGTGAAAAGTCTTTTGATCAGTAGGATAATTTTAGAAAAGTGAAAACTTGAGTGACTGTGAAATAAAGGTTGGTTTTAAATATAAAATATCATGGAATCTGGATGAAATAAGGAAAAGAAATTGAACGGGTATGAAAGTAAATGTGGCAAGAATGCAAGGTCAGAATCCGGGGGTCAAAATACGTCACAATACATCCATCATCATCCATCGGTTGTCAACAACTATGGATGCGGTAAAAGTCTTGATTTGCAGTTTGCGTGAATGGCCGGGGAAAATCATGCCAATTCTGTGCTTCAGTAAGAGTATTTGCTGCTTTTTGTGCAATGGAAATTAATTCAAGTAATGCTGTCAAAGGACATTTCCTTCTAGTAAACAAAACAACCCTGGGACGCTTATCTTGAGAAATTGAGAAGACGAAAATCTCTTGGGACAGTCGTTGTTGTGAAACAATGAACATAATTCACCAGGGTATCAAGGGTAGTTTTGATTATTAAAAAAAGGAAACTGCTGCTTTATGGAAAAGCAAAAAATGTCAATGTCATTGACCACAGTAATTCTAAATCGATGTTGGTTTTAATTGGTGTTGCCTGGTGTAGAAGTAATAACATTACGATGTTTTTGAGTTTAATAGTAAATTATCAATATTAAGAAATTAATAGTAAATGATCGACTCCCTTTTGATTAACGTCAACCAGTATAACCTGGTTGACAACAATGAATTTCTAATAACAAGGCAATTAGGACAAATTAATAAAAATATACAAATATCATTTATATCAACTTGGAAAAGTGAATTACAAAACGACAATTAATCAAACCAAAATGAAATATAAATAAATTAAGAACATACAGAGAATTAAAAAAACAATTTTGCTTTTGAAACCTACCTTGTTACCCTGCAAAATATTGTGACTGACAAACACAACGGAATACCCCTTGCTAATAGATTATGTAACCTTTGTGATCAGAATCAAGTAGAAGATGAATATCACCTAATGATGTCATGCAAAAGTTGTACCCCCGATAGAAATGTCTTATTTGAAATGGCAAAAACTAAAATTTGTCACCAAAGACACAGTTCATAGCCTTGCTAAACAACAGTGGTCTAACACTCCCTGTAGCAAGGTGCCTAAAGAAGTGTTTTGAAATAAGACAGCAACCCCAGTGACAATTTTCGTTCACAGTTAAGTTTTGCATTTTTTCTATCTTTTTATTGTATAATAATTTAGTCTTAATATTTTCGTTCTCTGTTACAGTAATGTATTAGCTTAGTTTTTTGTATGTTTTTATTTTATATTATTTTTTTTATTTTTTTTAACCTTTTATTCTTTCTTAAACATTTATAGCCATTGCCAATCCCTCCGGGGAATGTGTAGGTGTTAATAAAATTAATATTATTTAATTAATGACCCCGCACATTATTGATTGGCCTTGGCTAGTTGAAGCGGTTTTTAAATGGGCGACTCGATAGAAGTATTCGCCGTGACTCAAGACTTTTCATTCGGGTTAATACAACGCTGACATGTTACTGTCAGAAAGGTTTAATGTCTTGTTTGTATTTGCACAATGTGAAAGAGGGGTTTATTGTCAAAATGTACTAGTACATGGGTGGTTGTATGCATATTGAACTATACAAAATTTGAATTATGTCACCAAACTGTACGTTTTGACGACATTCTGATATACTCGAAGTGAATCTCAGCACTGTGCTTTTTATAAATGTTATGGTTGCAGAAAATTACAGACTTTCATTATTTTTTGTTCATAGTTTTTCTAAATTTCAGTTTTTATTGTTCATAATTATTTACAGCAATAACACTTGTTTTCTGTTGTGAAACCATTTCCAGTTATTATGAATGTGTACATGACAGCTTTCCCCCACACAATAAGACATGTATGGATATGTGCGAGTATGTTTGTTGGGTTAATATGCCACTTCTTTATATTCCACAATGTCTGGTAATTCTAACTAACTACTTTTTCGCAAATTTGCGTAACCTTGCTTCTACTCCCATATTGTCCTTAATAGTGAAGGTTAATGCGGATATATTGTAAATTACACAGAGGTAACACTACAATACATTTCCCTTTACATTCCCTTGTATTACATAAGTCTTTGAGCTGAGGCAGTTATGGCTCTACAACCATCACCAGTTCTCTTGTTATTATTATGTCATGAATTTGTTTTTGCGTATCTGTTGACCGACTTAATTAGCTGATTATTAGCGAATTGCTGTGTTATGTCTGTCATCGTTTAGGCCTATTTGAAGTTTTGGACGGAACTTGGCTCAGTGATTTGGAACTAATTACAGATAACCGTCGCTATTCTGACTATTGATTTTGACAGTTGGTATCCGTAGTTATTAATGTAGTGAACGATTAATCAAAAGATATGACGTATTCAGTACTTAGTGTGATTGGCTTTATGATTGAAGGCTACGCCCTAGAGTTTTTTTACTGTTTTGTAATTGGTTAGAGTTTTGAAAATGAATAAAGAGAGTTTGAGTAGGTCTTGGGGAGTACACCACGAGAGACGCAGTCTAGAGCAGTCCTGGAGAGCCTTGGGGCGAGTGTTGACGCAGTCTAAAAGAGTCTTGGGTCAGCCTTGCGATAGTCTTGGGGATTTTTCCCCAGGGCGCTGTGTCTTATAGAGTGCTCGATTGACCGACTAAGACGAGAGTTGAAACGTATTTCGTTGTGTGTGTCTTATTTGACTGTAAAGTTAAAGTGACTTCCCTGATCCCGTACCTCGAGGGGACGAGATATAGAGACGAGACGAGATTCCCCCCTGACACGTGTGGAGAACCCCGTGGAGAAGAATTTACCCCTGATAATTACATCAAGCCATCGTGATTGCTCGGCTGATCTGCATTGGCTCGGAAGATGAATTCTGATTGGCTAAAAAACAAACAAGCAGCCTATCGGCTGAGATAGCTCCGCTGTTAGCAATGCACATTTTCAATTAAAGAACTGAAGACATGATTAGAAAATGAACAATATGAATAGTATCAAAGCAATCAGACTTACAGTTTTTAACAAGAAGTCGAAAATATCACTTTTTACCAAAAAATTACAAAAATATTCACCAAAATAAATTAATTAGAGAATTGAAGATATCATCACAAAACGAACAAATCTGAGAGAGGTCCACATGTAGTACCTATATATGTAATATCAAAGCAATCGGACTTACAGTTTTCAACAAGAAGTCGAAAATATCACTTTTTACCAAAAATGACAAAAATATTCACCAAAATTAGAGAACTGAAGATATCATCACAAAATGAACAAACATGTAGTATCTATATATGTAATATCAAAGCAATTGAACTATTGGTTTTTAACAAGAAGTCGAAAATATCACTTTTTACCAAAAATTACAAAAATATTCACCAAAATTAGAGAATTGAAGATATCATCACAAAATAAACAAATCTGAGAGAGGTCCACATGTAGTACCTATATATGTAATATCAAAGCAATCGGACTTGCGGTTTTTAACAAGAAGTCGAAAATATCACTTTTTACCAAAAATGACAAAAATATTCACCAAAATTAGAGAATTGAAGATATCATCACGAAATGAACAGATCTGAGAGAGGTCCACATGTAGTACCTATATATGTAGTATCAAAGCAATTGGACTTGCGGTTTTTAACAAGAAGTCGAAAATATCACTTTTTACCAAAAATTACAAAAATATTCACCAAAATTAGAGAATTAAAGATATCATTACAAAATGAACAAATCTGAGAGAGGTCCACATGTAGTACCTATATATGTATTATCAAAGCATTTGCACTTGCGGTTTTTAACAAGAAGTCGAAAATATCACTTTTTACCAAAAATGACAAAAATATTCACCAAAATTAGAGAATTGAAGATATCATCATGAAATGAACAAACCTAAGAGAGGTCTACCCAAGGTACATATACACCAAGTATCAAAGCATTCAGGCTTGTAGTTTTCAAGAAGAAGTCGAAAAAGTAAAACATTGACACGGACGACGGACGACGACGGACGACGACGACGGACGACGACGACGACGGACAATCACTCATATGATAAGCTCCGCTCGACAAAGTCGACAGCGGAGCTAAAAACTTGTGGCGTTGAATGCACGTTCATTGTCAGTATTGTTATGCAAATTCAAACTAGCTAATCATTTACAACCTTCCGAGCCAGTGCAGATTAGCCCTGATTGCTATGTAATGTGACATGAACTGCGAGTGCGCCCGCTTGTGGCAGAAATCTAAAAAACAAGGCCAGCTGATCTAGTGTCAGCAGCCAGTTTGTTTATGACTTGAGGTTAAACTACCAAACATTGATCTGAAGATGAGTTCAGTCAGCAACGCACAATTAGTTTCCCTTGATGGTGGATGTTATCTTGTGTGTTGTGAAGAATCTCATGATCCAATTCCATTGCCACACTTGGAACGTGTTATCGTTGGCCGTGGGCCGCAGACAAAAATAGCAGACAAAAGGTGTTCACGACAGCAAGGTGGGTCATTGAACGCCGTGGTCAACACACGCACTATAAGTACACACCAACGTTCCAGTAAACTGTTATAAGTCATATCATATCCCATTGTCGTTGAGGTAGAGTCGAGTTATTTTTCAACACTGTAATGTGTTGTGCCTGGGAGCCGGATGTGGATGGGTGTACAACTTTTCCTATATATAGTGGGTGGTGGGGGGGGGGGGGTGTTATAATGAAACAAAATGGGAACAACAATAATTGTGCCGAAAAATGTCAAATCTCTAGTAAATTTTTTGTTCCTTGTTGTATAGTACGTAACTGAACCCTAAAATACCTTTCAAAGTAATAATGAAAATATTGTATTTCCTGATTAGACATGAACACTATGAAGATGAAATTATTATTGTGTTTGGAGAGTTTGAGTATTTTACAATAAAGTGAACCAAGACAATTTCCATTGTGGTGTTCAAGCCCTACATATGATATTAACATAAGATTTTATTCATAAATCATTACATTACAGTACTGTTGATTGCAAATCATACCAAGAAAACAGTTAAACTTAAACAAGTAAGTAAATGAACATGGCTAAGTTGTGACAATTTTAAAGCGCAGTGGTCGTCGCGCAGCGCGTTTCATGTAAATAAACAATGTATTTTACATGCCTTGTATACGTCGCTATGAGTCCCATATCGAACGGGACGCGGCACGACGACTGCCACCCTTTAATTTCACTATAGCATTATACCCAATGCTGATGGTCATTTATTTAGAAAACGTTTTCATTCAGTATTTGTATGTGTACATCTTCTTGACAGAACTGAGCAACCAGTGTGAATATGAATTTTTGAAAATTCTATTAGTTTTGGTTCCAAAGTAGTGTCCCAATGGCTTCCATCTTGGTCCCATGAGGATAGCGAAGCTCAGTAGTTCCCAGAACTCTCAGCAATGCCTATTTCTAGCATGAAATATAAATTAAGTGTCAATTTATGAGATAATTTTATTTATTGTCTTACTAAAAATTTTATGATACCAGATTCATGATACCAGTAACTTACATACACAATGCCAGTTCAAATCATTGTGGAACTTTATTTTTCAATTTCATTATTTCTGTATATAGACCTGATTCGTGATAGTTTTGAGACTTTTCTAAGTGACAAATTTTCTTTATTAGAGGGAAAACTGATGGTAAGCTATTAATATCTAAAATTAATCATCAAATAATTTGTTGTTTCAGCTTGGTGCCAACTCTTGTTGCGTTGGAGGAAAGGAAATAGAAAAGAACGATGCATTACTTTTGAAACACGGCGACTCTTTTGAAATAATAACTGGACAGTATAAAAATGAAATATACTTCAGCTGCGTTGCAAAAAGTCAAGGTTATATACATTCTAAGACTTCTACAATTGTTCCTAAAGAAGAAACTGATAAAGATGATGTCCTGAGTGATGCAGTTGCTAGGAGACTGGATGAAAAAGAAAAAACATTTTCTAAGAGAAATATTCGTGACTTTTTTGGGTCAGGTAAAGAAAGCAAGAAACGAAGAGCATCTGATGATAATGACAGTCATGACAACTCAAAAAAGTTAAAATCACATGAGGATGATCCTGTTGATGAGAAAGAAGATGTTTGTAGAGGAAAAGTGGAAACTGAATCCAAGTGGTTGAATCATGGAAAACTCCTGATGTATACTGCATGTGGAGTACAGGCTAGTAGCAAGGTATTACTTGTATTTCAAATTAACCCCACAATGCATTCCTAACCATCCGTGGTGTAACCGTGTAGAGTAATGTATTATAAACAGCTTAATTTTGTGAGAGACTAATTTTGAAATATAAATATTTACAGTGGATGGTATCATTTTTGCTTCTGGGAATTGTTATGATTTGATGTTATTTGTGAGAATCCATGATTTGACTTCAGGACCCTGTGTAGTTTTCATTGCTACAAAAATAACACAATTTTCACTCACTTATGAAATTTATCTTGAATACAAGTAATTTACATTAATCTACTTCTCATTTAGATTGCCGGCTTTGATATAGATGGTACTATTGTCACTACAAAGTCAGGAAAAGTATTTGCCAAGGACACCAATGATTGGAAGTAAGTAATTATACATGTACTTATTTATTGTGAGTGAAAATGCTCAAAATAAAATGCAAATCTAATAAAATAAGCTAGACTAATAAATTTAGTTAAAAAAATGTGATATACAATGAAAGTTATTATGCTCCTTCTTTTATTTAATACATGTACTTTTCATTTTTCAGAATAATTTATGCGGAAGTACCTGGTAGACTTAGGAAGCTAAAATCTGATGGTTACAAGGTACGCTGACATAAAGTTTCATTTTATAATTGAAATTACAGTAAAGACTGGCGCCATATATAATTATATATAATCACTTAGTATTTCGAATGAGTATGTCGTCATCATGGGTGAGTGACTATATGCCTCCAAGTCGCATACTCAAAGTGATACAGCTATGTAGGAAGTCTTGATTTCAGAATAATGTCACTTGAGTGGGGTATACCGAGGTATTATATATGACAAGCTTTTTGTTTTAATTGATGTGGCTATTTGACTAACTTTAGTCCAAAATGTTATGAGATCCAAACCTGGGTGTGTATAGTGGCGTTCATGTTAGAGATCTCGACACGTGCCGAGGCTCGGGACCGAGTCGGCACATGCCGAAACTTGTGTGTGTATGATCGGGACCGAGTCGGCACGTGCCGAAAAGAACTCAATCTCGGTCCCGATAGATTCTTGGGACTGAAACTTGGCACTTGCCGAGATTTGCGGTCCTAAGTGGGTCCCGAATAATGTGAACGCAACTGCTGTAATCCCTCTGCAAACACAACGGATTAAAAATTTCGGCACATGAAGAGATCCCGTAACGTGAACGTAGTATATGACACAGGGTATTTGAACACACAGTCATGTACCACTGAGTCTTCACGTTTAGTAGGTCAGGATTTAGCATATTGACGGAGAGTTATTTTACATAACGCAACGAAATGCATTTATTTACAAAGTATTGTTACACTTCAAGCGAATGTTTGAAATTTATCACAGTTTTTACAGTAGTGACACCTGACTGTTTACACTGTGAAAGTAGTCCGATACCGTATCACACCACATTGTGATGTCACACCTAGATGATAATGAGTCTACGTATATGATAACAATTTGAATCCACTAATGCACTACATGTGCATATTTCACTGCTGTGCATGACTCAACTGTAATCTTATTTATTCTTGTCTTTTGCAGATTGTGTTTTTTACTAATCAGGTACGGTATGTGGAAAATTATTTCTTGTGTTTCATAATAACTAGTATTATCTGTCACCGTAATGCCATAAGTTACAGCGTGTCATAATTTTGCGGTATTTTACGGGGTATTTTCATCCTACCATATAAGGAAATGCGAATTCCAAATATGGAATGTCCGTAATAAAAAATAACATGGCTGCCACCAGGGTTTGACTGGACACCAAACAAAGAAGTTTGCTAAATCCGTTTTTGATTTCGGCATTCCCATGATGTATCCTTGGAAGGAAAAGATGTATAATAATAAGGTTATTATACTCAGACAGTATGCCTTCGCTGCTGCGCGTCGGTCGATACTCCAGCTGTTCTGTCTTCATGCATAATTTGCAGTATGCTTGTAATAACCTCATAATATAATCTGGGATTGTAAGACGATGTACTTATAGAGACCAAAACTAAAAATTCAAAAATATATAATCTTCAAATAAACTTGTAACTACCTGCGGCTTGGATGGATACAAAACTCCGGCAATGGTCACTCATATCTGCTGACATTAAATTTTGGGAAAATATTGTGGAATTATATATTTATCACGTGCATATTTTCACATTCCAAAAAAAAGTGAAACAGCGGAGTGTTGACAGATGAACTATTTCTGAAATAGACCAGTGTACACACATTGTATGCTAATTTTGTTGATGTCAAGGTGTTTTATTTTATGGTATGTACAACGATTCTGCTCATTCCTGATATTTGCTCCAATTCCCTGCGATTTAATAATAGTTTTGTAAATACAAAAATTAACTTGCCAGAACTTGCCTCTTTGTGGAGGGACTGTGGCCAGAAGAAACATTTTTACCACAGTCCGTAGTTGTCGTATCATATATAAATTTTTCAGGTAGCATGTACAATGAAAGATGTTTGCAGTATATGTCATCAATCCATGTGACATGCATTTTTGATCAGTCCTGTATTATGTCACACTGTGGAAGTATGCATACTATGTTCGTGATAACGTTGGGGGTTTCTGGTCTGGTAAGAGATTTGTGTATGTATCTAGTTATTGGGAAATTATCTTAAAATTCAAGGCATATAAAGGGATTGTAAAAATGCTTCTAAAAACAGAACTAAGTTTTCAGCAGTTACGATAAGTGCATTATTATTCAATGATTTTTAATTTCACTATTTTCACTGATTGATGAAATCCGATAATTTAAATCAATATGAACATGTGAAATAACAATGGAACTCATTGTTTTCCCGTTACAACCTAGTAAATTACTCAAAACATCCAAATAGTGAAATTAAATACTAGCAAAAAAAATGGTGTTACAGTAACCAGACCTTTTGTCGTGCCGCGTTCTGTTCGATATGGGACTCATAGAGACGTGTACAACGCGTGTAAAATACATTGTTTATTTACATGAAATTCGAACACGCGCTGCGCTACGACCACCGCGCTTTAAGCTTCACAGAAAGCTAAACACTGGTGTATTTTCCACACAATAGTTTAACAAAATATATAACCGAAAAGATGTAATCCTCTTAACTACAACACTAATTAACAAGTTCGTTTGACTGTCAGAGATACTGTCTGGTTAATGGTTAATGGTTAAAAAAATATGTATGTGCTTCTCCTGAAATGTATGTTTTTTGACATAGATAAAAATTTCATCTACTATGAAAAATACAAACTTTGATCTAGAGTGTACATTATACAAGATATATAAAGAGTCACAGTTGTATCATGGGTCCCACACGCTGTATATAACGCATGTAAATTCAGTACACAAAATTTGAAATTGCACTTTTGACTTGAACTGCCTGATGTGTAGTTATGAATGTTGTGTATCTGTTCTATGGTGCACACATGGATGATGATCTATATAACATGTAACAATGTGTCTGTTCACTTAGCTTGGTATCGAGAGAGGTCGACTCAGTGTGGACTCATTTAAATCTAAAGTAATAAATATCTTGGCGAAACTAGGAATACCAATACAGGTAATGTACGATTTATTAAAACTATGGTAGGTCTGATGTATCATACATAGGTGACTTTTATAACTTTCATATAACGGCAGTCTACTTCCCGCCCCTGGCAATCCTTAAAAATATCCTGATGAATAGAGATAAAACTCCCATATTTGCTGTTCCTATATCATTGTACAATGGAGGACAAAATGATATTGTACTGACTATAGGAATTCATGCACATAATTGCTTGTTTTGTGTCAATATCATTAGTGTCTCAAGAAATATTTTCTATGAAGCATCTGAAGTTAAAAAAGTGCTACCACTGATGGTGGTAAATATCAAAACACAATGACTGTATTGCTTACATCTCATAACTTGCAGTGTACATGCATCTAACACACTATATTGTCCTTGGTTGTACATATCACTCAGATATTCAAATGTCGCAATTAGCTGATCTCTACAAAAAACTTGAATTATATCTTTCCTAATGAAGTCTAATTATTGGTCTTTCAATAAAATAAAAAATAAAATGTCATATCATGTTTCTTTTCTTTAACTGTTGATCCATGTTAATTTGCTTCATGAAAACAGTGTCTGCTTCTATTTATTTAAAGCATGTTTTTTTGTATAGGCTGCCCTCTAGTGGCAGTGATTATATTCGTACTGTACGCTTGTTTTTATTAGGTCTTCGTTGCCACAGGTAAAGGAATGTTCAGAAAACCTGCTTTGGGAATGTGGAGTTACCTGAAAGATTATGCAAATGATGGTATCTCAATTGATACAAAAAATAGCATTTACATTGGAGGTGAGATACCTTAGTTGTACCATTAACTTGCAATTTGCGCTAGAGAGATTTTTCGTGACGCATATTTTCTCAAAAAAGTGACCATTATTAAACAAGATTTTTTTTTCATTTTCGGTATCCTAATGGCATTGATATATGATAATGAAAAAGTATAATCTTTGATTCTTCTTAAACTTGTTTAATTAAAACCTAAATAGTTGTGAATCTATCATTGTAACTGTTAAACAATCAAATGAATAATACATACAAATAGCGTCAATGTGCATTGAAAAGAATATTTTATTAGGTTTTTATGATTTTACAAAATAGATGCAGCTGGAAGACCAGTAAATTGGGCTCCTGGAAAGAAGAAAGATTTCAGTTGTAGTGATAGATTGGTGAGTTATTTGTATTTTAGATGTACTGGAGTTCTTGCTTGCATGCTACTTTACATAGAATATGAGGTTATTACAAGGATACTGCAAAGTATGTACGAAGACAGTACAGTGGAAGTATTGGCTGACACACAGCAGAGATCGATGCGACGGTGTACTGTCTGAGTAGCACGACTGGATAGCACAAAATGTTTTAGTTCTGCAGTTGTGCAGTAAGTAATACTTGAGTTACTTAGAAATAATCTGTTCTGTTCTGTTCTGGTTTCACAGTTTGCTTTGAATGCTGGTTTACAGTTTAAGACACCAGAAGAATTTTTTCTTAGTTACAAAACAGCACAGTTTGATCTTCCTAAATTTGACCCGGTAAGTACAACGTCATGTGACCCTATGAAGTACAAAGTCATGTGACTCGATTGGTAAGTATGTCATGTAACTCGATCGGTAAGTACAACGTTATGTGACTCGATCGGTAAGTACAACATCATGTGACTCGATCGGTAAGTACAACGTCATGTGACTCGATTGGTAAGTACATCATGTGACTCGATTGGTAAGTACAATGTCATGTAACACGATTTGTAAGTACAATGTCATGTGACTCGATTGGTAAGTACAACGTCATGTGACTCGATTTGTAAGTACAATGTCATGTGACTCGATTGGTAAGTACAACGTCATGTAACTCAATCAGTAAGTACAAAGTCATGTGACCATGTGAAGTACAAAGTCATGTGACCCTGAAAAGTACAAAGTCATGTGGCCCTAAAAAGTACAAAGTCATGTGGCCCTGAAAAGTACAAAGTCATGTGATCCTGAAAAGTACAGTCATGTGGCCCTGAAAAGTATAAAGTCATGTGACCCTGTAAAGTACAAAGTCATGTGACCCTGTGAAGTACAAAGTCATGTGATCCAGTAAGTACAAAGTCATGTGACCCAGCAAGTACAAAGTCATGTAACCCTGTAAAGTACAAAATCATGTGACCCTGTAAAGTACAAAGTCATGTGACCCTGTAAAGTATAAAGTCATGTAACCCTGTGAAGTACAAAGTCGTGACCCTGTGAAGTACAAAGTCATGTGATCCAGTAAGTACAAAGTCATGTAACCCTGTAAAGTACAAAGTCATGTGACCCTGTAAAGTACAAAGTCATGTGACCCTGTAAAGTACAAAGTCATGTAACCCTGTAAAGTACAAAGTCATGTAACCCTGTAAAGTACAAAGTCATGTGAACCAGTAAGTACAAAGTCATGTAACCCTGTAAAGTACAAAGTCATGTGAACCAGTAAGTACAAAGTCATGTGACCCAGTAAGTACAAAGTTGTGACCCTGTGAAGTACAAAGTCATGTGACCCTGAAAAGTACAAAGTCATGTGACCCTGAAAAGTACAAAGTCATGTGACCATGAAAAGTAGTCATGTGACCATGTTAAGTACGCTGTGAAGTACAAATTCAGGTGAACCAGTAAGTACAGAGTCGCATGAACCAGTAAGTACAGAGTCGCGTGACCCAGTAAGTACAAAGTCACGTGACCCAGTAAGTACAAAGTCACGTGATCCTGAAAAGTACAAAGTCATGTGACCCTGTAAAGTACAAAGTCATGTGACCCTGTGAAATTAATATTTCATTTTTGTTGGTGTACCTGTATCTATTAAAATACACAAATGATATCTAATTGGTGGTGGGAATTGCCAAACCAGTTTATAAAATTGTGTCACTGATGGAATATTTTATATTGCAATTTTTTTAAACTTTGATTAGTTGTATTGCGATACATTAGTAATAATTAAAATATCTATACAGTTCTTTATTTTATTGCTGAGAATGAGATATACATTTGTTTCGTACGTTTCGTAATTTCTTATCTATATTGGAAAAATTGTTCTGAGGATTATTAATTTCAATAAACAATATTCAACTATTCTTCTGCAACACCAATAAGATCATTAATTACAGTATGTCACTAAGCAGTACAGCAAGAATACATGATGCAAATTCCATACTGTAAATGATTAAATGTTTCTTGGTCGAAGTTAGAAACTAGGGGGCATTATTAGAGCATATAGGAACTCCTGCCAGAGCAACTGCACAAGTCATAGGGGCAAATTAGCAGCTTCTAAGGATGGTATTCCAAGAATAGCACCAGTTGTTAAAGACACATCAAACTTTAATTCTCAAAAACGATGAAAAGACCAGTTACTGCGACAAAGCCCTACTCCTCTCTAAAGCTACTGCTACGAAATCCACTCACCGCGAAGCTACTAGTTAATTTAAATAAAAGTTTTATTTCCATGGGTATGGCCAGCATATTAACGTATTCTATACATTGTTTCAGCGCAAGGTTGACAAGACTACACCATTGTTAATCCCACTTGATGCAAATGTTTCATCGACAACACAAGAGGTATCAACATTCATCTACTTATGAAATCATTGGTAACACAGAATTCTATGCTTGATCTAATGTTGAATTGCAGACACAAAATGTTGGTTAGTGAATGGTACCTCACAGATCTGTAAAGTGGGAATGAAATGTTACATGTAAAGATTCTAGTGAACTATTCAGTGATTATTCATCATTTTTCCTGACTTATGAAAATTAGGGAGGCTTACAGTTCATATTTATCTTTGACTATTATGAAATTATTTGTTGATATAATTTTTTTTAATTACAGGTTATAGTGTTGGTGGGGTACCCTGCATGTAAGTCAGTATTCTATATACTTATAAAATGCTGCTGTCATGATTTGTATACATCTGGTAATGAAAAGAATACAATTTAGTGGCTGTATTTAATGTACAGACATGTGGTTAAAATGTTTAACTTGATTTTAATCCCCTAAGTTGATTGCCCAGGATGATGTGTGTGTGTAGTCTTTTGTTTTTATGTCAGCCTTAATTGTGGTGCTTATTGATTTAAATAACAAGTAAATATAACTGTAATCTGGAATGTTTGTAATAAATCTATTGTAGTAGTTAGTGTGCACATGGAGGTATAAACAGATCCTCCATAGTGTGCATCATTTATTATGTTTAGTAGTTATTCCATAACTAGTGGTTTATTGACTTGTAAGATTTGAAGTCACATGAATTGTGAGATTATTGATAAAATTGCAAGACAAACATACATTTCTAGAAATATTAATGCAGAGAAGTGAAAGAATTTGTTTGTATTTGCCGAAGAGTGTTCTTACATATTGGTGAAGGTGTATTATGTGTTGCCTACTTGTGACTTTGTAAACTGGCTCAATTCTATTTCCACAGTCAAATCTTTCCATGCCTCATTTGAATGCTATGATGCTATTGGTCGAAACATTGACATAGAACACACATATCACCATACAGTTTAATATCTTTGTCTTATACTTGTTTACTCTAATCTACATTTTCTTGTACAGGTGGGAAGTCAACGTTCACTAAATTGCATCTTATACCAAAAGATTATGTTCATATAAACAGAGTAAGTTCAAGTGCAAGTATATTACAAACAGGCTGAATATGGGCATATATGCCTAGGAACTAATTTTCCTGCTCTTATGCCTCTCAGTGTGTTCAGTGTGTGCATAGAGTAAGGTGTTCAGTATGTGCATAGAGTAAGGTGTTCAGTGTGTGCATAGAGTAAGGTGTTCAGTGTGTGCATAGAGTAAGGTGTTCAGTGTGTGCATAGAGTAAGGTGTTCAGTGTGTGCATAGAGTAAGGTGTTCAGTGTGTGCATAGAGTAATGTGTTCAGTGTGTGCATAGAGTAAGGTGTTCAGTGTGTGCATAGAGTAAGGTGTTTAGTGTGTGCATAGAGTAAGATGTTCAGTGTATGCATAGAGTAAGGTGTTCAGTGTGTGCATAGAGTAAGGTGTTCAGTGTGTGCATAGAGTAAGGTGTTCAGTGTGTGCATAGAGTAAGGTGTTCAGTGTGTGCATAGAGTAAGGTGTTCAGTGTGTGCATAGAGTAAGGTGTTCAGTGTGTGCATAGAGTAAGGTGTTCAGTGTGTGCATAGAGTAAGGTGTTCAGTGTGTGCAGAGAGTAAGGTGTTCAGTGTGTGCAGAGAGTAAGGTGTTCAGTGTGTGCAGAGAGTAAGGTGTTCAGTGTGTGCATAGAGTAAGGTGTTCAGTGTGCAGGGAGTAAGATGTCCAGTGTGTGCAAAGAACAAGGTGTTCAGTGTGTGCAAAGAACAAGGTGTTCAGTGTGTGCATAGAGTAAGGTGTTCAGTGTGTGCATAGAGTAAGGTGTTCAGTGTGCAGGGAGTAAGATGTCCAGTGTGTGCAAAGAACAAGGTGTTCAGTGTGTGCATAGAGTAATGTGTTCAGTGTGTGCAGAGAGTAAGATGTTCAGTGTGTACAGAGAGTAAGATGTTCAGTGTTTGCAGAGAGTAAGGTGTTCAGTGTTTGCAGAGAGTAAGGTGTTCAGTGTTTGCAGAGAGTAGGGTGTTCAGTGTGTACATATAGTAAGGTGTTCGGTGTATGCATAGAGTAATTGGTGTTCAGTGTGCAGGGAGTAAGATGTCCAGTGTGTGCAAAGAACAAGGTGTTCAGTGTGTGCATAGAGTAAGGTGTTCAGTGTGTGCATAGAGTAAGGTGTTCAGTGTGTGCATAGAGTAAGGTGTTCAGTGTGTGCATAGAGTAAGGTGTTCAGTGTGTGCATAGAGTAAGGTGTCCAGTGTGTGCAGAGAGTAAGGTGTTCAGTGTGTGCATAGAGTAAGGTGTTCAGTGTGTGCATAGAGTAAGGTGTTCAGTGTTTGCAGAGAGTAAGGTGTTCAGTGTTTGCAGAGAGTAAGGTGTTCAGTGTTTGCAGAGAGTAGGGTGTTCAGTGTGTACATATAGTAAGGTGTTCAGTGTATGCATAGAGTAATTGGTGTTCAGTGTATGCATCGAGTAAGGTGTCCAGTGTATGCATAGAGTAAGGTGTTCAGTGTGTGCATAGAGTAAGGTGTTCAGTGTGTGCATAGAGTAAGGTGTTAAGTGTGTGCATAGAGTAAGGTGTTCAGTGTGTGCATAGAGTAAGGTGTTCAGTGTTTGCAGAGAGTAAGATGTTTAGTGTTTGCAGAGATTAAGATGTTCAGTGTGTGCAGAGAGTTTGGTGTGCAGGGAGTAAGGTGTTCAGTGTGTACATAGAGTAAGGTGTTCAGTGTATGCATAGAGTAATTGGTGTTCAGTGTATGCATAGAGTAAGGTGTTCAGTGTATGCATAGAGTAAGGTGTTCAGTGTGTGCATAGAGTAAGGTATTCAGTGTGTGCAGGGAGTAAGGTGTTCAGTGTATGCATAGAGTAATTGGTGTTCAGTGTATGCATAGAGTAAGGTGTTCAGTGTGTGCATAGAGTAAGGTGTCCAGTGTGTGCATAGAGTAAGGTGTTCAGTGTGTGCATAGAGTAAGGTGTTCAGTGTGTGCATAGAGTAAGGTGTTCAGTGTGTGCATAGAGTAAGGTGTTCAGTGTGCAGGGAGTAAGATGTCCAGTGTGTGCAAAGAACAAGGTGTTCAGTGTGCAGGGAGTAAGATGTCCAGTGTGTGCAAAGAACAAGGTGTTCAGTGTGTGCATAGAGTAATGTGTTCAGTGTGTGCAGAGAGTAAGATGTTCAGTGTGTGCAGAGAGTAAGATGTTCAGTGTGTGCAGAGAGTAAGGTGTTCAGTGTGTACAGAGAGTAAGGTGTTCAGTGTTTGCAGAGAGTAAGGTGTTCAGTGTTTGCAGAGAGTAAGGTGTTCAGTGTGTGCATAGAGTAAGGTGTTCAGTGTGTGCATGGAGTAAGGTGTCCAATGTGTGCATAGAGTAAGGTGTTCAGTGTGCAGGGATTAAGATGTCCAGTGTGTGCAAAGAACAAGGTGTTCAGTGTGCAGGGAGTAAGATGTCCAGTGTGTGCAAAGAACAAGGTGTTCAGTGTGTGCATAGAGTAATGTGTTCAGTGTGTGCAGAGAGTAAGATGTTCAGTGTGTGCAGAGAGTAAGATGTTCAGTGTGTGCAGAGAGTAAGGTGTTCAGTGTGTACAGAGAGTAAGGTGTTCAGTGTTTGCAGAGAGTAAGGTGTTCAGTGTTTGCAGAGAGTAAGGTGTTCAGTGTTTGCAGAGAGTAATTGGTGTTCAGTGTGCAGGGAGTAAGATGTCCAGTGTGTGCAAAGCACAAGGTGTTCAGTGTGTGCATAGAGTAAGGTGTTCAGTGTGTGCATAGAGTAAGGTGTTCAGTGTTTGCAGAGAGTAAGATGTTTAGTGTTTGCAGAGAGTAAGATGTTCAGTGTGTGCAGATAGTTTGGTGTGCATAGAGTAAGGTGTTCAGTGTGTGCATAGAGTAAGGTGTCCAATGTGTGCATAGAGTAATGTGTTCAGTGTGTGCAGAGAGTAAGATGTTCAGTGTGTACAGAGAGTAAGGTGTTCAGTGTTTGCAGAGAGTAGGGTGTTCAGTTTGTACATATAGTAAGGTGTTCAGTGTATGCATAGAGTAATTGGTGTTCAGTGTATGCATAGAGTAAGGTGTCCAGTGTATGCATAGAGTAAGGTGTTCAGTGTGTGCATAGAGTAAGGTGTTCAGTGTTTGCAGAGAGTAAGATGTTCAGTGTTTGCAGAGAGTAAGATGTTCAGCGTGTGCAGAGAGTTTGGTGTGTAGGGAGTAAGGTGTTCAGTGTGTACATAGAGTAAGGTGTTCAGTGTATGCATAGAGTAATTGGTGTTCAGTGTGTGCAGGGAGTAAGGTGTTCAGTGTGTGCATAGAGTAAGGTGTTCAGTGTATGCATAGAGTAAGGTGTTCAGTGTATGCATAGAGTAAGGTGTTCAGTGTGTGCATAGAGTAAGGTGTTCAGTGTGTGCAGGGAGTAAGGTGTTCAGTGTATGCATAGAGTAAGGTGTCCAGTGTATGCAGAGAGTAAGGTGTTCAGTGTGTACAGAAAGTAAGGTGTTCAGTGTTTGCAGAGAGTAAGGTGTTCTGTGTTTGCAGAGAGAGTAAGGTGTTCAGTGTTTGGAGAGAGTGAGATGTTCAGTGTTTGCAGAGAATAAGATGTTCAGTGTGTACAGAGAGTAAGGTGTTCAGTGTGTGTAGAGAGTTTGGTGTGCAGGGAGTAAGGTGTTCAGTGTATGCATAGAGTAAGGTGTCCAGTGTATGCATAGAGTAAGGTGTCCAGTGTATGCATAGAGTAAGGTGTTCAGTGTGTGCATAGAGTAAGGTGTCCAGTGTACTAGTATGCATAGAGTAAGGTGTTCAGTGTGTGCAGAGAGTAAGGTGTTCAGTGTGTGCATAGAGTAAGGTGTTCAGTGTGTGCATAGAGTAAGGTGTTCAGTGTGTGCGTAGGGTAATGTGTGCAGTATGTGCACAAAGTAAGGTGTTCAGTGTGTGTGTTAGTACTGTATAAACCCCCCGGTAGTACTGAATTTAGTTCAATGCAATGTTTGCCCTTTCAGTATGTAAAACAACATCATTATTCAGTGTATGTTTTGTTTATCAAGGATACTATTGGTTCATGGCAGAAATGTGTGGCAGCCTGTGAAAGTGCACTAAAACAAGGAAAGAGTGTTGTAATAGATAATACAAGTCCAGATATTGAGTCCAGAAAAAGGTAGACATGTACAATGATTTCACTCATTTACAGTTACAAAAAATAAATAATGAAATGATATAATAAAACATGTTTTACCTGCTTTAATTTTAAAATATTGTTTGTGAAATTTGCAACGGGCATTTTTGCATCTGATGCCTTTGAACCAGATAGGAAGAGTTCGAAAACATTGAGACAATGACCACTCTATAGCGCCATCTATAGTTCACTTGTTCACAAAGTGTTTGTAGAATAGTTGTTTCATTGTGCTTTATTTTTCAGATATACAGTTTGTGCAGAGAAAGCAGGTGTTCAATGCAGGTGTTTTGTATTCACAGCCACTCTAGAGCAGGCAAAACATAATGAGAAGGTCAGTGTTCAAAGCAGGTGTTTTGTATTCACAGTCACTCTAGAGCAGGCAAAACATAATGAGAAGGTCAGTGTTCAATGCAAGTGTTTTGTATTCACAGTCACTCTAGAGCAGGCAAAACATAATGAGAAGGTCAGTGTTCAATGCAAGTGTTTTGTATTCACAGCCACTCTAGAGCAGGCGAAACATAATGAGAAGGTCAGTGTTCAATGCAAGTGTTTTGTATTCACAGTCACTCTAGAGCAGACAAAACATAATGAGAAGGTCAGTGTTCAATGCAAGTGTTTTGTATTCACAGCCACTCTAGAGCAGGCAAAACATAATGAGAAGGTCAGTGTTCAATGCAAGTGTTTTGTATTCACAGTCACTCTAGAGCAGGCAAAACATAATGAGAAGGTCAGTGTTCAATGCAAGTGTTTTGTATTCACAGTCACTCTAGAGCAGGCAAAACATAATGAGAAGGTCAGTGTTCAATGCAAGTGTTTTGTATTCACAGTCACTCTAGAGCAGGCAAAACATAATGAGAAGGTCAGTGTTCAATGCAGGTGTTTTGTATTCACAGTCACTCTAGAGCAGGCAAAACATAATGAGAAGGTTAGTGTTCAATGCAAGTGTTTTGTATTCACAGTCACTCTAGAGCAGGCAAAACATAATGAGAAGGTCAGTGTTCAATGCAGGTGTTTTGTATTCACAGTCACTCTAGAGCAGGCAAAACATAATGAGAAGGTCAGTGTTCAATGCAAGTGTTTTGTATTCACAGCCACTCTAGAGCAGGCAAAACATAATGAGAAGGTCAGTGTTCAATGCAAGTGTTTTGTATTCACAGTCACTCTAGAGCAGGCAAAACATAATGAGAAGGTCAGTGTTTAATGCAAGTGTTTTGTATTCACAGTCACTCTAGAGCAGGCAAAACATAATGAGAAGGTCAGTGTTCAATGCAGGTGTTTTGTATTCAGTCACTCTAGAGCAGGCAAAACATAATGAGAAGGTCAGTGTTCAATGCAAGTGTTTTGTATTCACAGTCACTCTAGAGCAGGCAAAACATAATGAGAAGGTCAGTGTTCAATGCAGGTGTTTTGTATTCACAGTCACTCTAGAGCAGGCAAAACATAATGAGAAGGTCAGTGTTCAATGCAAGTGTTTTGTATTCACAGTCACTCTAGAGCAGGCAAAACATAATGAGAAGGTCAGTGTTCAATGCAAGTGTTTTGTATTCACAGTCACTCTAGAGCAGGCAAAACATAATGAGAAGGTCAGTGTTCAATGCAGGTGTTTTGTATTCACAGCCGCTCTAGAGCAGGCAAAACATAATGAGAAGGTCAGTGTTCAATGCAAGTTTTTTGTATTCACAGTCACTCTAGAGCAGGCAAAACATAATGAGAAGGTCAGTGTTCAATGCAGGTGTTTTGTATTCACAGTCACTCTAGAACAGGCAAAACATAATGAGAAGGTCAGTGTTCAATGCAGGTGTTTTGTATTCACAGTCACACTAGAGCAGGCAAAACATAATGAGAAGGTCAGTGTTCAATGCAGGTGTTTTGTATTCACAGTCACTCTAGAGCAGGCAAAACATAATGAGAAGGTCAGTGTTCAATGCAGGTGTTTTGTATTCACAGTCACTCTAGAGCAGGCAAAACATAATGAGAAGGTCAGTGTTCAATGCAAGTGTTTTGTATTCACAGTCACTCTAGAACAGGCAAAACATAATGAGAAAGTCAGTGTTCAATGCAAGTGTTTTGTATTCACAGTCACTCTAGAGCAGGCAAAACATAATGAGGTCAGTGTTCAATGCAGGTGTTTTGTATTCACAGTCACTCTAGAGCATGCAAAACATAATGAGAAGGTCAGTGTTCAAAGCAGGTGTTTTGTATTCACAGTCACTCTAGAGCAGGCAAAACATAATGAGAAGGTCAGTGTTCAATGCAGGTGTTTTGTATTCACAGTCACTCTAGAACAGGCAAAACATAATGAGAAGGTCAGTGTTCAATGCAGGTGTTTTGTATTCACAGTCACACTAGAGCAGGCAAAACATAATGAGAAGGTCAGTGTTCAATGCAGGTGTTTTGTATTCACAGTCACTCTAGAGCAGGCAAAACATAATGAGAAGGTCAGTGTTCAATGCAGGTGTTTTGTATTCACAGTCACTCTAGAGCAGGCAAAACATAATGAGAAGGTCAGTGTTCAATGCAAGTGTTTTGTATTCACAGTCACTCTAGAGCAGGCAAAACATAATGAGGTCAGTGTTCAATGCAAGTGTTTTGTATTCACAGTCACTCTAGAGCAGGCAAAACATAATGAGAAGGTCAGTGTTCAATGCAAGTTTTTTGTATTCACAGTCACTCTAGAGCAGGCGAAACATAATGAGAAGGTCAGTGTTCAATGCAGGTGTTTTGTATTCACAGTCACTCTAGAACAGGCAAAACATAATGAGAAAGTCAGTGTTCAATGCAAGTGTTTTGTATTCACAGTCACTCTAGAGCAGGCAAAACATAATGAGAAGGTCAGTGTTCAATGCAGGTGTTTTGTATTCACAGTCACTCTAGAGCATGCAAAACATAATGAGAAGGTCAGTGTTCAAAGCAGGTGTTTTGTATTCACAGTCACTCTAGAGCAGGCAAAACATAATGAGAAGGTCAGTGTTCAATGCAGGTGTTTTGTATTCACAGTCACTCTAGAACAGGCAAAACATAATGAGAAGGTCAGTGTTCAATGCAGGTGTTTTGTATTCACAGTCACACTAGAGCAGGCAAAACATAATGAGAAGGTCAGTGTTCAATGCAGGTGTTTTGTATTCACAGTCACTCTAGAGCAGGCAAAACATAATGAGAAGGTCAGTGTTCAATGCAGGTGTTTTGTATTCACAGTCACTCTAGAGCAGGCAAAACATAATGACAAGGTCAGTGTTCAATGCAAGTGTTTTGTATTCACAGTCACTCTAGAGCAGGCAAAACATAATGAGGTCAGTGTTCAATGCAAGTGTTTTGTATTCACAGTCACTCTAGAGCAGGCAAAACATAATGAGAAGGTCAGTGTTCAATGCAGGTGTTTTGTATTCACAGCCGCTCTAGAGCATGCAAAACATAATGAGAAGGTCAGTGTTCAATGCAAGTTTTTTGTATTCACAGTCACTCTAGAGCAGGCGAAACATAATGAGAAGGTCAGTGTTCAATGCAGGTGTTTTGTATTCACAGTCACTCTAGAATAGGCAAAACATAATGAGAAGGTCAGTGTTCAATGCAGGTGTTTTGTATTCACAGTCACACTAGAGCAGGCAAAACATAATGAGAAGGTCAGTGTTCAATGCAGGTGTTTTGTATTCACAGTCACTCTAGAGCAGGCAAAACATAATGAGAAGGTCAGTGTTCAATGCAGGTGTTTTGTATTCACAGTCACTCTAGAGCAGGCAAAACATAATGAGAAGGTGAGTGTTCAATGCAAGTGTTTTTGTATTCACAGTCACTCTAGAGCAGGCAAAACATAATGAGGTCAGTGTTCAATGCAAGTGTTTTGTATTCACAGTCACTCTAGAGCAGGCAAAACATAATGAGAAGGTCAGTGTTCAATGCAGGTGTTTTGTATTCACAGTCACTCTAGAGCATGCAAAACATAATGAGAAGGTCAGTGTTCAATGCAGGTGTTTTGTATTTACAGCCGCTCTAGAGCAGGCAAAACATCTTATCTTGATCTTATTTTTTGTAA
Source organism: Saccoglossus kowalevskii (assembly GCF_978046115.1). Lineage (NCBI taxonomy): Eukaryota > Metazoa > Hemichordata > Enteropneusta > Harrimaniidae > Saccoglossus > Saccoglossus kowalevskii. The sequence goes on from NC_140646.1 coordinate 38,563,905, forward strand.
GCGTACAAGGCATTTCCCACATTAAATATCGTAATTTGTACGCCATTTCCAACTAGCAATTGCTTTTTTGAAGCCCGGGTTAATCTTCAGTTCGCAAAACCTTCCGGGTGAGGTCATTACACATGTGCAGTGAAGTTCTTAAATTTTAGATGTGTTTTTGCGATATTTATATCTTATTGATTGAATCCTTGCAATTCTATATATTTATAATTAAATCATTTATTTTATTCATACTAAAATCTCGTACGTTGCAAGCACAGAGTATTATTTATTCATTTATTACACAGGTAAGAGCTATTAATAAATAAATAAATAAATAAATAATACACTTTTTGACTCCCGTGTGCGAAGCACAAAAGGGAGTCTTTGCAGTTACCCTGTCTGTATGTCTGTATGTCTGTATGTCCGTATGTCTGTATGTATGTATGTATGTATGTCACTTTTTTTGTTCCACCGTTATCTCAAGAACCACTAATCAAATTTTGGTGAAACTTGGTACATAGATGCTCTGGGATAATGCGCAGAGTTGATTAGGTTTTGGTAAAAATCTATGAATATTAATTACCTAATTTGCATGATAATTAGCTGATTTTTAGCTGTTCCATGACTTTTCCACTGATATATGAAGAACCACTCATTGGATTTTGATGAAACTTGGCACATGGATGCTCTGAACTAATGCGCAGATTTGATTTGTTTTTGGTAAAAATCTATGAATATTAAATACCTAATTTGCATGATAATTAACTGATTTTAAGCTGTTCCATGACTGTTCCACTGATATTTGAAGAACCACTCATTGGATTTTGATGAAACTTGGCACATGGATGCTCTGATCTAATGCGCAGATTTCATTAGTTTTGGGTAAAAATCTGTTTATATTAATTACCTAATTTGCATAATGATTAATCCATTTTCGGCTTTTCCACTGATATCTCAAGTACTAATCATAACATTTCAATAAAACTTGGTACATAGATGTCATATGAGACTGCACAGATAGTTTTTAGGGTAATATCAGTACATATTAATTACCTAATTTGCATAATTAATTAATTTTCAGCTATTGATATTTCAAGTAGTAATGAACACATTTCAATAAAACATGGTACATAGTTACTTGAGGACTGTGCAGAGACCTAATTAGTTTTTGGAGAAATATTTGTGCATATTAATCACCTTATTAGCATAATTAGTTAATTTTCAGCCCTTCACCTGATATCTCAAGTACTAATCATCACATTTCAATGAGACTTGCGACATAGATCTTCTAGGACTATGCAGAGACTTGATTAATTTTAGGATAAATTATTGTGCATATTAACTACTAAATTTGCTTAATTAGTTAATTTGTCCTAAGAACCACTCATTGAATTTTAATGAAACTTTTAAAGAGTGCTCATCACATTTCAATGAACCTACATGTGTAGGACTATACACCATATTAGTTTTGGTAAATATTTATGCTTCTTAATCACCTAATTAACATAATTAATAAATTAATTAATACTGATATCTCAAGTATTGATCATCACATTTGAATAAAACTTGGTACATAAATGCTCTAGGACAATAGACAGCCTGATTAATTTTGGGTTAAAATCTGTTCATATTAATTCTCTTAATTAGCACAATAATTAATAATTTTTTGGTTCTAATCACATTTCAATGAAACTTGGTACATAGATATTACATTACGCAGATCTTATTACTTTTACATTGCGCAGACCTTATTAGTTTTACGCTTAAATGTGTTCATATTAGTTACCTTATTTGCATAATTAGTTTTCTGCATTTCCATCAATATCTCAAGTTCAAGTAATTTTGAATTAATTTTTAATGTGTCTCCAATACTCCAACACGGGAGTTCTTTCTAAGCTTTCTTTGATTGCTTTTGCAGCAAAATTTTTCTTGTTCTTTCTAAAATTCTGAGAAAACTAAAAAAGGTAAGATGCACACATTTTAACTGATGTGTATAAAAACCAAAAACATGTGTTTTTTTGTCTTTGCCTTACGTATATACTGTATTTACCGTAAATATTTAGAGATTAAAGTGCCTTTTCATATTTTTCAGTTTCGAGAACTCTCTGGTGTTGGTAAAGACCATGTAATCAATGACATGGTTTTATACAGTTATCGAAATAAATTCAAAGAACCAACCCTGGATGAAGGTTTTAATGAGATTGTGCAAGTTAACTTTGTTCCACAGTTTCAACTGAAAGAAGATGAAGAACTATACAGAACGTTTTTGGTTGAAAAATAAATTAGTCTGTTGTATCAATGTGATTACAAAAACAAAGCTAAATCAAGGAATTACTAATATGCAGGTTTATATATCTCAGTGTTCATTTCATTAGGTCTGTACACCAATGTTGTCACTCAACCTTTATGTATTATGATTCAGGATTTGTTCGATTTAGACAAAAAAGTGAAAACAATTTAGAATACATGTAGCGACAGACATACTTATAACTGCCATGGTGTTGAAATCTGTTTGCAGTGGCTTTGTGCAGAAACTAAATTTTCGTGGGATCACTGAAAAATTCAGAGTTTAAAAAGTTGATTAAAAAAAATGATACTAAAACATCATGTTATGTGATTGATTGAACATGTATATTAACAGACAGTGTTAAACATGTATACGGTATATTACTGTAAACATCTGTTTACAAGTGATTTGTTCAGTGAGAAAAAATGTTTTGGGGAATCACAACTCAGCTTACCATTTTGTATTATATGCACATGTTTGCAGACATCTGAGTCATACACTGAACAACAATCTATGCTTGGTTCCACTCTATTTGCAATAAAATACTAATGTTTGATAACTCGCACATGATCGCCAGAACACTGTACAAGACAATACATTTATGCTGATAAATTTGACAGTGCAGTTATTTAGGTTAATACTTAGATAGTTTGTCATCAGCAATTTCACTTTTTATTCAACCTTTATACAGCTGAATTGCTCTCATATTTCCCAGGCAGGCAGGTACCCTCTCAAATTTACAAATATTTGAGGTGTTTTCACAGGTTCTAGATTATAGAGCCACTTTTCATTTAGTTTTAATAATGGTACATATAAATAAATGTTCTTTTTTCAAATACAAGTTTTTGAAAGTGTTTTATATTTTGAGTGTGCACATTGCACTTGTGCTTGCCAGGTGGACATGCAATAGTTTTCAAAACTTGAATTCTGGGATTGGGTCAATCTAATCATTTTGTGCTACTCGTATTTAGGAATGATTATAGAAAATAAAAAAAAGTAAGCGCACTGATTAAGTCTACTTACTTTCATCTGAAGTTCAACAATGATCAGTACTACTGGTTCAGTAGGCAAAAAAACTTGTTTAATAAACATTACACCTGCAAGCCAAGTTTAAGTAAAAATGCCATACATCAGAATAGGCATCATTCGCCTGCACGGTGTTGTTCCGTTCGGACATTCCTCTCTCTACAACCAATAGTGGAGTGCTTCGCCAGAACATTCACCTTGAAAATTCAAGATGCAGAATAGGTGACTACCGGTTGTTCACTGCTACAAATGTCACAATTTTCAAACATTTTTTAAAAATTTCAGTCTCTCGCTTGGTTTGCAGTTAATTATTCTAATCATTAGTCCAATCAACTTTTAATAGTTTACCTAGATGTTCAGGGTCCTGATCTAACAAAATTCTCTGATACATCAGATGGTTTCTAACGGTCATTACTAAATAAGTTAAAAAAGATGGTATAATGAACATCATTCTGGGTTTCACTAACTCTAGTTGCTAGTTGCCAATAACAAATTGGCTATGACAAATTACTGTATGTAATTACAAACTAATAATTCTGAGAAGATTTATCTTTTAAAAACATCTAATCTACCCATATTGATTGCATACAGTGTGTAGCAACATGTAAATACTTGTATATATGTGGGTCAAATGTTTTGTATATTTACACAACATTTTAACGCATGTGGTCGCAATGAGTGTTAGTTAATATGGCATCATGTGTCTTAGCTAAGAAAAAAAACTATTTCTGGCAGCCACTGTGACTAAAACTAATTTTATTTTAACTAACGTATTTTATTCTAAGTCGGTGGACTGTAGTGTTAAATGTAACAAACTTAAGAACTGTTAGAGAATGCAATATAGTGTCTGTGTGAGGTACTGATTACGTCACTCTGACTCTCCAACTTATCTAGAATTTGGAGTACAGTTGTCATGGTTACTTTCTTGTATTGTTGATATTGGTGTAAACAATCCACCACATGCATATAATGGCATCCTTTCTCTTTATATTTGGGTTTTTGAGAATCTTGTTGAATAATATTCACAATAGTCTTCTCTAAATGATCTCCATCTTGAACAACTTTATATTTATAGGACTCTTTGTATGCAATACCCAACTCTTCCAAAACATGAACCACTTTTTTGAAGATTGTGTGTATTTGTGTTGCAGTGGCTTTTTTTCTCATAGACGTTTCTGTGATTTGGGTGTATTCCTTACAAGGCTGTTGGGCTATATCAATTAAATCAGATACCGTCTGTAAGTCAGTTATTTCAAAACTATTAATGTTATTTATTTTCAGAAAGTTTATCACTTTCTCTTGCAATTCCCGGACAATTCTCTCTTCAGTTTTAAGACCGGTTTGTCTTTCTTCTTTCAGTGACTCTATTTCTTCTGCCAGTTCGCGTGGCAGCAAAAACGGCTTGTCGTAAACATTTTCATACAGAGTTGGTAGTTCAAGCATTCTTGCCATCTCGATACTGCCAGTTGGGTCATCGATCTTCTTAGAGTAAGACACACTAATATCTCGCACTTTCTTGTATTCCTTGACTTTTCCTCGAATATGAACAAAGTCGCCCAACTTTAAAACATGTTCACTCTTGCTCTCACTAACAGAATTTGCTAATTCGTTTAGACATTCTAAAGTAGAAATAGAATTGTTAAAACTTACATCATTTGACGCACAGTAAACTTTGAATGTTTCGTCAAATCGCATGTCGGCTGATGACGTTTGTTTGGGTTTCCAGCACACACATCTGATGGCGCCTGTACCATCGTCAATACTGTACGAAATGAAACGTGTTTTTTCATCAACTTCCACTACATATCCCATGATATCCACTTTTATGACTGGGTGGTTTAAATAAGCATATGCTCCAGGACACGTGGGATATTCAGACATTTCTAGAACGTCTTTGATGTAAAACTTAACAGAACTACAATGTACTGGGTCCAGTCCCCAGTGTAGTCTCGGTTGATACTCGCCCATGGCAGCGGCCTGTTGACACGGGGAAGCCATATCAGTAAAAGGAATGAAGACTGTAAGCTGACCGTGAACCAAAATGAATCTTCACTAGTAAAGCTCTTTGTGCTGGTTAATCTGGGTAGGGGTCCCACAACAATCAAGTTACTAGAATCTCGACCTTGCGTAACGCTGACGTTATTTACGTATTCAGTTTGTCGGCTTCAAAGTTTGGGATTCTATCTATTAAGAGTGGGTTCGCCATGTACAACATGAGCAAATAAATTACATTGAAACAATTTTTAGCAAATATTTTCACGAAGGGAACTGTCTATAACACTTAAGACTGTCATTCATTTGAACCCGAGCTTCTTTACAAATTCGAATCTTAGGTTAACTTTATCACGAACTTTCGGGCAACATAGCACGCCCTCTTTCTTCTTCACGCCGGCTAGGAATATAATGTCAAAGGTCACGTCAAAGCGAAATCGGCAAAATTTCGAACAACAAAGATGGCGGAGAGCGGTGACAAAGCTCCTCTTTTAGTGAACATCGAAGAGGAACTGGCAAATCAGTACCATGATCCCAGGGAGAAAATCAAAGAACTATACTTACAGGAATCAGGACTTGCCGTTCCGATTGGCACAGCGGGACAAAATGAGAACGACACGATTAACATCAGCGCTAGTAATTCTATGTGCGATCTGACAGAGCAGGACCATATTGTATCTATCTTCGTTGTCGCGTTCGATACCAGATCAGGTAAGTAGTTATTACAAACAATTACCAATGTAAAATAAGAACTTATTTTTCCAGTAATGTATCACTGTATGTGTGGCAAATATCTTCAACATCTTGCCGGATACCGGATGAGAAATTAACATGGCCGATACGTAAATGTACTAGTACAGTACATACATTTTAAAATTTAGCTTCTAGTTCTAAAAAGGAATCTTGCATTGGAACATTATAAACAAAAGTTGAAATATTTTGTAAATGTTCTTTTATGGATGTGAAATAATTATTGTAAAAATTGGATTAAACTCGTTTAAATGTAATAGATGTACATCATATCAATTCTACATTGACAAGTTACGTGATATTTGTATTCAAATTATTTCCATGTACATTTAAAACTAAACTAGGTTAGGGCAGCATTTACAACAGATGGCAAATAATTTTGATGTTATATTGTACCTCTCATTGTTTGTTAATGAGTCTTTTGTTGTATTCATTTAAATTCATTCTGACTAAATTATGCAAATTATTAAGTACTTTATATGAAATTCCTTGCATGATAAGAAAAAATACTTTATTAAATTATTATCAACATTGAACTATATCTATTCATTGAATCATGTTGATATTGATTACTGATTTTGATCTCTATTTAAAACTGTAAATGATTGTTTGAGGGCAGTAATGCATAATTTTATAATACAAGTCTCAGTAAAAAGTTTGTCATAGATTGACTGCAGAAATTTATAGACCCAAATATTCTATTGTTATTAACTTCAACGTCATTGTGTTGCTGCTTTCTAACCCCAAAATATTAGTAGTTTTTTTTTCATCAATTTTATAATTGTTTTCCAATAACTTCATTCCATGTCCGTGTTGCTCTCTACTTAGTCACCTGTTTTATTTTATACACATACCTCTATCTTTGTCACAGTGCATAAAAATAGAATAATACTGGTACTCACTTATTCATTGTCATTTTCTAGTGGCTTTTACCTATTAATATGTAATTCACTTGGTTTTACATTCTCTTTCTGAGGGATTTGTACTGTTGTGATGTTCAGATTTTTTTTTAGGAATAAAATAATGAATTTCTTTCTGCAGAATATTTTAAACCATTTAACATGGAAGTTGCATCAACTTTTCATTTGGAAGTCTGCATATAGTGTAATGAAGGACAAAACAAAACAATAATCTTTTATACCAGCTTGTGTTCATTAGTCATTCATTTGTTTCTAATGCTTTATATTAAACTGATAAATATTGTTTGAGATGAATGTTATCAGAAATAAATGCTTTCAAATTCAAGTAAAACTGGAATAATATTTTACCAGCGAGAGTAGAGTTTGAATAAACAATTGAAATCTCTGATAAGATTAGTACATGTATCACTACAACCATTTATGAGAAAGTGTAATCATTTAATATTTAAGATGGTTGAGAGATTCAGTCTACATTCATATAACAAAACATGTTTGGGCAATAGAATATTAATTTGAGAATCAAAGTCAACTTTTGAAAGAAATTGCTCAAGAATTGTAGTTCAAAATTAACAAATAAATTTTTTGAAAAATGTTTAAAATGTCGCACCAATATTCAAAAAAGAAAAATATGGCATTTTTTTTTGAAATTCTTAAAATGTATTGATTTTTTAGATGCAGTTCTTATAGTCATTTTGTTTTGTGAAATGAGAAAAATATTATTTGCTAAGTCATATCTACCATCATTGTAAAGTTTACACTGCATCACTTTATCTTCAACCTGGTGGCAGTGTTCACATCTTCTCTCTTCTACATGGATTCCTGATTCTATCTTAAAGAAGCATTTTTCGTCAATTTTCTTAACTTTTATCTGGTCAAATCCATGTAAAAGTGCATGAGGCTGACAGGATAAGGGTTAAGGCATTTAATATTGAGCTTGAATGACCTTTGTTGTATGATATGAACGCACATGGTATAAAATGTTTATGTCATACATATGCAAACATGACCTTGGTAGATGGAAAGTGAATTTTTAGTCAAGCAACATTTGCATGCTATTATAATAACATGACAGTTCAGGTCACATGACATTTCACCCTGTGTTTATTCATTTAGTTCCAAAAGGGTAATTTTGGATCACTATTAAATAGATTAAAAAGTATGAAATAATTATCTCTCTGATTTCTATAGCCTGCTTATATCGCTATCATCAAATTAGGATAATATGAGTTAAACTTTATCACAGCTGAACAGGAAAAATGTAAATAAAGATATAAAATAGAGACAACAAAATCTCTAAAGGGGATCAGTTTTCTGACCGTTTTTGTCTTTAATAGAAAATGCTGTTTTAGTGAAATGACAGACTGCTTTTAATGTTTGTCTGCAATTTGCATTCATGATGTTACAATCTGTGAAAAAATGCAGTTAATCTTCTACATGTAATTGGTTGTTGTAATTACATTTTCTTTCTTCAATGTAAAGTTTCGACCTCTGATGTCTACCTCGTTTAACTTGTAGTTACGTGCATTGAGTCTGATTTTAGCCAAAATATAATAATTGAATGTGTATGAAGCAATCTCTATCTTTAACAGTTTGCCAGCAAGTTCTTAATTTAGAATCAATTCTATTATTGTCCATGTTCCACTGCTTTTCCTAAAAAAATCTTTAACATAATGATGGAATTCATCAACTTTAATTTTGTCCAGATTGAGAAAATTATAATTTTTACAAATTGTTTCAAGGTTTAAAACATGAACAAAATAGATCACATTAAATCATTCAAAAAATCACATACATGAATGTCATTCATATTTAAATTTTATTCAGAGAAAGAAGGATTTGTTTCCAAAAAAACATTTTGGGACATTTTTCATAGGATTCCATGTAATTTTTGATGTAGGTTTTGTGAAAAACAAAGTTCGGTGATCATATATTTTTATTTCAGAATTTTGAACATTACAGTAACCTAACTCTTCTTGCATGATTTCTGAATTTTTTTTAATGTTAGCAAAGTACCTTAGAGTCCATAAATCGTAGTATTGCTGTCTTTTAGAGCATCATAAACAAAGCTAGTGGGGTCATTGTTCAATTCCTTGCCATTTAATATTAACAAGCAAGTGTAAGTTACTGATTTTCATCTGCTATCAATGTTGATTGGTTTATTGTTGACACTGAACAGTTTACGACAAAAACATAAATGGTGTTTTTCAATACTTGTTTTGTCTCTGTGTTCTTGCCTTGACTTTACTCCCCAAATTTCTGCTGCATACATTAAAATAAGGCGCCTGGATGGTTTCAAAAAGGTTTACTTGTAAATGAATATAGGATCTGTCTATTGTTTGCAATTGGTTTTGTCATAGTCTCAGCATGTAACACAATGACAGGGTACTAAACACATTCTGACTTATAACACTGAAATGTTACACAACACATTCTGACATGTTTTTATTTTCATTAATTTTTAAACTGAGCATAATTAAATGCTTTCTTACCCTATTTTTACTGATTAATTTTCAAATCAAAACCTCTCTAAATTCCGGCTGGTAATTATCGATAGTTTACAGTTGATGACTTGTGTTATGTAAGATACCCGTATTCTTATTTACATAAAGATACCATCTAAGCATTCACATGATTGCAGTTGAGAAGAAAAAAAAGAAAATAAATATAATACCTTATTTGCTCTATTAGTACCGGTAGTGCATGTGCTTACATAAAAGACAAAATAAGTCATATTAATGACCCAACATAAAATAAATGTACTTTTTGGCTTATGTTGGAGATGGGCGTTGTAATAGAACAAATATGGTAATGTATCTCATTGATGAACTAAATAGTAATAAGTCTCAAATACAACCCACAGCTGTAGTAATATTTATATCTTCATCCCAATATTTACAGATGATCCAAATTATTCAATTATACATTACATCTTGTTACCATGGCAGCTGTAATGATATCATGCATGGGAAGCCTTATTAGATTTGTGGTTGTGTTTCGCACAGATTTCCAAATTTGTCTGAATTTATTTCTATGTTTCTTTGTATTTTAAAATTAATCATTCACCTGATAGAGTTTGCAGTCACTGTGGTGTGAAATCAAATTGAACCTGCTTCAATATTCATGCATTTTGATCAATGTGGCAGAAAGCTTTGACACAGGATTAGTATGCCTCCAATGGACCATGGCAGTGAGATGAGAGTGTTGACAGCCTGTTCCTTCAGTTTAGTTTATCTTTCAAAATATTCAATTTGTGAATTTAAAAATTAATAATATTTGTGATCATGTACGTACTATTTTATAATAGATAATGCATCATTTTTGTCATTCAATCCTCTTGTATTTCATTTCAATATTTGATGTGAATACATCAAAACTCATTTTCAATAGTCTTCAAATAATAACATTTACAAATTTCTCAATATTTGTCTTTTATCAACAGACCTAGTTCTCATCGTCCCTGAATTTATAACCGGTTTCAAATAAATTTTTTGTGCGTTTCATATTCTAATTAATTTGAAATATAAATGAAATTGTGAATGTTAAATATTATGCTTTAAATATTCAGTATGAGGATTCTTGATTACTCTTGGAACTAAAGGTTGGTTTGTGTAAGTGAAACTCAGAGCCATGGTTGAATTAAATTACATACGTGTGTATACAAAATCAAGTATGCATGTAATATGGAAAGGACTCCTTGAAACTATTACTTATTTTACTGCATGTAACCACTGAGCTTACCTGAGCATCATGAAACTACATTCGATGTGCAGATTTTTCCCCACATTCATCATTTCCTGTGATACAGTCGAATGCTGCATCATGGGAATATTATAGTATGGTAGCCAACATTTTTATAAAATTCAATTTCAAGTTTTCTGAAAACAATACCTTTCATCATTCCTGTCAATACAAGGCAGTGGTGTCATAGTTTGAAAGGTAATAATCACAGCAATAAAAAGACCCAATATCATATGTTACTTTCCATCAGGTGTGGATAAGCACCTGATTAGCTTTGTAGTACATTTACTGAAAAAGGTGGATTTCTGTCAGATTTCATCACACTATGTACTCACTAGATTATAATCACAATAGCACATGACTGACAGCGAGTTTAAATGTGTAAACATAACACACAATTGTATTCTATGATTCCACAGTGCATTCCCAAAGATCGCGAATTGCTGAATTAAGAACTCAGTATTTAATGCTGCACTGTTAAGGAATGTATTCAAATATTTGTGTCAATATATTATTTACTGGTTTGGCAGTTATTAGACTAGACTGCCCTCTATGCTGACTCATTACAATTCAAACACAGTAGCAATTATTCACTTACTTCATTCAATTACAAACAATCATGTGACATCATTTTTTTGATTACTGTGTTTTGCATTGAAATTGTTGAATTACCCTGATTTATAATCCACACTGGCATTTATTTATTATGTTTTCATATCGTAGAATTGTACTCATTGTCACTATTATCTCCATCATCTATAATTTGGATTTAATGTTCAATGAGAAACACTTAAATTATAACTATACAATGAATGTAATTTAATACTAAGCATATTTTCTATTTTTGACTAATATTATACTATCATTATATTCTTATATTTCTACTTCATTGTACCCATCACATCAGTATCCCGAAGTGGATATGATTACAATAAAGATATTATTATTTCATGTAATATGTTTTTAATAAGATAAAGACTTGTCATAATATATTGAAATTATTTTTTGTATTCATGTGGTTTTTAAATTAAAAAGTGCCTGTGTTCACTGTATAATGTTCACGAACGCATACAATTTTGGTGACCTTTTTCACAGAGAAATAGGATTCATGACATTGAAATTGTTAAATAAATGACAAAAAAAAATAGAAATGTACAAAAATGAAGTCAGTTGTTGAGTTTGAAATAGTTAAAAGATGCTGATAGTTGCAGTTCAGTTTACATCAAATGCCATACTCATGTAGCTATTCTAATTTCTAATTCTCAATGTGTTGATGCCTTCAGCCATGTTTAATGATCACTATCATACACACTTACACCGCTAGGTAAATTTATTGCTATTTACAATACACAGGTTTATTTTATCCTCTTTTGTTACCATGGAAACAGGAAATGGTGATTGGCAATCCGGATTAGGGATAGATAAGTGTCATCATGATCTCTTTACCTAATCTTATCTCGTTTTCTAATCCACTATTATCACAAGTGGGAAAAACTGCCTTAATAGACCAGCTGAAAACCAATCAATTTAAATTATGTTGTAAATATTCTTTATAGGTGTTGTAAAACTGACTTCTGTTTAAAATAGCACAAATTTGACAGTTTTTGGCACCAGAAATCAGTAAATTTAACGAAAATCACTGTGACTCCCGGTCTAAAAACACAGTGAATATTTTTCAATGCTGAAAAATTAGTAATTTCCTCTGACTGACGATATGTTTGAAATTTTAGTTCTTTTGCAAATGTGCAATGATTAAATCCAGTCAAGGCAATATTGTAACAAATTTGTATACTGCAGTGAATGGTTTGATCACTGTACTGCAGTGAATGGTTTGATCACTGTACTGCAGTGAATGGTTTGATCACTGTACTGCAGTGAATGGTTTGATCACTGTACTGCAGTGAATGATTTGATCACTGTACTGCAGTGAATGGTTTGATCACTGTACTGCAGTGAATGGTTTGATCAATGTACTGCAGTGAATGGTTTGATCACTGTACTGCAGTGAATGGTTTGATCAATGTACTGCAGTGAATGGTTTGATCACTGTACTGCAGTGAATGGTTTGATCAATGTACTGCAGTGAATGGTTTGATCACTGTACTGCAGTGAATGGTTTGATCAATGTACTGCAGTGAATGGTTTGATCACTGTACTGCAGTGAATGGTTTGATCACTGTACTGCAGTGAATGGTTTGATCAATGTACTGTAGTGAATGGTTTGATCAATGTACTGCAGTGAATGATTTGATCATTGTACTGTAGTGAATGGTTTGATCACTGTACTGCAGTGAATGGTTTGATCACTGTACTGCAGTGAATGGTTTGATCACTGTACTTCATTGAATGGTATGATCACTGTACTGCAGTGAATGGTATGATCACTGTACTGCAGTGAATGGTTTGATCACTGTACTGCAGTGAATGGTTTGATCACTGTACTGCAGTGAATGGTTTGATCAATGTACTGCAGTGAATGGTTTGATCACTGTACTGCAGTGAATGGTTTGATCACTGTACTGCAGTGAATGGTTTGGTCACTGTACTGCAGTGAATGGTTTGGTCACTGTACTGCAGTGAATGGTTTGGTCACTGTACTGCAGTGAATGGTTTGATCACTGTACTGCAGTGAATGGTTTGATCACTGTACTGCAGTGAATGGTATGATCACTGTACTGCAGTGAATGGTTTGATCACTGTACTGCAGTGAATGGTTTGATCACTGTACTGCAGTGAATGGTTTGATCACTGTACTGCAGTGAATGGTTTGATCACTGTACTGCAGTGAATGGTTTGATCACTGTACTGCAGTGAATGGTTTGATCACTGTACTGCAGTGAATGGTTTGATCACTGTACTGCAGTGAATGGTTTGATCACTGTACTGCAGTGAATGGTTTGATCACTGTACTGCAGTGAATGGTTTGATCACTGTACTGCAGTGAATGGTTTGATCACTGTACTGCAGTGAATGGTTTGATCACTGTACTGCAGTGAATGGTTTGATCACTGTACTGCAGTGAATGGTTTGATCACTGTACTGCAGTGAATGGTTTGATCACTGTACTGCAGTGAATGGTTTGATCACTGTACTGCAGTGAATGGTTTGATCACTGTACTGCAGTGAATGGTTTGATCACTGTACTGCAGTGAATGGTTTGATCAATGTACTGCAGTGAATGGTTTGATCAATGTACTGCAGTGAATGGTTTGATCAATGTACTGCAGTGAATGGTTTGATCACTGTACTGCAGTGAATGGTTTGATCACTGTACTGCAGTGAATGGTTTGATCACTGTACTGCAGTGAATGGTTTGATCACTGTACTGCAGTGAATGGTTTGATCACTGTACTGCAGTGAATGGTTTGATCACTGTACTGTACTGCAGTGAATGGTATGATCACTGTACTGCAGTGAATGGTTTGATCACTGTACTGCAGTGAATGGTTTGATCAATGTACTGCAGTGAATGGTTTGATCACTGTACTGCAGTGAATGGTTTGATCACTGTACTGCAGTGAATGGTTTGATCACTGTACTGCAGTGAATGGTTTGATCAATGTACTGCAGTGAATGGTTTGATCACTGTACTGCAGTGAATGGTTTGATCACTGTACTGCAGTGAATGGTTTGATCAATGTACTGCAGTGAATGGTTTGATCACTGTACTGTACTGCAGTGAATGGTTTGATCACTGTACTGCAGTGAATGATTTGATCAATGTACTGCAGTGAATGGTTTGATCACTGTACTGCAGTGAATGGTTTGATCACTGTACTGCAGTGAATGGTTTGATCAATGTACTGCAGTGAATGGTTTGATCAATGTACTGCAGTGAATGGTTTGATCACTGTACTGCAGTGAATGGTTTGATCACTGTACTGCAGTGAATGGTATGATCACTGTACTGCAGTGAATGGTTTGATCACTGTACTGCAGTGAATGGTTTGATCACTGTACTGCAGTGAATGGTTTGATCCATGTACTGCAGTGAATGGTTTGATCACTGTACTGCAGTGAATAGTTTGATCACTGTACTGCAGTGAATGGTATGATCAATGTACTGCAGTGAATGGTTTGATCACTGTACTGCAGTGAATGGTTTGATCAATGTACTGCAGTGAATGGTTTGATCAATGTACTGCAGTGAATGGTTTGATCACTGTACTGCAGTGAATGGTTTGAGCACTGTACTGCAGTGAATGGTTTGAGCACTGTACTGCAGTGAATGGTTTGATCAATGTACTGCAGTGAATGGTTTGATCAATGTACTGCAGTGAATGGTTTGATCAATGTACTGCAGTGAATGGTTTGATCACTACTGCAGTGAATGGTTTGATCACTGTACTGCAGTGAATGGTTTGATCACTGTACTGCAGTGAATGGTTTGATCACTGTACTGCAGTGAATGGTTTGATCACTGTACTGCAGTGAATGGTTTGATCATTGTACTGCAGTGAATGGTTTGATCACTGTACTGCAGTGAATGGTTTGATCACTGTACTGCAGTGAATGGTTTGATCAATGTACTGCAGTGAATGGTTTGATCACTGTACTGCAGTGAATGGTTCGATCACTGTACTGCAGTGAATGGTTTGATCACTGTACTGCAGTGAATGGTTCGATCACTGTACTGCAGTGAATGGTTTGATCACTGTACTGTACTGCAGTGAATAGTTTGATCACTGTACTGCAGTGAATGGTTTGATCACTGTACTGCAGTGAATGGTTTGATCACTGTACTGCAGTGAATGGTTTGATCACTGTACTGTACTGCAGTGAATAGTTTGATCACTGTACTGCAGTGAATGGTTTGATCACTGTACTGCAGTGAATGGTTCGATCACTGTACTGCAGTGAATGGTTTGATCACTATACTGTACTGCAGTGAATAGTTTGATCACTGTACTGCAGTGAATGGTTTGATCACTGTACTGCAGTGAATGGTTTGATCACTGTACTGCAGTGAATGGTTCGATCACTGTACTGCAGTGAATGGTTTGATCACTGTACTGTACTGCAGTGAATAGTTTGATCACTGTACTGCAGTGAATGGTTTGATCACTGTACTGCAGTGAATGGTTTGATCACTGTACTGCAGTGAATGGTTCGATCACTGTACTGCAGTGAATGGTTTGATCACTGTACTGTACTGCAGTGAATAGTTTGATCACTGTACTGCAGTGAATGGTTTGATCACTGTACTGCAGTGAATGGTTTGATCACTGTACTGCAGTGAATGGTTTGATCACTGTACTGCAGTGAATGGTTTGATCACTGTACTGTACTGCAGTGAATGGTTTGATCACTGTACAGTACTGCAGTGAATAGTTTGATCACTGTACTGCAGTGAATGGTTTGATCATTGTACTGCAGTGAATGGTTTGATCAATGTACTGCAGTGAATGGTTTGATCAATGTACTGCAGTGAATGGTTTGATCACTGTACTGCAGTGAATGGTTTGATCACTGTACTGCAGTGAATGGTTTGATCACTGTACTGCAGTGAATGGTTTGATCACTGTACTGCAGTGAATGGTTTGATCAATGTACTGTAGTGAATGGTTTGATCAATGTACTGCAGTGAATGGTTTGATCAATGTACTGCAGTGAATGGTTTGACCACTGTACTGCAGTGAATGGTTTGATCACTGTACTGCAGTGAATGGTTTGATCAATGTACTGCAGTGAATGGTTTGATCAATGTACTGCAGTGAATGGTTTGATCAATGTACTGCAGTGAATGGTTTGATCACTACTGCAGTGAATGGTTTGATCACTGTACTGCAGTGAATGGTTTGATCACTGTACTGCAGTGAATGGTTTGATCACTGTACTGCAGTGAATGGTTTGATCATTGTACTGCAGTGAATGGTTTGATCACTGTACTGCAGTGAATGGTTTGATCACTGTACTGTACTGCAGTGAATGGTTTGATCACTGTACTGTACTGCAGTGAATAGTTTGATCACTGTACTGCAGTGAATGGTTTGATCACTGTACTGCAGTGAATGGTTTGATCACTGTACTGCAGTGAATGGTTTGATCACTGTACTGCAGTGAATGGTTTGATCACTGTACTGTACTGCAGTGAATGGTTTGATCACTGTACAGTACTGCAGTGAATAGTTTGATCACTGTACTGCAGTGAATGGTTTGATCATTGTACTGCAGTGAATGGTTTGATCAATGTACTGCAGTGAATGGTTTGATCAATGTACTGCAGTGAATGGTTTGATCACTGTACTGCAGTGAATGGTTTGATCACTGTACTGCAGTGAATGGTTTGATCACTGTACTGCAGTGAATGGTTTGATCACTGTACTGCAGTGAATGGTTTGATCACTGTACTGTACTGCAGTGAATGGTTTGATCACTGTACTGTACTGCAGTGAATGGTTTGATCACTGTACTGTACTGTAGTGAATAGTTTGATCACTGTACTGCAGTGAATGGTTTGATCACTGTACTGCAGTGAATGGTTTGATCAATGTACTGTAGTGAATGGTTTGATCAATGTACTGCAGTGAATGATTTGATCATTGTACTGTAGTGAATGGTTTGATCACTGTACTGCAGTGAATGGTTTGATCACTGTACTGCAGTGAATGGTTCGATCACTGTACTGCAGTGAATGGTTTGATCACTGTACTGCAGTGAATGGTATGATCACTGTACTGCAGTGAATGGTTTGATCACTGTACTGCAGTGAATGGTTCGATCACTGTACTGCAGTGAATGATTTGATCACTGTACTACAGTGAATGGTTTGATCACTGTACTGCAGTGAATGGTTCGATCACTGTACTGCAGTGAATGGTTCGATCACTGTACTGCAGTGAATGGTTTGATCACTGTACTGCAGTGAATGGTTTGATCACTGTACTGCAGTGAATGGTTTGATCAATGTACTGCAGTGAATGGTTTGGTCACTGTACTGCAGTGAATGGTATGATCACTGTACTGCAGTGAATGGTTTGATCACTGTACTGCAGTGAATGGTTTGATCACTGTACTGCAGTGAATGGTTTGATCAATGTACTGCAGTGAATGGTTTGATCACTGTACTGCAGTGAATGGTATGATCACTGTACTGCAGTGAATGGTTTGATCACTGTACTGCAGTGAATGGTTTGATCACTGTACTGCAGTGAATGGTTTGATCAATGTACTGCAGTGAATGGTTTGGTCACTGTACTGCAGTGAATGGTTCGAGCACTGTACTGCAGTGAATGGTTCGATCACTATACTGCAGTGAATGGTTTGATCACTGTACTGCAGTGAATGGTTTGATCACTGTACTGCAGTGAATGGTTCGATCACTATACTGCAGTGAATGGTTTGATCACTATACTGCAGTGAATGGTTCGAGCACTGTACTGCAGTGAATGGTTCGAGCACTGTACTGCAGTGAATGGTTCGATCACTGTACTGCAGTGAATGATTCGATCACTGTACTGCAGTGAATGATTTGATCACTGTACTACAGTGAATGGTTTGATCACTGTACTGCAGTGAATGGTTCGATCACTGTACTGCAGTGAATGGTTCGATCACTGTACTGCAGTGAATGGTTTGATCACTGTACTGCAGTGAATGGTTTGATCACTGTACTGCAGTGAATGGTTTGATCAATGTACTGCAGTGAATGGTTTGGTCACTGTACTGCAGTGAATGGTATGATCACTGTACTGCAGTGAATGGTTTGATCACTGTACTGCAGTGAATGGTTTGATCACTGTACTGCAGTGAATGGTTTGATCAATGTACTGCAGTGAATGGTTTGATCACTGTACTGCAGTGAATGGTATGATCACTGTACTGCAGTGAATGGTTTGATCACTGTACTGCAGTGAATGGTTTGATCACTGTACTGCAGTGAATGGTTTGATCAATGTACTGCAGTGAATGGTTTGGTCACTGTACTGCAGTGAATGGTTCGAGCACTGTACTGCAGTGAATGGTTCGATCACTATACTGCAGTGAATGGTTTGATCACTGTACTGCAGTGAATGGTTTGATCACTGTACTGCAGTGAATGGTTCGATCACTATACTGCAGTGAATGGTTTGATCACTATACTGCAGTGAATGGTTCGAGCACTGTACTGCAGTGAATGGTTCGAGCACTGTACTGCAGTGAATGGTTCGATCACTATACTGCAGTGAATGGTTTGATCACTATACTGCAGTGAATGGTTCGAGCACTGTACTGCAGTGAATGGTTCGATCACTATACTGCAGTGAATGGTTTGATCACTATACTGCAGTGAATGGTTTGATCACTATACTGCAGTGAATGGTTTGATCACTATACTGCAGTGAATGGTTCGATCACTGTACTGCAGTGAGTTGTTTGATCACTGTACTGCAGTGAATGGTTTGATCACTGTACTGCAGTGAATGGTTTGATCAATGTACTGCAGTGAATGGTTTGATCACTGTACTGCAGTGAATGGTTCGATCACTGTACTGCAGTGAATGGTTTGGTCACTGTACTGCAGTGAATGGTATGATCACTGTACTGCAGTGAATGGTATGATCACTGTACTGCAGTGAATGGTATGATCACTGTACTGCAGTGAATGGTTCGATCACTGTACTGCAGTGAATGGTATGATCACTGTACTGCAGTGAATGGTTCGATCACTGTACTGCAGTGAATAGTTTGATCACTGTACTGCAGTGAATGGTTTGATCAATGTACTGCAGTGAATGGTATGATCACTGTACTGCAGTGAATGGTTTGATCAATGTACTGCAGTGAATGGTTTGATCACTGTACTGACTGCAGTGAATGGTTTGATCACTGTACTGCAGTGAATGGTATGATCACTGTACTGCAGTGAATGGTTCGATCACTGTACTGCAGTGAATAGTTTGATCACTGTACTGCAGTGAATGGTTTGATCAATGTACTGCAGTGAATGGTTCGATCACTGTACTGCAGTGAATAGTTTGATCACTGTACTGCAGTGAATGGTTCGATCACTGTACTGCAGTGAATAGTTTGATCACTGTACTGCAGTGAATGGTTTGATCAATGTACTGCAGTGAATGGTATGATCAATGTACTGACTGCAGTGAATGGTTTGATCACTGTACTGCAGTGAATGGTTCGATCACTGTACTGCAGTGAATGGTTTGATCACTGTACTGCAGTGAATGGTTTGATCAATGTACTGCAGTGAATGGTTTGATCACTGTACTGCAGTGAATGGTATGATCACTGTACTGCAGTGAATGGTTTGATCACTGTACTGCAGTGAATGGTTTGATCACTGTACTGCAGTGAATGGTTTGATCAATGTACTGCAGTGAATGGTTTGGTCACTGTACTGCAGTGAATGGTTCGAGCACTGTACTGCAGTGAATGGTTCGATCACTATACTGCAGTGAATGGTTTGATCACTGTACTGCAGTGAATGGTTTGATCACTGTACTGCAGTGAATGGTTCGATCACTATACTGCAGTGAATGGTTTGATCACTATACTGCAGTGAATGGTTCGAGCACTGTACTGCAGTGAATGGTTGGATCACTGTACTGCAGTGAATGGTTCGATCACTATACTGCAGTGAATGGTTTGATCACTATACTGCAGTGAATGGTTTGATCACTATACTGCAGTGAATGGTTCGATCACTGTACTGCAGTGAATGGTTTGATCACTGTACTGCAGTGAATGGTTCGATCACTGTACTGCAGTGAATGGTTTGGTCACTGTACTGCAGTGAATGGTATGATCACTGTACTGCAGTGAATGGTATGATCACTGTACTGCAGTGAATGGTATGATCACTGTACTGCAGTGAATGGTTCGATCACTGTACTGCAGTGAATGGTATGATCACTGTACTGCAGTGAATGGTTCGATCACTGTACTGCAGTGAATAGTTTGATCACTGTACTGCAGTGAATGGTTTGATCAATGTACTGCAGTGAATGGTATGATCACTGTACTGCAGTGAATGGTTTGATCAATGTACTGCAGTGAATGGTTTGATCACTGTACTGACTGCAGTGAATGGTTTGATCACTGTACTGCAGTGAATGGTATGATCACTGTACTGCAGTGAATGGTTCGATCACTGTACTGCAGTGAATAGTTTGATCACTGTACTGCAGTGAATGGTTTGATCAATGTACTGCAGTGAATGGTTCGATCACTGTACTGCAGTGAATAGTTTGATCACTGTACTGCAGTGAATGGTTTGATCAATGTACTGCAGTGAATGGTATGATCACTGTACTGCAGTGAATGGTTTGATCAATGTACTGCAGTGAATGGTTTGATCACTGTACTGACTGCAGTGAATGGTTTGATCACTGTACTGCAGTGAATGGTATGATCACTGTACTGCAGTGAATGGTTTGATCACTGTACTGCAGTGAATGGTATGATCACTGTACTGCAGTGAATGGTTTGATCACTGTACTGCAGTGAATGGTTCGATCACTGTACTGCAGTGAATGGTTTGATCAATGTACTGCAGTGAATGGTATGATCACTGTTTCTCTGTTCATTATTATGGTAGCTTAATGCCATGCCATCTGTCAAATGGAAATTGTGTATCATTTGCCAATCATCAATTCCAATTCTACTGCAAATCTTCTTTTCAGTACATTTCACCTTTCTTTTTGAAAGGTGGTTATGGTTAAATATAACTTTGTTAATACCATTTCTGAAATCAGTGTATTCTGAGTCCAAAAATAGTAATTTATTTATGCATATAACAAATGTACAGGTTTCAAGCAAATATTGATTTTCAAGAGAGCTTCTCAGAACCATACCAGAGTTAAGATTTTTATAATATTTAATTGGGAAATAAGAACGTATGTGATTATTACATTTTGAATAAATCATGTAATGTAGTTTTTGTCACATCATGTCTACATTTTTATGTATACATGTGAACTGTATGTCCTTATTACACTCTGTCTATGAAATGAACAGTACAGTGAATTATCATTCCCATGAGGGTCGGCAGTTCAACATAATTTACATTTATGTTGACTATATTGAAAAATGTATTATACGCGTCTCTCAGGTTGTACTGTCCTTAATCTTATTTCTTGCCACCAACTTGAGTGAGATGTATAAGATAAGAGGCTTTTCATACAATGAAGCTGTTACCATGGCGATAAAATGCCAATCAGTTTAGTGTTTTGTACAATTATAGTATTTGTGAATTGTGTTTTAGCAATTACAGCTGTTGAAAATAACCACAGGTTTAAATCAGACAAAGTAAACACAAATAATGTTTTCTGAGATATTAAATTACTGCTAAAATAATATAAGGTACATACATGTGCATGTAAAGCCTTGCAGAAAATAAGATGATTTTTTTGAATGAACATGTATGTATTCTCCCTAAAGAGGAACTAATATTCATTTCCTTTATTACCTGGACATCTCTGCTGATCAAATCAAATTGATGGACTGATAGCCATTTTTTTTAAATTATTTAAAATGATTGGATTCATTGTTTGGATCTTGTAGAGTGATGTACATGTATGTAGGTCATACTACTTTATAAATGCAACCTTCATTCATTCATTCATTCATTAAACTGATGCACCTAAGAATACTGGTAAATTTACAGAAATGGCTGCCAGTCATCCATGTGTCTTGTATTTAATCTTGATGGAATATTTGCATGCACTTTCTGTGACAAACTTCAATTCAAATGAACCTGCTTGTGTGAAGAACATACGAACTGATCACAATCTACAAATTATATTCAAACATCATGACATCTGTATTATAATAAATAGTTTTGTGATTAGTAATTGGATAAGTTCTATGTGTGCATGAAGTAGACTTAATGAAGTGTCAATGAGATGTGTAGAATTAAAGCAATTCTCATCAATAGTGTCCTGCAGTTGTAATATCAGTACATGCATTTCATTTAGGCCTATATAGGGATTGAACATTTAATCATCTCAGTCATTGTTCTGTGTTATGCAAAATAATATAAAGCAATTGAATTTTGTGAAAGAGAAATTTTCGCCAGTCAATGACACTGGGTCCTAAAGAAATCCTGTCACATGTCACATGAAATCTCAGAAAATTCTAGCCATGAAATTCACTTTTATTATTTAATAATCAATTGCCTCATTGTCTAACATTGTAGTGATTGTATGACCTGATTGTAATTTGTCACATTGAATTTGTTGCATATGTAATGTTATCATTTGCATAATTTGCATCAAACTCCATTAAAATGACTTTTTCCAAGGAATTTTCAGCATTGATAGCGATCATTTTGCTCTATAATACTTTTTATTTTGCAATTCATATTGATTATCCGTAAACTACAAATCTTAAGATTATGGATTATTGAATATTTGTGCATATTTCAAAGATCAAAAGTTGATTGCTCTATATTTAGTTTTTTTAAGCTCTGCTGTCACCAAGGAGAATATAGTAGAGCAGGTCATATCGGTGATTGTTCTTATTGTCAGTTTTTGATGTAAGAGTTTTCTTTGTAATTATGTAAATGATGTTTATTGTCTGTAATCCGGCAATTTTGAATATATTTCTCATTTTGTTATGCCTGTTCTTGTAATCCAGGGCCAATATCCGATTGAAAAATGTCGAAGCCATGTTGATCACCAAGTAAACATCTCATGAAGAAAATCATAAGAGTAATAAAAAAAAAATAGATTCCAAAAAATATATTCTTCTCAGTCAGCTATCACTAAAAGCCTTTGCCACTAAAAGATGATTTGTGAATTTTATTTTAATCAATCTTTGCATTATCAATTCATGATCTGTATTCTCAGGACTTATGAAGTCTCCCGCCCCTCACAAACCTGATGTAAAATGGTACAACTCAATTTGTTTTAATATCACTTAATAAAAGTCTTTTTTTTTTTTATTGGATTAAAGCGATATGATTAAAGACACTGTTTTCAAACTAATTCTGTAACTCAAGTAGTGAAATGTATTGTAATCCATTTATTACAGGAAATGTTATAGAATGGTGTCAGCCAGAAGACATTGAACTTGATGGGGTAGAGTTCAAAGCAATGGCTAGTGGATCCCACAAAGTTAACAGTGATTTTATGTAAGTGATTGCCACACAATTTGCATCATGGGAAAAGCAGTAATACAAGAATCACTTTGGACACCATTAATGTTGTTGTATCATCATCATTATTACTCTCGTTCCATCACACATTTTCCCCACCACTATTTGGTGCAATATTTTGCCAATTTTCAATTCAACAATTTTTTCTACACCTTTTTTTGGCAATTTTGAATCAAATAGACAATTCCCAAAGGAAAGGAATTTACAGATCTAACTCGTATTTCGCATAATATTGTTCTGTACCATTGGAATATCAAAAATAAAACAAATTGTGGGTCATCAGGCAATTTTTTTAAGAAATTAGAAAATGTTTTGTTTTTTCTTGCATCATTATTTTTTACATAGGTGATCAAGTATTTCTGCTTCTCTCATAATTGTTGTTGGCAACTTGAGCTGAAAAAAATCATATACATGTACCATATTTACTCTACTAGTAGCTCATCCTCTTATATAAATGAGAAGTGTATCTATAGTTACAATAAGTGCGACATTTTTGGTTTGTGTGTGCTTAGAACAAATACAGTAATTGTTGTGGATACGATTTGTTACAGATTTTCAAAAGAATTGCATGTAATTTTGTGAGTTTCATGTATGATTTATTTCTATTATATTCACTAGGAACACATTGCCATAATTCCATGCATATATGCTCACAATTATTGTGAATATAATTAACAATCACCTTTTTAACATGCTTTTTTCTGGTACACATACATGTAACTATGTAAAGTGTTTATGTAAATTGACTCAATAAAAATGTTTTAAATACAAAAAAAAAAACATGCTTTTTTCTTCCAGATATTTTAGGAAAGGAAGTCTTTATGGCCTTGCTTGTTTTGAAAATATGCCAGTAGACAATGTTGTAGAAAGGGGAGCTCGAATGAAGTCTGTTGGAATATTAGCAACATCGTATACATTACTATATAGACATATGCAGTTCTTGGAGTCACAAGTAAGGTGAGTTGATATGACCTACCTGTTCCTTTTAAACAGTGGTTCTTATGATCAGCCAATCGTATGTACCACTATGTCTGAGGGAAGGTATTGTGGTTAGTGTGTTCTTCATTGATTGTGGTTTGATGAATGTTTACTCACTATAATAGTGTCATGACTTTCAAACACACAGTATTAGCTATAGGTTTGGGAGACTGGATCACACATCCACTTGCAATTAGCAACAAAAAAAGAAAAACATCAGGAGAGAAAGCGATGACTTCAATGTTCGGAATTCTCTCCTGTCACAAAAATATATTTAAAAAAAAAATAGAACTGTGGATTCTGTATTTTGATACACAGTAGTAGATATTTTGTGCATTTCAATCATGTCTCAACATGCAATATATTCAGTGTAAGACATCAGTCTGCTCTTTTATTGTCTTTGCTTTCATTTACTAAAAATTCAAAATATAAATTTTATTGTAACAACCAGATATTTTAAAACCTAGTGAATATCTCTGTAAATTTTAATTCACTCA